>NW_017306458.1:755408-825232 GCF_000935625.1 Nanorana parkeri
GGGGCCAGAATTTATCGGGTAATTTTTCCATATTTCCCTTTATTTTTTTTTTACTTTTTCGTTTTTATTTTTTAAATCTTTATATATTATTTTTTTAAATTTTCTTTATTTACTTTTTCCACTTAATGTTCTTCCTATCGCATAGGGGATTAAAATCCCTTATGTGATAGTTTGGAGGTGACAGGTTCTCTTTATGCCCTTCAACACAGAACAGCTGTTCTTTGTAGTTCCTGACGGCCAAGACAGGTGGCGCTGTGATTACAGCGCCACGGTCTCGGGGAACACACACAGAGCCCGTAGAGCAGGCGTTCTTCGTCTGCTCTACGGGCTCTATGGCTGTGCTGTAGTTTTCGGGGTCCCCCAGGAGAGCGGGCGACCCCAAAAACTACGGCGGGGGGTGCGGGCAGACATGATCGCCGCTGCTCAAATTGACACAAGTGGTCTGATCAGACCACTTGTAGTAAACGAGCGGCGGGTCCACAATGTACATTCAGCTCTGCTTGTCCGGAGCCGGGCTAAATGTACCTAAAAACTACTCGCCCAGCGCCCGAAAATGCATTTTCCGGGCGATAGGAATTCCACACCCCTGCTGAGTGTTAAACACATACCAACAAGCTGAGCTGATGTTGAAGGTGTCCCAAGGCAATTCACTCTAGTGATTATTACGGATATGTCAGTTTTGGGTGTACATCCATAGGCTGAATTAGCAACTCTTAGAGCAAGATTTCTCTATCTCCTAGTTCTGTCTCCCAGTTAATGTTTTAAAGCCCTGCATTGGATTCTCAATTATATAAAACAAATGGAGAGTTCAGCAATGAAAGTGAACAATCGACATTGTGACTGTGAGAAACAGGTGAAGCTGGGTAAAAAAGGTGCAGAGATTTTCCCAGTTGAATTCCTGAAAAAATGTATTCGGGCCATTAGCATCCATCCATAACTTGAATATTAGTTTTGCATGGATTTGCTCTTTGACCCCTTTCTCCTACAATCTATAGGTCAATATTCTTGCTGAAGCACGCAGTTAACAAAGTGTACAATTTAACTATCATTGCTTATAAAGTGTCTCCCCTCGAGTGGTGCTTCTAACCCCACCCACAAGTTAAAATGCATCACAGTACCTGCAGATACTGTCTGAGGGCTGCTTGTTAAGAATTCTGTACTCCACAGTATCTCGGTAATGGCTTGTTTGAAAGCTCATTTACTGCTTGTTACAAATGTTACTACTTTATCATCTATAGTCTAGCTATAAGTGTACTCTAAATTAGCATGGCATCAAAGCAGCTTGCACTGCCAACTTGCGCTAGAGGTGAAAGGTATGTGTGAGTGTGAGAGAATGGGAGGGGGTCTTGGATTTGATTCCCACCAGGACACTACATGACAATTTTGGGTTGAGAAGCACCACTCAGAGGGAGACGCAGTTAAATTGTGCACTTTGTTTTCCTCTATTAGAGGTTATCTGCTTCTGCACAAAAGAAAAAGGAACAAAAATATTGTAAAAAATAGAAGAATATACAGAGAATATGTATTATAGTGTAGTTCAGAGCAGAGGTGAGTTGTGCTAGGAAAATAATATACTTCTTGTGTATATAAAGCATTAAACAGGCTCGAAATATTGTTATAAATAAATAATATCCCAGAATATGATGCTGCACAACCAAATGGCACAAAACTGATTTATTTTCTGCTCTAGTACAAACAAAGGTTCTTGGGTAAGTATGCTGAACAACGCTTTCAGGCATCTCCATTCTTCAACAGGTTTGCAGGTACTGAATAAACACCTGCGGTGCTCTAGCTCTCGAAGGATATTAATTGTTGCTAGTGGTGCTTTCAATTGCTGTATCACTAGTGAAAACCTTGCCTTAGATAACTTTATATTGCAGTAGCAATAAATAGGTAATGCCACCTTTTTTAAATTGAGTCCTGCGGTTTGTTGAAGTAAAATGTGATATATGATGAGTTTACAGGAAGCTCTGATGTTCTACAAGTCATGATGTTGTGCAATCTCTTGTACCATAATCTTCAGTAAAAGTAAAATGAAGACTTATAATGCCCTGATTTATCTGTTTGTGTGATTGAGGTGTCCAACACCCCTACGAGCTTGGATATGTATTAGTCCCTGCTGAGATTTCCAAGATGAAAATTACAGTATTTTTCATGTGAAACCAGGAGGTATTCTCCTTACTCGTTCAATCTAATTACAACTATGCATCAAGCACACCTAAAAAAAATGTTGCGAGCGGTGAATTTAAGCATCTTGCCTAAATTGTCTGTTTTACTTCCATCTAAATGATATCTTTGTGTAGGTTTTGGCAGTGTATTATAAGAAAAAAAAAATGACTACAATAGCAATCAAGTGCAAATAAAAAGTAGTTGTTGGAATAAAATGAAGTCGTGTGAGACCTTATGCAAAGAAGTACAATTGTTGCCTACTGCAACCAATAAAATTCTTGTTCACATATTTAAACCCGAGAGAGAAAGAAAATGTCATACCTTGATGCCCAGCGACCATGTTGCTGGCATTTTCCCTTGTTCTGTGACTTCACGTGGACTCTATAGAGCTGCATCGTTGTCACACACTAGCCTGCTTCCGATAAACACTACAAGTGGACATGGCTTTGCACAGGCTGCCAATGTCTACACTCCGCTAGGTCATGTCCCTGCCTCCATTTCCCCCATCAGTCACCTGAATGATGGGAGTGGTTGCCTGTAGCATGAAAGCACATGGCTCCTCAGATCCTGACCCCTTCCAGAATATTTTACTGCAGTACAGGTAGGTCCCGCTAACTCGATAGTGCTCACTCCTTGGTAAAGCCTTTTTTTGTTTAATGGGGTCTGCATCCCACTACATATTGTTTCCTCAGCAGTGTGCACAGTGCAAGACACTCTGTTTCACCCTCTTCCCAGGGTCTGCCCTAGCTGTTGTCACAGCTCTTCTCACACATTTGTACCTTTTGCGGCAGAAACCCCCCCTTTTCCCAAGGGTCAACACTGGTAAGTTGTCTCAGATCACTGAGAAAATTCCAGGGGACAGGTAGCAACAGGGACAGGTGCATCAGAAAAATATGGGGTCCTTTTGTAGGAGCCCATATTTCAAATATTACATAGTTGCCCAGTAAATTAAGTAATTTTACATTTACAGGTAATACAAGATGATGTGTACAATTGGTGTAATTTTCTAGATGAAGTCTATTAAAGTTAATGTGTGTTTGTATCTCCCTTTTTCTGCATTCCAAGAATGTGTTCTATCAGGCTCCCCTGCTGTTTTCTTTTTAATGTATAGACGGTAGCATTGTTCCTAGTACAAAGTCTAGGTCAGTAATTCTTTTTTCAGTCGCAGCACCCTTTGAAAAAATGCAAAATCTTGGGGCACTCCAGTCTAAAATGTAAAACCATAAATTTTAAAAATGTGTGGCTCCTCCAAAATTCACACCAGACCCTTCCAAGACAGGGGTCTGATATATATTTTAAGGGGACACCTCATGCAAAAACATGTGGGGCTCATTCTTCATATCAGAGACATGTCCATCCGTCCCTTCTCTTTTCACATCCAGGGTCTCCGTCCACCCTTCACGTCCAAGTTCTTCCATCACATCTGGAGCTGCCTCTGAGTTGGGAGGGTGGGAGGTGGAGCAGGCCTGTAGCTCCCTTTGAGTTGGTATATGATATACAGTGTATGTATGTATATATGTGTATATGTGTGTGTGTAATATATATATATATATATATATATATATATTGGGGCAAAAAAGTATTTAGTCAGCCACAAATTGTGCAAGTTCTATTTCATACGTTATATCTGACCCCACAGATTTCAGCTGCTGCTTAACTTGATTAGAGTAGTGGCGCGAGGTTTCACATCATTCAAAATTGTAGACATGCACCAGGCTGGGAAGACTGAATCTGTAATAGGCAAGCAGCTTGGTGTGAACAAATCAACTGTGGGAGCAATAATTAGAAAATGGAAGACATACAAGACCACTGATAATCTCCCTCGATCTGGGGCTCTACGCAAGATCTCACCCCGTGGGGTCAAAATGATCACAAGAAATATAAAACACACCTTTCCACAGAATCTCTTCCATTCTAACCTCACCACCATGGGCAAGACCAAAGAGCTGTAAAAGGACGTTAGGGACAAGATTGTAGACCTGCACAAGACTGGAATGGGCTACAAGACTATCAGCAAGAAGCTTGGTGAGAAGGAAACAACTGCTGGAGCGATTATTCACAAATGGAAGAAATGCAAGGTCCCCCTCCTCAAGAAGGCACATGTACAGGCCCATCTTAAGGTTCCCAAAGAGCATCTAAATGATACAGAGAAAAATTGGGAGAAAGTGCTATGGTCAGATGAGACCAATATTGACTTTGTTGGCATTAACTCAACTCCACGTGTTTGGAGGAAGAAAAATGATGACTATGACCGTAAGAACACATCCCTACAGTCAAGCACGGAGGTAGAAACATGCTTTGGGGCTGTTTCTCTGCTAAAGATGTACAGGCCAACTTTGCCGCATTGGGGGCCCAATGGACGGGGCCATGTATTGTAAAATCTTGGATGAGATCCTCCTTCCCTCAGCCAGAACACTGAAGATGGGTCGTGGATGGGTTTTTCAGCCTGACAATGACTCAAAACATACCGCCAAGGCAAGAAAGCAGTGGCTCAAGAAGAAGCACATTAAGGTCATGGAGTGGCACAGCCAGTCTCCAGACCTTAATCCTATAGAAAATTTATGGAGGGAGGTGAAACTTCGAGTTGCCAAGTGACAGCCAAGAAACCTTAAGGATTTAGTGAAGATCTTTAAAGAAGAGTGGACCAAAATCCCTCTTGAGATGTGTGCAGACCTGGTAACAAACTACAAGAAACGTCTTACCTCTGTGCATGCCAACACGGATTTTTTCGCCAAGTACTAAGTCATGTTTTGCTTGGGGTCAAATACTTATTTTACTGACTGAACTGCAACCCAATTTATAACATTTGTATCATGTTTTTTTTTCTGGATTTTTTGTTGATATTCTGTTTGTCATTTAGGCCTCATTCACACACAACGCAAGCAAAATTGTTTATTGCGCATATACGCGTCTGTGCGCGTATATACAAGTGTGTATATGCAATCCCAGAATGCATGCCTCGTAATGGAATTTTTAATGTGCTGTAAGCATGTATGTGCGTATATGGGCGTAAACACGCGTATGCACGCAGAAATACGCTGCCCGGATGCATCTCCGTTCCATTCTGTTTTTGCTCTTATATATGCTACGCAAATATATGGCTCCATACGCTGCTATGTGTATGGAGCCATTTATTTGCATGTGTTGCATATGGTACAATACGCACGTATATGCGCACCGGTATGAATGAGGCCTTAAAATACACCTATGATAAAAAAATTATAGACCTTTTAATTTCTTTGTAAGTGGGCAAACTTACAAAATCTGCAGTGGATCAAAAAGTTATTTGCTACACTGCATATATGTTCATATAGAGATGTGCACTGCGCTTGAAACGGGAATGAAGCCACTTCCTCAGGAGTGTTTGGGCTGGTGCGTGTGCTGATCATACTGCAAAAGTCTGCTAAACACACGGAGGCACTATCGGACCAACAGAAAGACTCCACCATGTTGCTAAGTTCTCACCATAATCTTTGGAATAACCCCGGCCATGAGAGATTGAGGGGATGAAAATGCCAATCAATTGCAGATAGTCTCACAATGATAGCCAAGAAGAACCAGCACCTGTTCATTGGTGAAATAGTGGAAGTGCAGAGAGGTGAGCCAACCTCCTCCTGCCACCATATCGATAACTGAAACATTGTATTTTTCAAATAGGCATTGAAATCAAGTATTTGAAAAGATTTTGAAATCAATTATTTAAAATATATCAATGTAGCCACCACATTGATAACTGAAACATTGACTGTATTTTCCAAATAGACATTGAAATCAATTATATAAAAGATAAACACCTAAGGTTTCACCCATTTTTGTTTCCTAATGTATTCATAAAATCTTTCACACTAGGGGTTTAAAGATGTGAGCCAAATGACTCAATATATGTAAGTTTTCAGTACAGTTTTAGCATTGCAATAAACTGTGCCACAAAGGTTAGTACACTTAATACTGATTAGTATACAGTAGAACTTAGTATAGCAATGAATAAATTGAGGGCAGGTATGGGGGTTGACAAGGAAGTGTGGCTTCCATATATGTTTTGGAAATCTTGTGCAAGTAAAACCCTCATTCAAACCTCAACTGTCATCTTATCACTTCACTAATAAATTCCAAAGTTAAAAAAAATCATTTTTTCCAGTTTGATCATCTAATGTGCTCATATTGATTAGGATTTGGTCCCATTGTGTATGTTTTGGTAGTACCGTAAGAAGAATAAGGTCCTATGCACACGGTAATGAAAATGCATGAGTCCAGATGCATTTGGAGCTAATTTCCAAACTCACCGGGAGGAATGGAATGCTTTGCTATGCGCACCTAGACGTTTGTGTGCATAGATGTTCAAGTGCGTATAGGTGCATTCAGTCTAGCTGCATTTACACAAAAATAATTTTCAGCGTCTTTAATTTGTTTAGCCTGATTTTATGCAGTATATTGCATCTACATCCAGGAATATGTAAACACAGGATAAATGTTTTTTTTTTTTCATGGTAACGTCTCTCATTGTTTAAAGCAGTAGGCCAGTGTACATGAGGCCTAAGAATTAGCCTTGTGCTTTACTGAAATTGTCTTCTATAGAATTTCTGTCTTGATTAGGATTTGGTGACCATTTTTTTTTCTTTTTTGCAGATGAATATCTAGTGTGTCATAGAACAATGAAGTATTTCCTGGGAATAGCTGGCAGAAAATGGGTGGTGAGCCATAACTGTAAGTAGGATTCCTTTATTACTAAGTGTTACCCAGGTGAAGTGGATATGTAAATATATTTCAATCACTATAATAATATTCACATAAACATCCCTATATCTGAGGATTCTTAGACAAAAAAAGTAGTTCAGTCAGCAATATACATTTATTGGTAGGGTTACATATTTACAAATAACACGAAAAACAATATTTACAAGACAAATGTGGTGGAGTTTTACCTCTCAGCTTCTCGCCTGTTCATACTGAATGCCTTTGTGTCCCAGGTAAAAAGAGCCATAGTGGCTACCAAATGTGCATTGGGCGTAACATGATTGGAGGATTTAAATTAGGTTGCTGTTTACTGTGAGATGTGATAAACACACAAAACAATAGCTAGGCCTTTAAAGAAGACAGATTCACAGTAACACAATTGAGGAACTGAGGGTCGCATAACATGCAGATAGATGCAGGCAAATGTATATACACACATACATATCTTCCCACATATCACAGCATCTATTGAAGATATTACATAAGCTAAACTTTTAAGGGCAACATAAGCAATATTTACAATTTGTGATACCTGAAATATAGGTTTTGGGGTGGACTGTCCTGTTAGGATTTGTCCAGTTCTGCCCATAGGTAATGAAATGGCTACAGCACATTTATTGCAACTGGCTATAAATTAAAAAAAAGTTCTACATGTATGTCTGCCTTGTTACTGGGCTCTATAGTCAATATATTGGGAAAAATGCCTGCAATAGTATTTTTGTGCAGAGTTAAAAGAAGACCTGCTGAACCCTTACTTTGTGCTGGCACAGCCTTTAAATGACTTGTCTGCATTTAATTAAATTATCTATTTATTTGTTACTACAGGCAGCTCTGTTCCTTGCCTTAAAAACTCCCAATTGTCTGGTTCATTTCTATTCCACCTGCTCGTTTTGTTTTAAACAAACTATTTGTGTTGAAGCAACCTTTCTGTGATGCAGGTTTTATTTCTTTGTTTTTCCTCCTTTTCCTTTCCAGCTTTTCTCATTATTAACTTTGCAGTCCTGAGATATCGCTGTGTATTCCTTAGGCCTTTTGTCAATATAGAAGCGGCTGTCATTTCTTATTGTACAAGTTGTGAATTTGCAGCTTGTGTGATTAGATGCTTTTTATACCATTTTCAAAGTTGAACCAAAGGAATATATTTAAGACTGCATTAGATTTTCATTGTTGTGTTCTATACAGAATCTTATTATAGGGATTATCCACAGAAAATGTTTTGTTTTATTGTTCTCGTACATGCCAGCAATAATTTAACTAAGTCACTGTTGCAGGGATTTCTTTTATGCTGTAACTTTAATTTTGCACTCACAAGACATGTAGGCTATTTTAAAATTCCTTCTCAGTGATGATGTCCATTGCTTTTTATGCTCAGCTAAACTCCAAAGTTGAAGTTTACGGTTGAATACCTACTGCAAAAAATTTAAGCTTCACATTAGAGATGAGAGTACCTTTTTAATGCATACCTGTAAAAATAAAATAAAAATAAAATCCACCCACACACCAGTCTCTTTTACCACTTATGGTAAGTCAGTAATGGGAAAAAGATCAGTTGCAGGGAGACAGCAGGCAATATTGTGACCAGTCTTTTGCTCTACACTTGCCTTTTTTTGAGCACAGCTATCAGAGTTTCGGTTCTTCCTCAACATCCAATTCATTCACTATGATGCCATGATGTCTGGGACAGGTGTTAATTTTTTGTTACAGGAAGAACATTCAACCAACCAACCAACTAATATGCCTTGTAATACAGAATCATAAAATCATGTGTATTACAAAGCTGTGGTAATTATTCTCAAGTAACAACTTCCCACACACAGAATATATACAGTATCGTGTGTTTTTAATTGCATCATAGCCTTGTAACATATATCCTTCTTTTTGTTCAGAAACACAATAATGTAGTGGATTCATTTATTAGGTTGGCCAATAAGTGAGATGCAAAAGGTTTGAGTATTGTTTCTTAAAGCCTAACTTTGTATGGGAGGTCAGAATCGCAAATTCAGACAAAGGGTTTGGATACACATGTCAGTACCCTATAGTTCTTGTAAAAGAAGACACAAGTAAAATGGCATTTTTGTTTCCCCATTAGGTTAAGCCTTTATACACAGATTGATCAAAACCATATTGTAGAAGTATGAGTAGGTTATGTGGGAAGGGTTTAATAGTGTAGGGGCAATTTAATTAAGAAATTTACCAGAAAAGTAATGGAAATTGGCAGTTGGACTTACAGGTTGCACTTGCCTACTCCTGTCATTCCCCTGTATGTATGACCAATGATTTTGTGTTGAATTGCTTAGTGATTTTGTTGTTCATTATGGCAGAATCTGTGGATTTGTGGATTAAAAAGGTAACTGTGCTTCCCAAACCCTCCTACTAATCTCCTGCACATATTGCCCCATCACATCCTGTTAGCTGCTCTCTTACACATACTGCCCTCTTGTTACATTGTCTGCACATACTACCTGCACACTCCTCTCCTTCACATATTCCCCCCACACTCTTCTTCTCCCATACCATCCAGACTCTTCTCCCGCACATACTGCTCACCGTAATACCCTTCACACTCCTCTTAACACATAATGCCCTCTAAGAATCTCTTTTTCTGCATCCCCTGTTATAAATGAACAGGGAGCCTCTATACTGAGTGTTCTTGTTCATTCATATATTGTGAAGATAGTATGTTAATTATGTACAAAATTATGATTGAACAGGAAGTGATGTAGATCATTTTCTATTCATTCATAACTGGTACATAGTAACTCATACTATGTCCATTTATTTACAAGCAGTAATCTGCTTGTACCCGCACACTCCATGCCGGCTTGGGCTCCTGTGACAATGCACAGCTGTGTCCGCCCCCAGGAGAGCCTGGCCTCCGGTGACATGCCGGTCACAGCGCTCTCTTCCCTCGCACCGCTCGGCCTTCTCTGACAGTTTCTCTATTCTCCACTGGACACGCAACTGTGTCAGAGGGAACACGGAGCAGAGTGGGGAGGAGAGAAGCCAGGCATGCACCGCAATGTCGGCCAAAAGATGGCACTTTTAGCATTTTGCCAAAAGTGCAATTTTCGGCCGATATGTTTCGGTGGGCGAAATTTCAGTGCATCTCTAATTAAAATGTAATTAGAGTTCTGCTTGCTGACTGGAAACTTGCCATAAAAAGAATGAATTTTCAAAAGAATGAAATATTATATGGAGATTTACAGCTGCTGGAGCAATAAACTGCTTACAGCGGCCTAGTTTACTATTGCCGATTATTTGTGTGCACCAACATCATTCAAGATGGTGGTACCACACAACAGTCTCAGAACTTTTGAATGTCTACACAAGTGAGGCTTTTAAAGGTAAATTACATGCATAAAATATGTTAAGTGCACAAAAAAATCTTATGGGAAGATTTTTGTTGAATGGTCTTGTGATGGTCTTTTTGCGTTCCTCCTATAGTTAAAACAAAAACAGCTGAATAATACTGCATAATTGTTCTCTTATCATGATAGATGTCTGTAATGGAATTATAAATGTAGTTTGGGGTGCAAATGCAATTAGGCCCAAGCTTCAAACTTTGGAAGCTACCAATGCACATGCAATGATACATTATACAAATGCTAGGGTTTGGGTGCGATTAAGGATTCCTGCGTCAGGAGCGGTTTCCTGTTCAGGGATCCCTAACCTGCTGTTTACAAGCGACAGCCGTCACCTGTTCAAGTTAAAAAAACGGGTGACAGCCGCTGCAAATGCTGGCACACCACATGTAATTTGTACATGTGAATTGTGCATCCAGGGAGAGTAATTGATTCTTAACCGTATTTAAATGCAGCTGCTGTATTCTGGGTACTTGTGGCATTCATTAAAATTCTTATGTACCTGTAGCAAGAGTTACTATAGACATACAGTGGCTTGAAAAAGTATTCACCCCTTTGGCATTTTTTCCATTTTGATGCACTACCGCCTGGAATTAAAATTGATTTTTTGGAGGTTTGTATCATTTGATTTACACAACATGCCAACCACTTTGAAGATGCAAAATATTTTTCTTGTGATGCAAGCAAGAAATAAGCCAAAAATGTTTTAAAAACTTGAGCGTCCATAACTATTCACACCTCCCCCCCCAAATTTAAATTCTTTGGCGAGCCACCACCTTTTGCAGCAATTACAGCTGCAAGTCTCTTGGGGTATGTTTTTATAAGGTAGGCACATCTAGCCACTGGGATGTTTGCCCGTTCTTCAAGGCAAAACTGCTCCAGCTCCTTTAAGTTGGATTGAGGTCTAGACTTTGACTGTGCCATTCCGAAACATTTAAATGTTTCTCCTTAAACCACTCAAGTGTTGCTTTAGCAATGTGCTTTGGGGTATTATCCTGCTGCAAGGTGAACCTCCGTCCTAGTCTCAAATCTATAGCAGGCTGCAGCATATTTCCCTCAAGAATGTCCCTGTATTTAGCACCATCCATTATTCCTTCAATTCTGACCAGTTTGCCAGTCCCTGCCAATTAAAAATATCCCCACAGCCCTCCCTTGGCTTGTTTTTTTTGTGGTGCCATAGTCATTCCGTTTTTTAATAATGGATTAAATGGTGTTCCGTGGGATTTTGAAAGTTTTGGATATTTTTTTATAACCTAACCCTAGTCTGTACTTCTCCACAACTTTTTCCCTGACCTGCTTGGAGAGCTCTTTGGTCTTCGTGGTGCCCCCTGCTCAGTGGTGTTGGAGCAGACTCTGGGGCCTTTCAGAACAGGTGTATATTTACTGAGATCATTTAACACTTAGATTGCACACAGGTGGTTTATTTAACTAAAATTATGTGACTTATGAAGGTAATTGGTTTGCAAGAGATCTTACGTAGGGGCTTCATAGCAAAGGAGGTGAATGCATATGCATGCACCACTTATCCATTTTTTTTATTTATTATTGTTTAAAACAAGTTAATTTCTTGATTTCACTTCACCATTTTGGACTATTCAGTGTGTGTCTGTTACATGTAATCCAAATACAAATCCATTTTAATTCCAAGTGGTACTGCAACAAAATAGGAAAAATGCCAAAGGGGTGAACACTTTTGTAAGCCACTGTAGAATGACAGCTGTAGAACAACCAAGAGCTCAAAGGTGCAGACAGTGGGGGGAAGATTACAATGTATTATTTTTTTCCAATTGATGCACAAAAAAGGAATCTTGGTTATTGATGCTGCAGATATTGAGAGTGCTTATTTGTTGATAATGTTTAATAATCTATGGAAGATCTACATCTTTTATATTATCTGGGTAGTGTAAAAATGCCCATACAAATTTCAGCTAATTTTTAAAAGAATTGGCTGAAATTCGCACAGTATGTGCCGCTGTCGGCACCCTTTCGATAGGCAGTCGGCCAGAAAATCTTCAATCGATCAGAGGTGGCAGCCAATGAGCTGGTCGCTCTGGTTGGGTATTCTGACGGATCGGTGACAGCTGTCAGAATACAGTGTAAACAGCTGGATGCCTCGATCAACATGATGTTTAATGTCACTTTAAGGCTAACTTGTATGCTTCCATTAGCTTAAACTTCTGAAAAACTGGCTGTATGCACACACCTGCTTTATTACATGCATTAAGTAGGCCATGTGTTTGTGCCCTTGCCATCTAGTTCAGACTTTTGAACTGAAGTCACAGGTATATGCAAACAGTAATTGCTTAAAACCTGTAGAATCAGAAAGAGGCAAAAACAACCATCTTAACAGTTTTTTTAAATTTATGTACAGCTCCTCTTTTTCCTCACAAATCATTTTAGTTTTTGAACATCATATACATTTTCTCTCAGAGATGCATATCATAATGATTATTTTCGAAGACTTAAGTAAGTTTTTTATGTTGAAGGCTGCTTATCTGCACTGAGCAAATTCTAATGTAATCAGTCACTTTCGCTTTCTTTTATCTAGGGATTGTACAGTCATTCAGAGAGGGAAGAATCCTTGATGAGGTAAGTCAGATTTTGAATATTCTTAATCATTGTGTTGATTTATAATTTTAGCACACAATAGCGTTTCTGCATTTGTCATCTTGTGTGCATGTCCCTTACCTGTTGCCTCAGTCCTGTCATTGCTCAGTTCTTTGTTGTGCTGTTCATCTTGTTCACTGTGTTGTGTTTGTGACAGTGTTGCAGATTTAAAAAAATATTCAGGGTTCATGCATATTGTAATGGTAAAGAGGTCTGGTCACCCCAAAACTAATTAGGAAAACCATTTCTCCCCTCAGTTTGTTAAAAATCACCACTACCAGGCATGATTAAACCAGACTGTCCATTAAACAATTCTTCAAAAGTTTTTCAAATTCCACAGTAAATGTCAGAGCACCAGATCTCTTCTTATTAGGCATCTTTTATGGTTTTATGGCCCCCATCATAAATCACTCAAGTGTTCTGAATATCCAGAACACTATATACTGTAGTTATTAGATCCCAGTCAAATACACATAGTCTGGACCCCGTGACCTGCCAACAACCTAGTTTTCAAACTTCAACTGGAATTCGTAAACCTGGTGGCGTTATATTAATAAGTGTATGCGAGAAAGTGCTTCAGCCCTCCTGTCTTGCACTCTGGGCCTTTCTGATTGGGGGGGGGAGGCTGGCTCAGAGATGCACTCCTATTGGGCCCACAAAAAGCTGCTGCACAAAGCAGTTTAAGTAATTTAGTAGTTTAAGGCTACAACGTGTGCACAAAGCTCAACAGCAGCTCTGGCAGTGAGAGGGTTAAACACCAAGCCATTTTAAAGTTAAAAAAATCCTGGTTTTGTATAATGCATATTTAAGCTTGTTTAGGCCCACTTGTGAAAATATTGTTAGATGTCGAATCAACCCATCAACAGTATTTACCCTGTAACTGTTTCATAGGCATCAAAAGTGTTAATCTTCCACCTGCAATAATTCTGAATGTATATATCTTATCTTTTTTTTTCAGTACGACTTTGAAGTGAAGGGAGATGTGATCAGTGGAATAAATCACAGAGGTCCCAGAAGATCTAGACTAGGATCAGATGGACTGGTATGGTTACCGCTCTGATACTTAATATGCTGACTATGGATCTGGCCCTACAACAGATAGAATTCCCTCACTCTGTCTGCTTATCTAGATCTGTTTTAATATTTTCTAATCTATATTTTTTTGTATCTTGGGGGAAAAAAAGTGTTTGCTACCAATGTGTTTTATATTCTATTTGCAAATACAGAAATATACAGATGAGGTTAATTTATTTAGACCTTCCCTTGGAAATATGATTGCTCTATTTGCCTGTATCAGCATTACTCTGTTATAATGCTATTTTCCAGTGTATTGCACAAGCTGACTTAAGAATGCACAGATTGCATATGATGCCCAGTAATAACATGTAACTTAAATTTGCAGAGTGTTTAGATTAGCCAGAATGTTAACAAAAATATTAAAAGTGATAATTTGTTAAGAGTAGGATTTGGTAATATGAGAGCTAGAAGACGCATATTCATTAATAATTCAAGTACAGGATCGAATAATTACCAAGTAATGTATCATTAGGTGTGTTACTTAACATATATCTTTACCATATTAGAAGGCTAGGAAATAGGCTTCTTGCAAAGTCTACCAATGCACCTGGAAAGCTTATTTCTCACGGTGCAAGACAAGAAGTTTCCATCCCAGGGCATACGCCAAGGGACAAATCCTGTCTTTTTCTCCAGTCTAGTCTGAAACAACATCTGGCCTTGAGTACCATCAAGGGTCAAATCTCAGCCCTTGCGATTAATTTCCAAAGACCTCTTGCCTCTCACTCCTTAATAAAAGCCTTTGTATGTAGATTGACGCTCACATTGTTCCTCCTGTACATTCCTCAGTGTCTGTGTGATTTCCGCCTGGTTCTGTCAGTTTTCCAGAAACTGCCTATCGGGGGAAATTGCCTAGTCAAAGCTCACTCACAAGGTTGCCTTACTTGTAGTCATCACCTTCTGAGTTGCTGACCTTATCCTATAAAGAGTCCTTTCTTGTCTTCAGGCTTAGGGCCACCTTTCTGCCCAAGGTAGTTCCTTATTTTCACCTTAACCAGGACATTGTACTTCCATCTCTCTGTCCTGCCCAAGTACATCCCAAGTAGATTTCTCTCCACTGTTTGGATGTGGTATGGGCTGTTAGAGTTTACCTCTCAACCACATCTTCTATTAGACTGACTCTCTTTGTCATTCTACTAGATCGGTAAGCATGTCCTGGCCTATTCAGCATCTGTTCACCAGATTTGCAAGGCTGCTCCACTTGGTCTTTTTTTCACACATTTGCTAAGTTTTACCAGGTGGACGTTCAGGCCTCATCTGATGCCCGCTTTAGACGTAAGGTCCTTCAATGTGTCCTATATATCTCAGAATCCTTCTGACCCTGTGACACTTAATGAATCATTAAGAAAACCGGATTTTTTGAGTGCACAAAGGGGAATATGTCCTTACCCCTCTGTCTTATAATCACTCCTGCTACTGCTTTTGAACAAAAACTAAAGCATGGTGGGAGTTTGAGGGTTTGCACCCTGGCTAGCATTATTTCCAGTGTCCAGTTCTTCTCTATGCAACAATAAGTACAGAAAGTAAAAAATCCTGCTTTTGGGCACTAACTGGATTTGAGGTCTAAAAAGGGACAGGGACAGAAGTAGTCAGCTGCTACAGAGATGGCACCTCAACAGTAAATTCAAAAGTGCAGGCGGTTTGTGGCCTCCAGAATTTTCAGGAGGAGGCCTGCAATGGCAGCCCCCTTACTTTTCTCCTTCCCTGTAGTTTATAACACTGCTCTAGGAAAATTCAGCTGCAGTCGCACTCACTGCTTTATCAATGTATCCCTTTTTACTATGAATATTTTTTTTTTTTAGAAAAACATGGGGGAATGTTTTAATTTTGCCTTCCTGATGTCCATGTTATAGCTGTTGTATTTTCAGCTTTTGAAAGATGGTATTCCTTCAGTGTTATATTTTTAAATGTCCTTTTCTTAAGCTGGCCATACACTGCTCGAATTTTAGAGTCCTGCTGACTTGTGAGTGCTGTGTGTGTGGCCTTGCCTGCTCAACAAACGTCAACTGATTATTTGGCGTTTGCTGAGCCAAGTTGTACGTCAGGTGGAAAATTCTCAGCCAAACAGTTACTACAGCCAATCATCTGCCATTACTTGGGCATTCTGACATCGGTAGGTGCCTGCTATTAGAGTGCAATACCCTGGGAAAGGAAATGTGTCCATCCACGCTGTTTAGATTTCTTCCATTCAGCCCACAGGCAGAACAAAAGAAATCTATAAGGTTGGCCCAATGTAAGCACACATATTTTATACAATGTAGGTCAATGGGGTCCGGTAAAACTTTGTAGTAGCCAGCGCTAATACACACTGACCAGTAAATTTGGCAGCCTGAGAGTATTAAAAAGCTGAAGTGCATGCCAAAAGAGAAAGATACTACCATGTAAATGTAGTGGTAACATCACTGGACTGCACATAGCTGTGGGTGGAGTCCTCTCACCAAAAGCTGCCTGCAGAATATCTCAGGAGGATCAGATACAAGACAAGTCACCCTCACAGTCACAAGGAAAGATAACAGCAGTGATTGGTCTTCTATACAGGAGGTTCCTGCACAGGGGAGAAATGCAGGAGTTGATTCATGCTGAGTTGCTACACAGATCTGGAAAAAATACACAACACACATGACAATTAAAGTGATAATACAAGTTTTTTGTATTTAGACAATATTTGCTTAGCCTGGAGGTCGTCGCTAAGCAATGTTGTTTGCTTCATACCCTACTACATTCCCCATGTTACTCAGAAGCCAAGTTATAGCTGTAATCTGTAATACATGGTAGCAAGATCTTCCAAATGCACTTAATGAGCTTGCAAATAGCCCCTCAGCGCCTGATGACATTTCACAAAGCACTCAACCTCTGCTTTTCCTCATTAAACCGTGAGCAGGATTCTGAATACTGCTTCTACCTTAATTATGCACAGAAGAGGACAGCTGAGTATAGAGTGGAGACAGCAAGGGGATTGTGATTATAATACTGCACACTGCTGTCTTTACGTAATGGAGGAAAAAAGTATATGAGCCCAATATTTGCGTAAACCACATAATTACTTATAATTACTAGTGCAGAGTGTGCTTATCATTTTACTACAATCGGAGCCTTGTTATTTTGCCATCACCAACAGACGGCAAATTGTCTTCACAGGAAGAAGAGATGTGAGCTTGACTGTGGCGCTACTGGTGTGTCATACGATTCTGAGCACTAGTCAGTTGCACATAGAGATGAATCCCATTTACAGTTTAAAGCTGGTTAACCTTTTCAGCTCTACACTTTACACTGCAATATGTAACTTAATGAGGGTTTGAAGCGCAACTACGTGAGCTCTTTTTATCACCATTTAATTAGAGATTCAACCAGTTGAATACTGTTTTTGGAACTGCTTTACTCTGTGCCCTCGAATAAATGACATAGTTAAAGGATAACTATGGGGTTAAGGCTTTCCCCAATAGTTCTCCTTAGGGTAACGGGAGGACACAAACTAGCGTCCTCCCGTCACCCTAGGCTCAGTATACCGCAAGCTACAGCTCGCGGTATACTGAGACGCCGCAGCGGATCCCGACAATTATGTCTGGATCCGCCCAGCTGCGTGAGTGACAGCTGGCTCTGCCTATCTAGAGGCAGAGCCAGCTGTACACGTCCGTTCCGCCAGTCAGCGCTGGAGGATCGGAGTGGGGAGGGGGGAATCCAGTCCCTCCCCTGTCATGGCTCTCTGCCATGACAGCTGGCTCTGTTGTGGGGTGGGAGAGGGAGTGGCGGTGCTTTGAACTCCATGGCACCGCAGCCATGCCCCCCGCCAGCGGTGCGATAGCCGGCACCCGAACACATGGCACATTAGTGCCTGCGTTCCGGTCCGGTGCGATCTGTGAAATATAGTATGCAGCAATTTTTGCAGATCGCAATTGACCGAAACGCAGGCACTAATGTGCCACGCGTTCGGGGGCCGGCGACCACACACGGGTGGGGGGGGCGTGGCTGCGGTGCCATTGAGTTCAATGTACCGCCACGTCCCCTCCCGCCCCAAAATAAAGTGAACCGACCGCGTTGCGTTCCAGAGACCAAACACACTCTGATGGTGTGAATGAGCCCTGAAGGCAGAACTTTAATTATACAGCGCAGTGCAGAATATCACCAGCTATATAGGAATACAACAAATCCCAGCAATACATTATACATACAGTGTATAATGTATTGCTGGATGTGTATTCCTATGTATAATATACAGCACAATGTACCATAAGCTATAGAGGAATACAAATCCCAGCAATACATTATAGAGCACCATATGTGGGAAGTGCAGGCTTAAGGTGCCCGTACACTGCTCGATTCTCGTACGAGAATCTCGGGAAATTCTGCGATCGTACAAGAATCGAGCAGTGTGAACGAAGACGTGCGACCGTTTCTACTGTACGGTCGCACGTCTTTTGTCTAAGGAGCACGCTAGAAAACCAGCCGAAAATCGTATGATTTTCGGCTGGTTTGAACGGTGCTCGGGAGACAAATGCCGAACGGGCCGG
The DNA here is from genome assembly GCF_000935625.1 of Nanorana parkeri. NCBI lineage: Eukaryota > Metazoa > Chordata > Amphibia > Anura > Dicroglossidae > Nanorana > Nanorana parkeri. The sequence goes on from NW_017306458.1 coordinate 773,863, forward strand.
TGCTCGCACGTGCACACAGCCCATTCAGCATTGCGGTCATCGGAAGCCCGCCCCTCAGGGGGGTGGCTTGCGATGATCGAGAGTGCGATCTGCCTGTCCAAGATGGGCAGATCGTACGTTTTTTTAATCACTTTACAACCATCGCAAGACTAAGGTCTTGCGATGGTTGTACAGTGTATGGCCACCTTTACCTGAGCAGTCTTCCAGCAACCTGCTTCTGAGATCGGGCCTGTCTATCGGCGGCTGTCATCCCCCCACACCTGCTCCTCCTTACTACATCTCCCCGCGTCCGCAGCGTGTGTGGAGCCGTGAACAGGGCCAACTGATCGGAAGACGATTAATCGATTATTGAAAAAGTTGACAACTTTTTCAATAATCGATTATGTCGATTAGTTGTTGCAGCCCTACTTCTAATGTCACCTAGGGACACCACTGAAGCTGGTGAAGCACAGCTGGTAGTGGGGGAGTTATTGGGGGGTCAACACCCTTTTCAGAATCATACAGCTGGACGATAAATTGCATGGGAAAGCCGGGTGCCGGCTTCAAACAGCTGCAGCCATGATCTTTGTTTTAACCACTTTAGATCCGTGATGTTTATATACATATTGCGCTCTGGGAATGGTTAATGTAGCTAAAACTGGAATATAGGGAAAGCAGAATTGCATTCTGATTAACAGAGGTGAAAAAGGCTCTGTCGTGAGAAAGGTATGGTGACTGCCATTGCTGCCTCTCCTTTGAGAATGATCGTTCCTGGCTGTCATGTTGATGCTTTGGCTTCAATGCTTTCTGAGTCAATGACCCGGGAAAAGTGTAGAGATGCGTTCTGACATTTTTCTGACCTTCATTTACACATGCCATTCCCGGTCTATGACCTGGAATGGCATCTGGCATTATAGCCAGACACATCCAGGCGACTGGCATTCTTCAAAGCAGGCCTGTAATGGCACTTACTGTTACAGCTTAATATTTGTTTCCTTTAAAGGCTAACCCCACCCAAAATTGGTTATTGAGACACTTCAGCATCCCCGTGTCTCCCTAATTGTGCTAACCACCGCACAGCCAGATTATTATTGTGCTATCTTGTCCTAGTGACATAACTATGTTTCTCTTCCTAAGCTGCAGTTGTGGAAATAGAAAGGGCAGTGGGATCACATGACCTGCTATGGGCCCAATTCTTTTTTGTAAGTGAAGGGTTTTAATGCATGTACCATAGGTTTCTCTACTCAAAACCTGTACTGTTGAAGTGAGGAGGCTACCCTTGCTGACCTCTCATTTTGAAAATGTTATTGACCTGCCTGTAATGCTGAATCTGTAACCTCTTTTAGTTATTGACCTCAGTTGTATATTGAGATTAGAAATAGTGACCTAACTTTCCTGATTTGCATACTTATCCCAGGTCTGTAACTCAAAGTATGGAAGCCACATGCAGGCAGGCAACTAGCATTTTCACCAGGAGGCCACCACTGGCAAGCTCACAGACCTCTGCAATTTAAATTTTTTCTGAAAACCTGCAACTTTTCACTACAGAATCACATGCAACAGTTGCTATTAATGTTATATGATTACAGTTCTCTTCAGACCTTGTGCATGCATTTTAATCTTGGCATATAACTCATTCATTTAAAAAAAAAAAAAATTAACCCTGCATACAAAAGTGCTATCTGAAAATAGTCGTCATACTCCCACCGTCACTAATATATACTGCCTTCTCTCCTGATCCAGTGACGCATGATTGTACCCTTACATGTCATTGTGCCAGCATTTTGATCTTTGTAGCACATGTCAGGCCCAGTCCTGCCACAAGGATCCTTTTTAAAGATGGCCGTAAAGAAATTAGGCCTTAGGTTTTTAGTTACATTTTCAATTGATGCAAAATGACTGCTGGTGACAGGGTGGCGTGTTACCTGTGCTAAAAGTGACTTGTTCTACAGGGACAACCTGGCTAAGTATACAAATGCACTGTTCTAATTCTCAACATGTTGCATAGGTAAAATTACTCTTTTATTTCTATTATTAGTTCCTTTTTTTTTTGGCCAGAACTTGATTATGCCAGAAGGACACTTGTACTAGTGAATACCTATGCTAGATATAGACATGAACATCTGTATTTAAAAGGAATCTGTCTTTATTCTTCTCTTCTATTACCTCCTCTTCCCTTTTCTTCCCATTCTCTATATCTCCATCTCCTCTCACTTCTTCCTTAATGTTTTTTTGTCTAGGTATGTTTGTTGTAGATTTCCTGTCTGCTGGCCCATGAGGCTATTCCCTTACATGCCCATTGCCCATGGTCTCCTTATACTGAAGCGTGATGCCCTTATGTTGTGTACAAATCTCAAGGGCCTATTGGTAACCCCGCTCTCATTAGGTGGAGGGCCTCATACAAATTGACCCACTGCCTCAACGCTCCTTTTACTTTTTAGTGTGTTATGCACTTATAGCGGCAGTGGGTATGCTCAACTGCTTTTTAGGTAATATTGTTTATATTTTCTTTTGTGTTGTTTGTTTGGTATGTTTATTGCATTATTTGTATTTGGTAAAATGCTTAATAAAATCTATTTCTGTAAAAAAAATAAAAAATGGAATCTGAATAGAAATATGTAAGCTGCCATTGCTGACTTGTTTGTGAAGGTGATAACTCCAGGATGTCAGTAATCTGCATATCAGGTGTTTGTAGTGTTCATTGACTGCCTGTCCTGGGTAAGTGACTTACTAAGTAGTGAAGGAAAGATCAAGAAAACAGCCCTGGGACTTAACCTTAAAGAAGAACTATGAGGTGAGTCCTTTTCACTCATCCTCATAGTTCTAGCCGACCTGTGACAATAAAACTGTCACAAGTCGGCTCAGTAGATCGGGAGGTCAGCGAACACATACCGGCGTTCGCTCACTTCTCGATCCTGTCACGGCAGAGAGCCATGACAGGGGAGGGACTGGATTGCCCCCTCTCCGATCCTCCAGCGCTGACTGGGGGAACGGACGGGGGAGGGGTCGGGTACAGCTGGCTCTGCCTCTAGATAGGCAGAGCCAGCTGTCACGCAGCTGGGCGGATCCAGACATAATTGTCGGGATCCGCTGCGGCGTCTCAGTAGCTGTAGCTTGCGGTATACTGAGCTTAGGGTGACGGAAGGACGCTAGTTTGTGTCCTCCCGTTACCCTTAGGAGAACTATGGGGAAAAGCCCTAACCCCATAGTTCTCCTTTTAAGGTTGTGCATGTAATGTATGTTTAAAATATGAATTTTAGCAAAGAAAGGGCTCCTATTGTAATGATCAGCAGTTTGAAAAATCTATATACCTGAATCATTAGCACAGCAGGCTTTTTGAAATTTTCTGTGAAACCGTTAAACATTTATCATTTTCTCTTTCCAGCTCCTGTCTGACTTTGAGATTTGCTGTCTGGGAAGTTTTAAAGATATGACTCGAGGTAAGTTCCTGTGGTGAAACTGGTACTGGCTCTGGAAGGCAGAACATGTCCACCTTCTAAACATCTTGTATAGGTTTCTTTTCTATAACTTATCTGAAGGTGGACCTTTACCTAACTAAGTTTAAAGTCAAAGTATATATGCTGTAAGAACATTAAAATGATTTCTGTCTGTGACTCAAGCAAGGTTTAACGTTTGTTCCCAATTAGCCCCATCTAGTCAGCGTGCAGCATTTTTGCGAAGTCAATATCTTGAACTGTTTTCATCTTACTGGTGCTAGATGCTGGCCTGTGGATGATGGACCCTTGAAAGAATCATGAACGTGCAGTGTGGCTTCCTTCTGTCTTGCAGTTGGCAATGTCATCTCCGTCTTTGGAAATATGTTAAAAAAAAAAACAGCACTGCAGCAATGCATCTTCTATGCAGGCAACCAGCCAGCTCCTGGATTAATGACTAGCCATGGAGCCATAGGTCTTTCTGTGCATGGATATGTTGTCCAATATCATTATTGGTATTCCTTCAGCATGTCATGAAAAGCAGTTTGTCATCCTGAAGGAACACCAATAAAGATAATATAGGGTCGGGTACAGCTGGCTCTGCCTCTAGATAGGCAGAGCCAGCTGTCACGCAGCTGGGCGGATCCAGACATAATTGTCGGGATCCGCTGCGGCGTCTCAGTAGCTGTAGCTTGCGGTATACTGAGCTTAGGGTGACGGAAGGACGCTAGTTTGTGTCCTCCCGTTACCCTTAGGAGAACTATGGGGAAAAGCCCTAACCCCATAGTTCTCCTTTTAAGGTTGTGCATGTAATGTATGTTTAAAATATGAATTTTAGCAAAGAAAGGGCTCCTATTGTAATGATCAGCAGTTTGAAAAATCTATATACCTGAATCATTAGCACAGCAGGCTTTTTGAAATTTTCTGTGAAACCGTTAAACATTTATCATTTTCTCTTTCCAGCTCCTGTCTGACTTTGAGATTTGCTGTCTGGGAAGTTTTAAAGATATGACTCGAGGTAAGTTCCTGTGGTGAAACTGGTACTGGCTCTGGAAGGCAGAACATGTCCACCTTCTAAACATCTTGTATAGGTTTCTTTTCTATAACTTATCTGAAGGTGGACCTTTACCTAACTAAGTTTAAAGTCAAAGTATATATGCTGTAAGAACATTAAAATGATTTCTGTCTGTGACTCAAGCAAGGTTTAACGTTTGTTCCCAATTAGCCCCATCTAGTCAGCGTGCAGCATTTTTGCGAAGTCAATATCTTGAACTGTTTTCATCTTACTGGTGCTAGATGCTGGCCTGTGGATGATGGACCCTTGAAAGAATCATGAACGTGCAGTGTGGCTTCCTTCTGTCTTGCAGTTGGCAATGTCATCTCCGTCTTTGGAAATATGTTAAAAAAAAAAACAGCACTGCAGCAATGCATCTTCTATGCAGGCAACCAGCCAGCTCCTGGATTAATGACTAGCCATGGAGCCATAGGTCTTTCTGTGCATGGATATGTTGTCCAATATCATTATTGGTATTCCTTCAGCATGTCATGAAAAGCAGTTTGTCATCCTGAAGGAACACCAATAAAGATAATATTGTGAAGTGGAATGCTGTGCAGACAACATATCCTCTAAACGGAATACTGTGGAGCCATCCGTATGGTGTGCGAAGGAGATATCACTAATGGTCTACAGAGCAGCCACATCTCTTATAAGACAGAATTTCCACAGTACTGCTCATATGTATGATTAGAGCCATTGGTGATCAGTCTTGGAAGACTAGTCCTGAGAGTCTCAGGCTCCATGGTGGTGCCTACTGGCTGCCAAAGGCATTAAAGGCAGTTGGATGGAGGAGGCACACTGCAGACATCTAAGAAAAGAGATGCTGTTAAGCTATAGGAACTTCAACATTAAAAGTTGAAATTACAATTGATTCATTCTGCTAAAAAAAAATAAGACCAACTGACATATTTGTCTGTGTATGACAAAAAAAAAAAATCTGTTTTTAGACATTCCATTTCCTAAAAAAAATGTTTAGTAAAGTGTTGTAAATGGTCTTTGTTTTTTTTTTTATACTGCTTGACCGTGGTAAGGGAAAGTAAAGCTCCCTTCAGTTTGTTACCTTCTGTTAAAAAAAAAAAGATAGTGTGGTGGTAAAATGAATTAACAGTAAAGACTAATTACCCTACATAAATAATGGTACCGTTATTTTGCTGATATTTTCCACTTTTTTTTATTGTAGAAAATCTAGAATGGATGGTGTCCTTATGTGGTGCTTCCTTTGTAATGGAGCCTCAGATGTTTAAACATAAAGAGGTGAGTACATTAAGCTAACAGTCCACATTTCTCCAGATTAGATATTCTGTGTAGACAGTGTTAGGTGGTTGTGTCTAGGGATGCACCCATACCGAGTATTTCGGCAAGTACTTTTACTGGCCCAAAGGCTCCGATATCTTTCCCAATACCGGAACTGCCTGTCAGAGGAAGATTTCTTCCGACCAGCAGTGCCATAGGGGAACATGAAGCCGGCTTCCCGGGCAAAAAATAGCTGCCTTTTAATGTCACTTTAATTTATTGACCTGGCAAGGCATCTGACTTTAATGAACCCTGTGAGGTGATCTGCACATTTTTCATAAACAGTGAAAACAAGGTTGCCACTCCTGTGAATGAGTACATCTACTTTTTCTGGTATAAGAAAGAACATGGTGGCGAAACCTTAAAGGACACATTTCATCAACACAATTGCTGGCCCTGCTCTAAAAATGATATTTGCCTAGCTTTGTAGATAAGAAGCATCAATGCTTGTTTCTACAGATTTGAGGCAAGCATTCAGCACAGTGGAGTGTCAGAAGTTTGTTAGAATTCCTTTTATCCATATTTGTTCTGGGTCAGTGACTAAGATAGGATTCAAACCAAAGCCTCAGCATACTCTAAGCAACTAGCATTTGAAGAGATGGTTAAAAAGACATATTTAAAATCTATATAAGGACAGGAGAGTTCCCTGGTCTATCCAATAACACTTTGTGTAGCATAGGGTTGTTGGGGAATTTGCCCTGAATGTGCTTTACTGCTGCTGCCATGTCGAAATATCCCCTTCTTGTGTTCTCTACACTAATTAGGTTAATAGTACAATGGTGCGCATAACGTTTGTTATTGCATTTATTGCAGCTTTAACCCGGTTGCAGTGTGCAGTACAGACATATACACACACACGCTCTGTTCCAGTTCTTATTAATCTCTTAATTACTGTAATTTATGGCGTTTCCGTATAAAAACAAGCCGTAGGTCTGTCTGTCTAACCAAAGTTTGTTACATGACTCTTGTGGACAAGAACAACACCTGTCACACACGAGGTGTAGTGTCGGAGGCATCATCTTCTTTTTTTTTTTTTTCCTTTTCTCTGAAGTAGAGCTTAGAGTCCCTTTTTACTCATCGTTTCAAGAACTGTTAACGGAATTTTTTTTTTTGGTATTTTTATTGTAGGGAAATACATCTCTGGTGGTTGTGCAAGGAGATGAGCAGACAGACTATGCAGGTAGGAATTAGATGTAATGGAATTTTAGCTGCAAATATTTATATTACATTTATTTTTTCCCCTCATATATGCTCCACTGTTTGATCTAAAGTGATCAACCCATACAGGGTTCTGGGTTGTTACATGATCCAAACAATTCCAGAAAAGTCTTCATTGATCGTATAGTACAAGACACAAGCAGAATAAGAGACGACTGGGTAATATGCAGGTATCATCAGGTTATTGGACACAACACTGGGCAGAGCTGTGTGGACCCTCATCTAACCCATCCCTCTGTAAAAAAAAAAATGCTATGTTTTTTGTTGTTGTTTTGCTAGTTTCCTTGGGGGATGGATGTCTTCTCGGATAGGGACCCCACGGCGTCCGTTTCAGGCACTGGATCCTTCGTTGGGCGCCCACCTTGGCATGTGGTGCAGCACATTGAGTTAGCCAGAGGGTGCTATAGAGATCCGGGAGAGTAGCATATCCACAATGGTGTAGCCCAGAAGAGTTTCTCAGGATGCTGGTGAATTATCCATGCCTGCTTCAAGACTGCGATTACCTTTTCTCAGTGCATCCTGCTTCTCAATTGCTGGCCCACTTTTCTTGCAGCCCATGAAATCCATCTCTTGTAAGGTGTGCCATTGTACCTGGAGGGATTATTTTACCTGGTGCAAACAGCGACAGTTTCATCCTCCGACTTACTCCATGGAATGAATATGAGCCTTTCTTATTTTGGGCTGGATCAGAAGTTGGCTCTGGGTACGCTCAAGGGACAGATATCGGCATTAGCCATCCATTTGCAGTGGCCCTTGACCTCACATTCCTTGGTAAAGGCTTTTGTTGAGGCGGTCGCTCATGGAATATCTTGTGACTGGATCTGATGCGCAAGGTAGTATTCCTTGCCGCCATCACCTCTGCTGGGAGGGTTTTGAAACTGGCTGCATTTCGTGCAGAGCACTATTCTTTGTTCTTTACAAGAATACGTTTGTTCTTAGACCAAAAGGTCCCTTTTTTGCTTATGGTAGTGTCCTCCTTCCATCTCCATGAAGATTTGGTTATGCTTTCCTTTTGTTCTGCTTCAAAATATCTGAAGGAGGTGGCTCTTAACTCTTTTGATGTAGTTATGACTGTTTCTTTTGGTTCGGTACTTCCTGGGGGACCTCACAGGGGGCTCCCTAAATCTTGTTCCACCATTTCTGGGTGGATTACATCGGTCATCATACATGCTTGCACTGTCAAGGGGTAACACTCTGCATTTCCCTGTAAAGGCTCACTCTACTAGATTTGTCAGTGTCTCTTGGACTTTTCAGCATCAGGCATCTGTGTTGCAGATATGCAAGACTGCCACCTGGTCTTCTGTTAACATGTTCTTTAAGTTCTACCGGGTAAATGTTCGATTCTTTGCTGATGTGAGTTTTGGTCATAAGGCTGTTATCTGAGTTGGGGTTTCCAGTTACATAGTATTTGGGGTTGAATAAAGACATACGTCCATCAAGTCCAACCCATATAGGTCCACGCATCATCTCATTCTTAGGGATACTGGTATCCATGGATATTAAGGTCCCTCAAGAAATTGTCCAAACGTTTCTTGAACAAATCTACACTCTTGGCTGAAATCACTGCCGATGGCAGTGAGTTCCAGACCTTAACCGCTCTTACTGTAAAGAACCCTCTTCGCCCATTGTGCTGGAATTTTTTCTCCACCAACTTTAGGTGGTGGCCTCTAGTCTTTGTAATGGAGTTAATCTCAAACAGTTTGTTGCCAATGTTGCTGTCACCATTGACCATCTTGTACATAAAAATCTTATCCCCCCTTAATCTCCTTAATTCCAGCGTAAACATGTTTAAGGTCAGAAGCCTTGTCTCATAGCTCTGGTCCTCCATTCCCCTAATTAGTTTTGTTGCCCTCCGCTGCACTCTCTCCAGTTCAAGGACATCCCTTCTCAGTACCAGCGACCAAAACTGGACTGCATACTCCAGATGGCCGAACCAACGATCTATACAGAGGCCCAATTATAAACTTGTCCCTGCAGTACATCTCCTTCTTAATACAGGACAAGACCCTGCTAGCTTTGTTTACCGCAGCCTGGCACTGCAAGCTACCATTCAGTTTGTGGTCTACAATGACCCCCAGATCTTTTTCTATTTCTGACTTCCCTAGCGGCATACCCATGATTGTATAGCCTATTTGGTTTTTTTTTATGTCCAAAGTGCATTACTTTGCATTTATCGACATTAAACCTCATCTGCCATAGTATTGCCCGCTCCCCTATTTTATCCAGGTCCTCCTGCAATGTTATATTGTCACGATCCGTTTCTAGTACCCTCCCTATTTTTGTATAGTCTGCAAACACGGAAACATGGCTAGTTATTTTTCTTTATTGGACTTCTTGACAATAGTTTTGCTGTGTTGCCTACCCCTCAGTGCATTGCTTGGGGACGTCCCAGTCGTCTCTGGATCTGCCTGTGTCTTGTACTGCACAGTCAAGAAAATAGGTGTTTTTTTACTTACCGGTAAAATCTCTTTCTTAGAGTATAGTACAAGACGCAACACCCTCAAAACTGTGTCCTCCATTGCTTGTTAAAAAAAAACAAAAAAAAAAACCTTAAGAATTTTCTGAAAAGGGAGGGGTCAGAATTGTTTCAAAAGGATTGATGATACAGGAATTACTGTACTTTACACAGTGCTTCTCCTGGTGTTGGATGTAGGTGATAATGTCTGCATGTGTATGTGTATAGTTAAAATTTTCACTCGGTATTCACCTTAAAGATCTCTTGTGCATAGTGGGTGTGATTGTTAATTTTGCATTTTTCCTGCAAGTCTTTATGGTTAAGGCAAGTGTGAAGAGTAGACATAAATAAGTACTCTACACTTTATGTAACTAGTCTATTACCTGACCATAATAACAGATATTCCACTCTGTATGATTAAGATTGCTGATGTAGAGGAGGAGTGTTTGAACTACTGTGGAACTCAAGTTCTCAAGTGATATACACAATTTGTGGAAATAACCCATATTGTAGCAATAAATAGGTGTGCCATCACACTTTATTTTTGTTGCAGGTTTATTTCCTGTAATGACTTTCTGGCTTTCCCTATTAATATAGCTATGGGATTTTTCTATTGCTGCCCAATGAAAGGGAGCCTGCAATCCAACCTTGAAGTGAAACTAAACTCAGGAGTTAAATCTTAAAAATGCATTTACGCACCTGAACTATTTAACACAACTATTTTTCTTGTGCATCACTCATCTGTAGATCCTCAAATCATCTCTGAATTGGTGCTGACACTGTCCTTCCTTCTGGAGGGGGGCTACTTCTGTTCCCCATGGTCCCTGTGTGTGTTGGAAAGTAGTCACCGCTCCAAGCTCACTCCTGTGATGGACTACAATCTCAATACAAATTAGTAGACTATATATGAGATTGTAGTCCATGGGGGGGAGCAAGCTTTTGGAGTGGTGGCTACTTTACAACAACCACAGTTTTACAGCTCCTTCTAAAGAAGCCTTTTCATACGAAGAGATTACAAGTCTCTTCTCCAGTCCCTTTTCCTTTTGCAAATACCGTAGGGAACAGCTTTGAACTAAGTTTACTATATGGACTATTTATACAAGATGATCACATCCTTCTTAATTGCCTCTTCTTAAGGGCAGGTTTACACCATTTTCCAGACCAGATGTGATCCGGAAAATGGTGTGAACCTCCCGCAGTTCCAGTGCATTCCAGACCAGACAAAATGAGACATGCAGCATTTTTCTGGTTGGTCTAGTCTGGTCTCGTCTGGAACAGACTGCGCTGGTGTGAACAGAGGCCAGAAATAACATAGGCATTCATTAGGATGCATTTTGGGTCCGTAAACAATCTGGTCTGGTCTTGAGATGATCTGGATGTGGTGTGAATGGGCCCTTAATTCCTTCATGACTGAGGCCTTTTTTTCATTTTTTGCACCCATGTTATATTCCACATTTTAGGCCTGAAAATTACTTATAACCCCCAAACATTATATATTCTGAATGCCAAGACCCTATAGAATAAAATGGTGGTAGTTGCAAATTTTTATGTTTGCGCAATATTAGCGCAACTCCTTATTAAACCCAAACATTTAGTGAAAAATTTAATTAAATGCCCCAAAACACAACAAAATACCCATTTTTTTAATGAAATATAAAATATGAGGTTACAACGAGTAAAACGATACCCAACATGCTCGGGTTAAAAATTGTGTGCGTCCGTGAAACGGCGAAAAACTGCAGTACCCCAAAAAGTCCATAGAAGACGCTTTAAAAGCCCCCACAGGTCATCAATTTAGAGATACCCCAAAATACTGGCACTACACACTCCGGCGTGGCGATATCCAACATGTGTAGCGCGTTCGTCGTTTTCATACGTAGGCGCACCCGACGCGTGTTTACGTGCCTGCTCACGGGGGACTTTTACATTTTTTTATTTTATTTCATTTTAATTTTAAAAACTTTTTTTTTTACTTTACTTTGACTGCTATCACATAGGGGGGCTTACAAGCCCCCCACCATGTGATAGCAGATGGTGGTGACAGGTACTCTTTAAGGTGATGCTGGGGGTCCAAAAGACCCCCAGTGTCACCTTTACACTGGAAGTAAGCTATTGAAGTGCAGATCGCACTTCAACAGCTTATAGCTGGGCTGCAGGAGCCCAGAACGGACAGCCCAGGGACCGGAAGTGATGCAATCTGCATCGCTCCCTGTCCCATAGAACGGGGAGGAGATCGATGAACGGAAGTTCGTCGACCTACTCCCCGCGGACACCAAGGAAGCCGGGCCCGTAGGAGGGGCAACGAAGCCCGGGAAGCACGGCGGCGGTGTCCGTGCGGGGCCCCTTCTACGGGACACAGAAGCGATCTGGCGACAGGTAAGTCGTCAGAATCGCTTCTGTTGTAAAGCCGACAGTCGGCTTTACAAGTTTAAACAGAGTCCCGGCGGCAATAGCCGTCTGTTTAAAAAGCCCCGATGCTGGCGACGTACACTGTACGTCGTCAGTCACGAAGGGGTTAAGGGAAATTTAAATTCAAGTTCAATTAACCTAGGAAAGTTTGGTTTTGAGACACCCCACTGGTTAACATCAGCAGTAAAGCACATTTAAATTAGCTATAAGTCACTAACAAATTAAAACTGAACTCCAGCTAACACTTTTGAAGCAGAAGCTTTTTTTTTTTCATTTTGGGGATAAAAGTTTTACATAAATGAATAAAAGCTAACCATTGTAAGCACCTCTGTCAGTGTTCAATAGTTTATTTCAAACCTCCAGTTGCCACTTGTATTGTACAGATTGCTCTGTTAATAGAAGTTAAAAAAAATAAGAATTGCTGGTAGGATGATTAACAGCTAATAAAACTATGTTACAGATGGGACTCCAAAAAAACAAGAACTTCTGCATTCTTGCTAATGACACACTGCATGTGTCCTTTTTGATTTTGCAAGGTTTTACTGTTACACTTTAAATCCTCTATTTCGTTTTTTATCTGTGCACCTTTATGCTGAGTTATGAAAACTGGTAGAAGCATGAGCCCTTGTAACGCATTCCAAATCCTTATTTCATTTCCAAAAGCCAGTCTGTAACATAGTACCGTAGGTGAGGTTTAATAAAAACCATGGTCCATCCAGTTCAACCTTCGTGCGTGCGTGCGTGCGTGCGCACTTCCATATCCCTGTAGATTCTGTGAAATCTACAGGGATATGAATTTATCAGTATTCAAGAAACTTCTGGATGAGTTTCTTCTTTTGCAGACGTCTGTTGTTGCTTTGTTTTGCTGCTATTCCTGTTTTTTATGCAGACACAACAACATTTTTGTTGCAAAATAATCATACTAACATGATAGAATATTTAAAACTGTTTTAAACAATTTGTGGGATCTCTTTAATTCATCATTCATACAAAGGTGGTATCTATTGTCTCACCCTAATCGGGTATTCTGTTGATCGAGAGCTATTGTGGCAACTCCTAGGTACAGTCAGCATTTCCTTAAAAATATGAACTACCTGCTTTAGAAATACAAAAAAACAGCAATAATGTGAAACTAACTGGCAGCTAGTGACATTATTTCTGCTTTGGATGCTGAGCTATACTCTGGTTGTATCAGTGAAGCTTTTGGAGTTGGCAGCATGTTCTCTACACACACAGCTGTATCCAGTTCTGTTGCTGAAATTATGCATTATATTCGAGATCTAGTCAGACAAAACAGGAACGAAGGGAATTGTAAAAACACTGTAAGGGGGGGTGGGGGGGCATACAGCGTAAAGGGCCATTTGTTGATGCACTTGGAGCTGCAGGAAGAAGTATGTGGACAGCTCAAATAGCAGACACAGGAGCTGTGCGCCCTCACACATTGCTTTCGGCAGCTCTGAATTTTCACAGAGGGTGTATGGATCTGGATGCATCCTGCCTGCGTCCGAGGCTGTTACCAGCCTCTGTGCGGCTGTCAAAGCTCAAAGCTGCGGCAAGCAGCACGTGAGGGTACACAGCTCCTGCGTCTCCATAGAATTACATAAGCTGCCAGCACACTTCTTACAGGTCCAAGTGCTTTAAAAAACAGCCCTTTGCGCTGTACTGAGCAACACACCGCATGTGAATGAAAGTCTTGCTCTTTGGACCTGCTTCTGTTTACTGTTGTTTTGTGCTGTGACCTATGGCCTTGCTGTTGTACATAATTTATAAAGATGAAGGTTTTTCTTAATTCTCTGCAGTGGAATTTTAATATTTCAAAAATGTTTGTTTTTACAGCTATGCGGAAGAGGTACCGTGCACTAGTTGTGACACGTGAATGGGTCCTGGACAGTGTATCAAGCTATAAACTCCAGCCATTCGATAGTTACCTTGTGTGAGAGATGCAAGGGAAGACAATCCTCATAAGAGAATGAACTACCATTCTTGTGTTTGTATGCAAAGTAAACCTGCCACAAACCTTAAAGCCGATCTCCAGCCTTACCTTCAGTATTACACAGTTACTCTTCTACGGTACTAGACTTTCTTACTCTAATTTCACTGCACACAATCACCTTCTCACAGCGTGCTATATAAGCTGCAACAATTTAGAGAACGCCTACCTTATTTCTTGGCTGATGGACATCCAGTATCAACTAGCGCTTTTCTCCCCAGCCTTTCTGTCCCTAGCCTGCTCCTTTCATTTATTGAATTTCATTCCTTTCAATCATTAGCAGCTTAAACTTCAGCTTTATTGCTGAAATACTTCAATGTTTCAATTTGAAACTCAATTGTGAGATCCACAGATACCTAATCTTATCATAGAGATGTGTGGAAGCCTATATAAAATGGAGAGCAATCCATGCTATGCAAAGCACCCCGAATATCAGACATAAGTTTCAGAATGCATAAACAATATGTGCTTTGTTTGCATTTTTATGCATATGACGGTTACATGTACAACATAAGCTCCTTGGTTTTTCCCTCATGAATAGAGGGGTTGATGCATTAGAAATTGAATGTTTTGCTTGATAGTGTGCTGTTAAGTGTACTACTATTCAGTGTACTATTTGCTTTTTCTGCTGGTGCTCCCACTCCTCTCCCCACAGACTGGCAGCATTGGACTTTTGGTTAGATAGTTAAATCTTTTGGGCTACCTCTCATATTCAATGTATCCTGTTCAGCATATTTTACCAAGGAGATACCAGTTTTGATTTAGTAGTTGCACTTTCGGCAGCTGAGCGCTTGTATTTGCTTATTTGTTACTGTTAAGTATGACACTACAAGGATTTTTAAAGTGACACTAAACTCAGGAGTTAAACCATAAAAATATATTCAAGTACCCCAACTATTATCAAAAATGTATTTATTTGTGTATCACTCGGCTGTAGATCCTCAAATCATCTCTGAATTGGTGCTGCCACTGTCCTTCCTTCTGGAGGGGGCTACTTTTGTTCCCCATGGCCCCCGTGTGTGTTGTAAAGTAGCCACCGCTCCAAGCTCACTCCAATAATGGAGTACAGTCTCATGTTTAGTTTACTCATTTGTATTGAGATTGTAGTCCATCACAGGAGTGAGCTTGAAGCGGTGGCTACTTTACAACACACACAGGGAACATGGGGAACAAAAGCAGCCACCCTCCAGAAGGAAGGACAGTGTAAGTATGAATTCAGAGATGATTTGAGGTTCTATACCTGAGTCATACACAAATAAATAAGATTCATTTGTGTTAATAGTTAACATACTTTGAATGTATTTTTAAGATCTAACACCTGAGTGTAGTGTCACTTTAAGTTTAATTCAAATCCAGTAAATCCGTACTAGACAAATAAAAAGATGTTGAAAATGTTTTGCTGGTGTAACTGTCTCGGCTCATTTAAAAATGTTCTGCCCCAAAAAAAGAATGCAGATTAGTCCCATCAAACGATCCATACTTGTATTGGGTGCTTTGCTCTTCCTGCACATTTTAATGTCATGGATCATGATGCTACATTCAGGTTTTGTAAATATTGTTTATAATATGTTACTGTACAGTTTCAGTATTTTGTAAAAACTGCCTTCTAATAAATAATTGAAATGCCTATGTCTTGCTTGTTATTCTGTGACAAATGAATAAAAAACATCATTACAATGCCATGTTTAACCATTCAGAGTAAAACCAGACAACAACAAACTCAAAGGAGAGTAAAATGTTGCTGCTGACACTTCAGTACCTATGGAACCTTTCAATTGCTGGATCGCCCACCAATCGCAACTCCGATATTATAAAGGGTAGTGTAAAAGGTTGTATATATCACCCGAAGTAAAACTGATGCTACTTGGCTTGCAGCAAATCTGTAGGAGTCCATCATTACCTTGTGTTGTTTCACAGTCCTCTCCTACTGCCTGTCATCCTGTGGGGTCCCTTTCACCTCCTTTACCCATGGTACCAATGGATATGAAAACACTAGAAATTTAATGATGGGGGAAAACTTTGTTCACTTTTGCAAATCTCGTCCCCTGCTGGTGGATCTAAAGATTGCATTGGATCTATCATATCACTGGTATAGTCAGCTTGTCAATCAAAGAAACACTGGAGACCGGGAGTCATATGAATAATTTATATATAGGTACATATAATACCAAAATAGATATGTACTTACCAGCTGAAATTTAAATCAACACTATCCCGTAAAGATCAAGAATATCGCTATTCTGGAGTGTTTACTGTAACCAAATATTGATATTTGATTTATACATTAGCCACATTATATGGAATATGCACAGAAGTGTGTATTGCAAACATGGAAAACTAACATGAATATTATGCACTGTATCATACGTACTATTTGCACACCTCTTACTAAAGATCATACAGAGCAAATGCAAACATATAAGAGCATGTGGGTGCTAGAACTATATCTGGGAGCCAGCCAACCTTCCCATGTGACAACAGTTTAGTAAAATTTTAAGATGGCACACCAACCACCCAGAAATGTTGGTAATGGAAGTTTAATACCTTAGTCTGCGGTTGACTCGGAACGGGACTCCTGGCACGCAGAATGTGATATGCGG
The DNA here is from genome assembly GCF_000935625.1 of Nanorana parkeri. Classification (NCBI taxonomy): domain Eukaryota; kingdom Metazoa; phylum Chordata; class Amphibia; order Anura; family Dicroglossidae; genus Nanorana; species Nanorana parkeri. Next base: position 790,298 of record NW_017306458.1, read on the forward strand.
TGATGACATGGGTGGTGCTGGTATGACAGTTTGCAGTTCTGACATGCAGTCCTTTCTGGTCCCCGTATCACAACACGTGGTCGTCAATAGGGCAGGCCTTAGGGAGTTGGTCACCTATTTAAAAGCTGTATGTCCTCCTTGAGAAAGGGGTCTGAGTACCACAAAACATTCTTTGGACCCCATTTATTGTCACTTTCTGCCTGACTTTACATTTTGTGACTACTTTACCTTGTTATACATATTGGATACTACTTTATATCTGTAAACTTTATGTATGTGCAACTTTCATTGTGCACTTTGTCTTTGTAATTTGTATATATTGCCTATTGTACTTCTGATGTAAATGGCTGGGGGGCTTCATTTCATCACATACAACAAAACTACTGCTTAGAGGGGAATCTCTGTGATACAGGATCTGTATAGTATGTAAGTGAACATAAAAGTGTGCAGTTCACAAATGGAAAACAAATAAGCATAACATGTACCATGTAAATGGTTGTGGGACCTCACCATTATGCATAATAAAATGACTGCCTAGAGGGGAATCCCTGTGATACATAATCCATTTTGATACAAAAGGTAGAACAGGACTACTTTTAATTCTCTATTAAGGTACAGAACTGTGTCGCCTTCCACACGCCAACCCTACTGATAAGGATATGGTTCCCTGATATTATAGAACAGCATCTAAAAATGTGGAAATATCTTTAACATATAAGACTCTATGGGTGAACTGTATTTTATACATATAAGACGATCCCTTGACCTATATTATATATTCATCTACCTTCTACATATACACACCCTATATATGTGTGTGTGTATATATATATATATATTTGATATATATATTTTGTGTGCATGCATTAATATAGATCTTTAAAGATAATGAATACAAGTATGAGATTACTGTAGATAATCCAGAATAGAGATATCCCCAATCGCTATGGGACAGTATTGTTGATCTACATAACCAACTTATACATACAGTATATAGCCTTGTCTCTACGATAGCAATGTTATGGTTATAATCACATTGACGTTTGTGTTGGCCCTCTAATAAACTTGAATTGTATTTATTCTTCAGAAAAACAGCCTTGACATTGGACTGTAATACATTCCTGAGAGCTATGACCGAATTGTGAAGTTTGTTCTAATAAATGTTATAAACTTTATAAGTATTGTGTAACGGAGGTGTAAAATGACATGTCCGTGTTGCCCTTATCAGCTAGGATGTGCTTTTCATTTTCTTCGCTGTACTGATAAAGGGACACTATGCATCTGGTCAACAAACACTTGTAGCAAAAATTCAGTGGTGACATTTCGTCTTGTATGTGACATTTTTAAGCAGAAAAATCAATTTTTTTTTGTATTTTCTTCATCCAGCACACATATAAAATAAAGATTTTGAAATCCCCAGAACAGTTGCATGTGGCATTACATCAGAAAAAAAGCTATATGGGTGTTACAATGATCTTTCTGAGTTACTGTGTAGCAAATCCTCTCAAGTGTAAAAGGGTAAGGCTTTTATTTCTAGCTAATCCTATTTCACATGAAAGCGCTGATTTCTCTATTTACTCAATCTCTTCCTCTATTCTAGATACCCTTCCAAGGTGTCTGATGTAAAATCATTTCCAGCATTCTACACCCCTGGGATAGGATTCTCCATACCATTTCAAATAGCATTTCTTCTGTATATATTTTCTCCCTTGTGAGTTTTGTTCAGTCAATATTGCTATTCAAACTCAAACGAGAAGATGACTTAAGGTCAGGGGCTTTGAGCCTAGTGTGCCAAAAAATGTTTGTAAGAAATTGTACCAGACAGTGCTTCCAGAAATCATAGGGCCATGTACAGCCTTACCTGACAGGCCCCACAACCTTCCAGATACCCAGCATTCCTTTCAATTTTAGACCTTGGGAAAGAGAGACATAATAGAGAAACTAAAAAATTGTTTATGGTCAATTATGCTGAATATTAGGGATGCACCGATACCAAGTATCATACTCCGTACAAGTACAGATACCTTTTCGAGCTCCAAGACTAGACTAGAGAAAAATTTAAAAGTTAGGCAGCTGTCATTTGTAAGGAGCACACGGGGCTCCTGGGATTTGTACACCTCTGTTTTAATGTATGATTTTGTTTTTATAAATATAAATGAAGTGATGCACCAATACTATTTTTGCGAGAACAAGTACTGATACTTGTCCGAGATACAGATACAAGTACTGATACATTTTTGTTTATTGTCATGTGACAGTTTTTCTAAAACAATATCAACTAATGATTTTAGGACAGTGGTGGAGCGCCAGAGCTAGGTCCCAGCTGCAACCTCTGCTCACATGAAAATGCCAAGTATCGGCACTGGTATCGATGCATCCCTACTGAATATTGAATGTGGCTTAAAAGTCTGAGCCTATTTGTGTATACAATACACATGTATGCTGCATCAGCCAACAGTGTCTAGACCCAGAGCAGTGATCCATGCACCCAGAGGTGTTCCAGGACATGTCACAAGTAGGAGAACACCGAATGTGGATCTCCCAATCATCAGGTTCAACAGCAAACTGCACAGGTTTGTCACCAGATGCAGAGATCCTCTGAAAGAAGCAGTGGATGCTCTGGTGGTTCCATGGGATCAGTACAGCCTGATCTATGTCTTTCCTCCTCGGAAACTTCTCCCAAGTTTTCTTTGCAGGACTGAGATGGAGGGCATTCCAGTGATACTCATTGCTTGGGACAGGCCAAGGCAAATGTGGTACTCCATCCTAATAAAGCTTCTGGTGGACACCCTGTGGGCTCTCCCAGATTGACCAGCTCTCCTTTCACAGCAGGCAATACTCTGTTAGAAGAATCCTGACCTTGTTACAATTAGGTCTGGATCAGCATTTGTGTCAAACCTCAGCCTTTGTGATCTTATATCAAAGACCATTAGCCTCCCATTCTTTGGTGAAGACTTTTGTACAGTGTGTCTCCACTTCAACTTCTTGTGACTTCATGGGATGTTAAGTAGGTTCAAGCGTTTCTTCAAAGACCACCATTTGCACATATTAGGGATATTCCCCTATCCATTCTCACTCACAAAGTTGAGTCCATTGTCCCCATCAATTCTGTAAGATGTGCGTCTAAAGCTGGCCATACACTTATAGATTTTCTGCAGTTTTACTATGGTCAGATGGAAAAAGTGCTACAGATTCCTCCATCTACGCTAAACTGTGTGGATGGAGGAATCTCTCGCTGGGGCGAGCTTCAGGTATTTTGACAGCCAGCGGGGCCAACTAGAAAGATACTGAACAATCTGAATAGATGCCGGCATTGTTCAGGTATTTTGAGAGCCAGCGGCACCAACTAGCAAGATGCTGTAACTAGGCCCACTGGGAGATTCCTCCATTCACACAGTTTAGCGTAGATGGAGGAATCTGTTGCACGTTTTTCCATCTGACCATAGAAAATCTGCAGAAAATCTATAGGTGGATGGCCAGGTAAAGCTGGCAGCCTTAACCTATATGAAAAAGAAAAAAAAAAGCCCTTTGCAGTCTTACACAAGTATAAGGTAGTGTTGAGGCCTAGCTTTCTTCCTAAGGTAGTTTTGGCCTTTCACTTCAACCAAGATATTGTTCTTCCATTTTTCTGTCCATCACCATTACATCAGAGGGAAATTTTCCTTCACTGCCTTGATGTAGTTCATGCTGCGTGAGTTTACCTCTCAGCCTCTGCTTCCATTAGAAAAATTGACCCTTTTTTTTTTATTATTCCTGATGGTCTTTATAAAGGATTCTCCTTCAGCTGCTCATTCTACCATTTCTACATCAGGCTCAACAATATTTTTTCAAAGAAAACATATTGAATAAATAAAAATGCACTAACAAGTACTAATGCAGAGTAGGTGGAATTGGGGGCATAAAGCTCTTAGTTTTATGCTCATCCAAGAAAGTCCGGTCATTGCTGTCCAAGATTTTAGGCTGTTCGGATCCAGAGCTTTGTGGGTCCTGGTCAATAAGGAGAGTTGTATGAAGACCAGTTGCAGCAATCCTAGCTCTGCCCACTCCAAAGCATTAATTGGTCATGGAATATATTTAGAGAAGAAAAAAAACTTCCCTCCATCAGTCCAAAACATAATCCACAAGCCTTTAATGGTATTGTGCCATTCAAAATAAATAGTATTGCATGGCCAGGAACCAGGGGCGTCCCGAGGCTGGGTGACACCCGGAGCGGTAACCGAGTGTCACCCCACCGATACGTCACTGCACATGCGCGTGACGTCATCGCGCACGCGCGGCAGTATTCTGATACCTGCCGGTGGCCATCTTGGTGATGGACGCCGGCAGAGATAGGAGGGGACAGTCACCCGGCGGGATAAGGTATGCCGCCGGGTCCCCTCCTCTCTCCTGATAGTGTCGGGCAATCGATCCACGACCGAGCGCCCGACTTTTCAGAGGGTGACACCAAAATTACTGTGAGTCATTTTGGTGTCACCCCTCCAATGGTGTCACCCGGGTGCGGGCCGCACCCCCTGCACCCCCCTTGTGATGCTACTGCCAGGAACATATGCCCATGTGTTTAAAAGTGTTACCGCACCGCACAAGTGTGTATGGGCCCTAATGTAAAAATAAGGCATGGAATTAAATTGCGAAAAAAAACCATTAGCAGATATTAAAGTTTAAAAATAAATAGTTAATGATATTAAGTGATTTCCAAAGTAGTTTTACAGCTATGCACATTACAAAAGTGTGATAATATAGGACCTCTGAGAGTCAACATGGGAAATATGACAGTAAACGCTGAACTCGTAAATTAAGTTTTCACATAAGAGTGTCTGATTCCAGATAATTTGGTGGAGAGAGATTGCCAACAAAGGTACCCATTTGAGGTTTCTACCTAGAGCAAAGAGCACTAGGAACTGTTGAGTGGCTGAGGCGAGTAGAAAAAGGTGGTTTTAGGGGGCAACCAGAGCCAAGCGGTGGAGCACAGAAGTAAGTATAACAGCTAAAACCGGGGCAGGTGGAGCACTAGTTCAGATCAAGCAAGTGGTCAGATCCTGGGAATCCAACAGTTAAGAAGCAGCAGGATCAGCGATATTATGCTTAGGATGGTAACAAACAGTGACTGGGTCAGCCGGTCAGCAGAAATAATAATAGCCCAAATTTGATGGATGACATTGCCAAACAAGTATGATTTAGTCATAAATGAGCACAGACAGATTTCTACTATCCTTATGGTAACCAAAATCTGAGAACTAAGGTAGCTTATAACCATCATTACACTTTTTGTTCTGAAAAGTTGTCCCTATTATAAAAGGTCCTAAAATTGGGTTGCTGGCACGGAGCATCTTTCAATGCAGCACTAAATACTGTATATAAACTAAAAGGTGAAGGGTTTGGAGAAGGCAGGAGAAGTGAACTGTCTAAGCCAAATTAGCTGAACTGAGCTCAATTGGAGAATTATTCCAAATCAGCTATTTTGTGAATAACCCTGATAATATTATTTTGGACATATCATGTAAATCGATTTTAATGATCAAATTAGTTTATCTATTCTTAAACTCCCACTACTTCTAAAAAGGAGAAATTGGAAATCTGTTTATTCTACATTATCTTAGTTTATTTGGGCTGGTAATTGTCCTAGAGCTGTATGGTTCAACATCTACAGTTGTGTGAAAAAGAAAGTACACCCTCTTTCAATCCTATGGCTTTAACTGCGACCCGTTCCACTACTGTAAATAAACGGCCAGACAGGTCACTCTTGAATGCGGGAGGACATCTTTCAAACGTCCCTGCCCACTCCCTCTAGTGCATGCACAGGGTGGCGCTCACGACTGGGAAACCGTAGCCTTTTTAAACAACCAGCAATGGCTTTTTACATATAAGCTTTTGGGCAGCTATAAAGTGGGTGGGAGCGTGTCCCCCCCATGCCCCACATACATGCACATACAAATGCAAACATAAGTCGGGTGCACTTACATGCAAAAACGAAGATTGCCCCACACTGTGAAGGTCACAGAGTGCGAGCAAGAATTCTAGGGCCATCAATCACTGTTAACACTAAATTGATGAGCAGTAAAAGCTTTTAAAGCATGGCTCATGGCCAATTTTTGTATGGTAGTTCATGTACAATTTTGCACGTTCAATTTTAAGGCTTGACATGTTTGGAATCTATTTACCCGACGTGACATCATCTTTTATATTTTACCTTTAAAATAAAAAAAAATGGTATTAATAAATGTTTCATAACATAAAGAAAACAGGTTTGTTTTTTTCAAGATTTTCAGTTATTTTTTTCCTTTGCTTAGGGGAAATTTTAAAAAATGCAGGATTTTTGCTTGCACATGTTTGGATCATTACAGTAAAAACCCCCTCACATTACTTACGCAGCTAAATTAAAAACTTTTGCAAATGAACATTCTTGACTTATTTAGCAATTTAACCCGATTAAAGCTCACATTTTGTTTCGGAAACTCGAGAGCATTGAGATTGATTTTTTCCATACCTAATTACAATTGATCATCATATTACTCTATGCAACCTCTTCAGGATGAAGCCCAAGGGGCAAATATTGATTTGTATTTTAATATCAAATTGGCTGTTCATTTGATAAATGCAGAAAAAAGGTTCCAAACGTCTACTGAAATTTTTGTTTCCTGTAATTTGTCTATGAATTCTTTGTTACTATATTCCCAGTGTACAGTAAACCTGAACCCCTATTGTCTATATTATTAGGTAACATAACTGTAGTAAGAATCTCAGATTTATTTAATTAAATAGTCATTTGGTTATTGAAATAAAAATGTTTTACATCTGCTAAAAGGCCAATCAGCTTTTGTCTTTGCTGATGCAATTTAGATTCCTCGAATCAGCCACATAGTTAAACAGACAGACCAACTATCAGTAAGGTTTCACGTTTAAGACAGTCATATACAATAATCACTATGTCATTGCTTATGTGACATTAATAAAACCCCAGGAATAACGATTTACATCCCATCACTCCCTGTCCACTTATTTTAGTTCCTGTGTAGTTTTCAAACCCATTGTGAACTTAGGCATGCAGTAGGTAAACAAATGGCAGCAGTCACTTTCCTACTTTAAAATATCTTATTGTAAAGCTTATGTGGAAGGATAGGGTGTAGGTAGATCAGGATAACCCAAACGTGGGAGGAAATTCCGGGCACAAAATCAGGAGTTTACCTCAGCAAATATTCTTCTGAAGTTCTTTGCTCTAGCTTCTGCTTGTAAGATGGCAGTGTAGGTTCCTTAGTCCTGTCCTATTTCTCTTAGGGTTTTCAGACTTGACTTCTCCCAAGTGGACAGCTCAGCAGGGCCGATTTTAATATTGATTGGACCCCGGGCAAACATTTTCTTGGGCCCCCCACCACGCCCCCCATGCAATATTGCCGGCTATATGCTGACAGAGCAGAGCCATGCTGCAGCTGGGATGGATCCAAAAAATATTGTCCAGATCCACCCCACCGCCTGATTGACAGCTGACTCATCCATCCCTCCAGTCAGCGTTGGAAGATCAGAGAGGGGAGGGGGGTATTCCTGCGAGGAGCCGTGACTGACAGTCACCGCTCTCTGCAGAGAGAGTGAGTGCAGGAACTGCGTGATCAGCAGTATGTGATTGCTCAGTTCTCAATCAAGAGAGCCAACCTGTGGCAGCTTCAGTAACTAGGGGGAAGAGAGCATTTCACTCTCCCCATAATTCTACTTTCATGGTAAATGTGTGGACAGGGCCGGCCTTAGGCCTTTAGGCGCCCTGTGCAAGAAAGCTGTACTGAGCCCCTCAGTGGCCACACCCTTTAGTGGCCACACCCCCATAACCACACCCATTTTCCCCAATATCCGCACCATTTAAAGACTTTTAAAGACTCCTATTTTGTTAAGAAACATATTAAAAAGTATAATAAAAATAAAACTTTTATTCAAAAGGTATAAAACTTGTCGGCACAATATAAGTATTCTTATCACATAAAACAACAGAAGGTAAACAATAAATGTCAAACTACACTAGAGTCTATACAAATAAAGTGTCAGGTTGTCAGGCCGATCCCTTTTTTCAAGTAAGTGCATCTAGAAAAGTAAAAATAGAAAACAGAACACAAAACCTAGACTACATGTAAAATTAATGAATTACTATATGTCCGAATATACGAAAAATATGTTCAGGCGCATAATAATAATTTGAGAATGTGTGGCGGCCATGTTGGCCACCGGCGTGTTCTGTGAATGCGTGCCACCATCTTGGAGGCAGGAAGCATGACGATCTGCATGTTGAGGGGACTCTGCTCCAGTTCGGGGGGGAGGAACAATTTGCTGCATGTGGGGGGTGACTCTGCGGACTCTCAGGTTGGCTCCACAGATTCTATGGTGGGCTGTGTGGTCTCTCAGAGTGTCTGTGGTGGTCTATGCTGGGCTGTGTGGGGTCTATGGTGGGTTGTGCGGGGTCTATGCTGGGCTGTGTGGGGTCTTAGTAGGACTGTGCAGTCTTACCAGGGGTCCCGCACGGTCAGTCTGCGGGTAAGGGTGGTGTGGATCCACAGAAGGAGGACATATTCGGCCAGCACTGTACACAGGAAAGCTGCGGGAACCTTGCTGGGAACCTTGGCAGCATTCCTATGAGCCCCGGCACCTGTTTACAGTGCTGGTTTCATTTTTAAAAGTGAGAGGGGCGAGAGCCACATCAAATGGCTGGCAGGCTGAATTCGGCCTTCTGTTTGACATATGTGCATGTATGGGGGGATCTGAGGCCTGTAGGGGAGATCTGATGCCTGTAGGGAGGACCTTTTACCTCTATGGGGGATCTGTTGCCTGTAGGGGGGATCTGCTGCCTCTAGGAAGGTCTGCTGCCTGTAGGGGGGTCTGATACCCTGTAGTGTACAGGTATCTAAAAGCAATATGACTATAATAGCCTATCTAGGTCTTATAGGTTCTAGCTAACCACTGGCCAGTGGGAATTCTACACACACCCAAAGTCTGCATGCGTTGGGGCCCTTTAAATTCTGTGATGGAGTATAGCCTTTGGTAAACAATATTTGTACTCCACAGGAAGTAAAGGGGTATCTTCGCAGGGCAACAAATATTAACAAAGGTGGTGATCCCCCTTCAGATAGAGCTACCTTGCCAGTTAATGGGATCTAGCAGGATTAAGCAATCACACAAGGATGGCAGAAGATCTCACAAGGATGGCAGAAGATATCGCGCCATTAGATGCACTTGATGTATCTTCCTTCCAGCAATTGGTATCTTGATCGCTGTCTCAGCCGACTGGATGGCGATGGGAGCAACACAGGCCACAGGATCTTCCAAAACAGGATGATGATGATGATGATTGCAGTACAGGAATCCGCCTCTAGATGTCACTGCACTGTTAGCACACCTTCAGAGATCAGGCAAAGAAGGTAGCATAGTATATTGAAAACTCCCCTCTCAAGCCTGCACCTCCTTTTAAAAGTCTATATAGGACTCACAGACTGGCAGTGCACAGGAGACAAGCACAAGGGACACTTTCACCTGTCAGGCTGCAACATACCAGTCTGTGTCCCTCTCACTGTGTCCTCCTCTCTCCCCTCAGTCTGTTCTCCTTGTGGTCTCTGTCCAACCAAAAAACGGCCTGGCATCCAATCACAGCTCTTCTGGCTGCTATCCAATCAAGTCTTTGCTTGCCTTTGTTGTTAGGGGTCGGCTTCCTTCTTAGCCAAAGCAGTAACCAATAGAGTCTCTCCTTCAGTCTCTGTGAGCGTTCAGTTAAGCCAGAAGATGTAATGCAGTGTTTCAGAGAGCAAAACTCTGCATATATATTACAAAAGCAATACTAAGCCTGTGCTACAGGGGGATGAATGGGATGGCATTCGTCTGTATTTCTGTATCATGTATTGCTGGGATTTGTGTCCTCTATAGCTGATGGTATTCTGCCTTGCTGTATAATGTAGCTCCTGGGATTTGTAGTCCTCTATAGCTGGTGCCATCCTGCATTGCTTAAAGCCTGGAGACCCCCAGACGGGCACTTGGATGAATGTTCATAACTAAGAAATGGGAGGAGGGCGAAAGATTTAGTTCTGCCCCGGGCGACTGTAGCTCTGGTTACGCCACATGTCCCCAGTTATTTACAAACACTGGAGTGATCAGACGATCACTCCAGTGTTTGTCCTTCTCACACGGAGGATCGGTAAATATCAATAATATTTACCGATCCCCCGCTCTACCACGCACAGAGCCGCTGTCATCCTGAAACTGACAGGAGGACAGCGGCTCCGATCACCGGTCCCCTGGTATCATTATTATTATGTCCACTGTACAGCTATTCCTCACTTAACAACCTACCTGTTTAATGACCGCTTGGACTTACAACCAGCTCTCCGACCAGTTGGTATTGTACACTGTACGAGAACTTGGGTGAAGCTCGTCTTACATCACCCTTTCTCAGTCTATGTTTCGTTCATGCAGTTGGTCAGTCAGTCAGTATTCACTACTGTACTGTACATTGGTATTTGCAGTATGCAAATTTAAGTCATGCACTGTATATTAGAGCTGATTTCCTCTATTCCTCACTTAGTGACCAATTCGCTTAACAACCTAGTCGTAGGAACGGAACTCGGTCATTAAGGGAGGAATGTCTGTAGTCATTATCATTATTATTATGTCCCCTGGTGTCATTCTTATTATTATTATGTCCCCTGGTGTCATTATTTTATATGTCCCCCCAGTCTCAATATTATTATGTCTGGTGTCATTATTATTATTATGTCCCCTGGAGTCATTATTTTATATGTCCCCCGGTGTCATTATTATTATGTCCCCCCCGTGTGAATATTATTATGTCCCCTGGTGTCATTATTATTATGTCCCCCATTGGCAGACACCGCTCTCGGGATCTGCCCATGTCTCCTGTGTGTACAGCGCCCGCGTGATCAGCCCTCAGCCTGCTACTACACATGCACAGACTGCCCAGCGATATCACTCAGAAATCCTGTGCATGCGCAGTAGCAGGCTGAGGGCTGATCACGCGGGCGCTGTGCACACAGGAGATGTGGGCAGACCCGGGAGAGCTTGGAGAGCGGTATCTGGCGGAGGGACTGGTGGGGTAATGACTGCTGCTAAGGATCTATGTGAGGGGAATGATTTGTCTGCAGGGTGGGGGTCGTGTCACCATATTATCAGATTTGTTTGCCCGGCTTGACACTGATTGGCTGGGAAGTCAGTTTCCCAGCCAATCAGCATCGAGCCGGCCAAATAGCATAGATCCAGCTTCCCGGCTCCATGTTCCCTCGTGGCACTGCCGGCCAGAGGAAATCTCCGTCTCACCAGAAGTTCTGGTATCGGGAAAGGTATCGGAGCATTTGGGCGAGTACGAGTATTCGGCATTGCGGAACCTGGCCTTGGGGCAGCAGGCAGGGTAAATCTGATTCCGTCCATAGTCATCACCATAATGACACCAGGCGACACCCGGGGGCGGGGGACACACACGTCATCACCATAATGACACCAGGGGACGGAGATAACAATCATAACACTGGGGGGGACATAATAATAATAATGACACTGGGGGGACATAATAATAATAATAATAATGACACTGCAGGGGTGTGGAATTCGTATATCGCCCGATGCCCGGGACATGTAGTACTGGTGCCGGGCAAGTTGTTTTGTCACTATTTTAGCCCTGCTATGGACAAGTAGCAGAGCTGGGTTTTTTTTCTTAAATGAGCGCTGCGAGCGGGGGGCGTGGAGCGCCGAGAGCGGGGGGCGTGGAAACTGCAATCATGTGCAACCGCTCGGGCAGGGCGGTATTGCAGCAAGAAAAACACGCAATCTGCCTGGCATGACTGAGGTGTCATTAGAAAATAATGGCACTGCCAGTGCGATCCGTAATTGCCTGGCCATCGTGCATGAAACCTAGCGGATGGCTAGGTGGTCACGGAATCGCACACCACCGCCGATCGTGCTGTCAGTGCCATTATTTTCTAATGGCACCCCAGTCGTGCCAGGCAGATTGCGTGTTTTTCTTGCTGCAATACCGCCCTGCCCGAGCGGTTGCACATGATTGCAGTTGAAAACACTGCGCGGTGCATGTCGTGAAAATAGGTACATCTACCTTTTTTTCAGCGATTGCCACGCAGATGTAACCCCATACATGCGGATGCAAGCGCTGTATGCCACCGCACACGTTTGCACGTCCTGGGAATCTGCAGGTCTGCACCAACCCTAAAGGGTTGGTGCTAAATACGGTTTTGGTTAACATTATTTTTTTTTGTATCAGGACAAGTAGATTGTCATGAGGGACAAGTAGATTCAGCCCCCGCTTTAGTCCTTGGACAAGTAGTTTTTTCTAAAATTTCCACACCCCTGCAATGTCACCAGCACTCCAAAAGTAGATTCAATAAATTTTAATGACAACGGTCATTCAAAATCACTAAGTACTTTCGGGGCCACGTAGGGTCACCGTCATCAGGCTCAGAATACCACACTGTGCAACCCAAACCTACATATATACACATGTGACCCTTAAAAAAACACAAGTACCGCCCCCAATTGCATAACCAGTACATGTTTCCCGCCATGTCAGATTTGAAATAAGTAAACAACTGATCAGCTAACATACCGGCAACATGTGGAGAACCGGCGTATTCTGCACCGCTGTCACTGCCCCGTCAGCTCACCACTCGGTTGCCATAGTTACCTGACGCTGAGCGGGACGTTTTGACATGCCCCCCGTGCCTCCAGCGCAAGCGCCGTGTGGAGCGCATGGAAATCCTTTCCTGCGGCTCAAACCGTTTTGGGTAGTACCGCCCCTCTGTTCACTCACGCAAGCGCATAGTGAACTGGAGGGCTGAGGCTATGCAGCGAATACAGACTCCAGCGGAATGCAGTAATCAAACGCCATTCGTCCACCTAGTCATGTGGTATATTAAACCCGATCCATAGAGTTACACAATGGCAATCAATGTATAGCAGGAATGAAGAATGATACAGATGTTGACAGATTGTGGGCTCTACCATCCGTATTTTTAAACCTTAGCCACACATAGTTGCAATAGTCAATTGTTGCAATGGTCAATTAGATACATTAATTGTCCTTCAGTGGAAAGTCAGGACTTTTTAAAGAGAATAAAAATAAAAATAATCCAGTGGTTCACGTTGGTCTGTCTGATATCTCTGGACGTATCCTATGTAGTGGGAAGACTGTAATGGTGCAACTGGGGTGGACTGAAAACCAGGAAAGAAGCGGAAAGTGAGATTAAATTGTGATATTTCATAACAGGGGGAGGGAGGGAAGGGAAAGGCAATAAAATGAGGACCCAGGGCTGCCTATATGTGATGCGGCCCACTGGGTGACCCTATCCAACAAAAACATGGAGCAGAGACAGTCCCCCCTTTTTTTGAGTTTATATAGATTTTAGGGGGTATGTTGAGTAAATCAATATATGCTCGAGAATTCTAAGATCCATGTGGACCTACCTATCGTCTAAAAAACAAGACAATGATAGGTTTCAATTCAATCCCCTGGGTTGTACACAATCTAAGGTGTAAATCCAGAAAGATTCTCTACGGAGGAGGCGTTTGGCCCTATCTCCTCCCCTGGGATGTTGGTGTACCTGCTCAATTATCATGTCCTTTAATTCATGCGTCTGATGTTGCATTTTAGCAAAATGTTTGGCAACTGGTTTTCGAATGTTCTTCGCCTTTTAGGCGTTTAGCAATTGTTGTCCTAATGTCACTCCTGTGTTTTTGGAAACGACGCTTAAAAGGACCAATTGTTTTGCCAATGTAAATTAAGGAGCATAGGCATGTGAGACAGTACACGCAGTACTCAGTGTCACAGGTAAAGTAGCCATTGATCTTGTATTGTTTCCCTGTGTGTGGATGAGGGAAAGAGTCGCCACAGATCATCGCATTACACATATTGCAATGAAAACACCTAAAGCATCCCACTCTATTTGATAGTACAATGGGTTTCTTGATGTACTTTGATCTGGGATCAGCCTGAACTAGGAGGTCTCTTAGTGAACTGCCCTGTCTGTGGACATGTAGCGGTCTATATTTGATGATCAGTGTCAGGGTTTTGTCGGCTTGTAATATATTTAAGTTGTTATGGGTGACTTTTTTGATAGTGCTACTGGCAGGATTAAATGTGTATATAAACGCAATTCTATCATCTGTGGTGCGTGTACGTTGTGCACCCGCAAATTTTTCCATCGCCTTGGTCAAGGCTAGATCAATTGTACTATTGGGATCGCCTCTTTCCACAAATCGGTTATACATGTCTGTGAGTTGTCTTGCCCGTGTGTCCGAATCTGAACAGATTGGCATAACACGTAAGAATTGATATGTCAGATTGTCTTTGAGGTGAGACGGATGTGCACTCTCATAGTGTAAGAGTGTGTTACGGTCAAAAGGTTTGGTATACACTGACGTTATAGCCTGATTGCTGTCAATTGTAATGTTAACATCCAGAAATGAAATCTCATGGCTGGAGATAATGGGGTTAAACACAATCCCCGGAAATAAACCATTTAGAAACTTTACAAAATCATCAAAAACAGCAATGTTACCATCCCATATCACAAATATATCATTAATGAATCTAGTCCAATTGATGACATGATTTGAAAAAAACATTGATTTATAGACAAAGCATTCTTCCAAAAATCTAATGAATAGATTGGAAAATGAAGGTGCATAATAATAATAATGACACTGGGGGGACATAATAATAATAATAATAATAATGACACTGGGGGGATATAATAATAATAATAATGGCACTGAGGGGACATAAAAAAGCAGTGTGAGCAAAATCGATCTTCTTCCTCTGCTGAGTGGGAGATGACATCCCGGGCTACAGAGATCTTTGCTGCACATATAATTGCAGAAACGTCACCAGCACACCAAAACCTTATAGGATCAAAGTTAGTAGATTTTATTGCAAACTCATGTCAGTTACACAAGCGCTTTCGGGGCCACACAGGGTCCCTTCATCAGGCATAACAATGACACAATGATAAGAACAGAGAGGGTTTAAATAGACATAAAGCAGTGCAGACACACCCTTAGACACACCCCCTGACGTCACATGACGTAAAAAAACCAAACAGCTGTGAACAATGGAATCATTAGAAAGACAAGCTTCTATTCACCATTTTCAAGTGAAAGAGAAACCAAAGTATTGTTGCAAATGAATCATAGCGATTTTTTTGGCCGGCGTTTTCATTGAGCGATTTTTCACAATGATGCGTTTTTTTGAGAGGAGGAGGAGAGGGATGATTTCTCCTAATTCCATCAAGGAGGAACACCCTCAGAGAGCGGACCCCTCGGCTGATGACCGCCAGGACCGTTTTTTTAGGAGGAGGAGAGGGAGGATTTCTCCTAATTCCATCAAGGAGGAACCCCCGCAGAGAGCGGAACCCTCGGCTGAGGACCGCCAGCCCGCTGCAGAGCCCGGTACTGCTGCCCCGCAGAGGGGTAAGCGCGGGGCATTTGCACAGGGCGCAAGGGCCATTCTGCGCAGAATCTTTCCTTGGCTAGGACGGAAAAAAAAGAAGGAAGGTGAAGCATTAGGTAAATACCGTCATCATGACATAGAAGACACTATCATGTCCTCCTCTGTAAATCACACCGAGCAGTAGGAGAGGATTGTACCGCGTCAGCCATTGATCCCGGCAGGAAGTTAGGAGTTGAAGTGATCCTTATTATTGGAGAACTTCATTTATTAGCTGAAAATAACCCCCAAAAAAGCTCCTTGCCCCGGTGTATTGGCTTTGTGAATGGAGCCTCTAGAATGTTGCCTATGTCACCGCGCTGTAACAAGGCTTCTCAGGGTGTAAACTTTGATGATTTATTGATCCCAATCATTCATTCACATTCATTTGATTGGACTGGATGATCATGTGACTTTTAAAAGCACATCCAATGCCTTGTCATCTGACAGTTGATGACAAGGCATTGGATCTGCCCCTGTTTCCTCAAAAAAGAAGAAGATTTATCTTTGTATATCTAATATATGAAACTACAAAGATGATTGTACAGTAATACACATGGCTGGGACTCCTCACATCACACAGACGGCATTGACTTACATGGAAGAAAGAGAATACGTTTCAATGTCCACTGATTCCTTGTACTATAGAAAGTTTAAATATGATTATTTTCCCCCCCCCCAAGGACCAGTCGCTGTTCCATCTGAAGGTGCCATCGAGATAGATCCTTTGGCTTCAGCCCAGGGGCCGGCTGCACCGGCACCTTCCATCGGTGCCAGTGAGTCATGTCCATCGGCTGCAGCCATCGGTGGCAGCGACCAGACTCCGGTGTCTTCGTCCGACACCGACGAGTCAATGTCATCGGCTTCATCCAGCGAGCCATCATCCCCATCCCCCAGCTCCTCCGACAAGTTGAGCTTGGAAAGCTTTAACTTCCATCGGGAACAGGGGGGTTTTGGAAAGGTAAGTTATGAGGCTGATTTCCCTAAGGGCCACAGTCCACTAGAAGTCTTCTCCTATGCATCTTCTCCATGGTAGAATATTCCTATGCCCGTACGACACTCGTACACATTAGACACTGGAGGCAATGTGTGCTCAGCATGGGCAGTCTATTGCATTAGGGTGTGCACACAAACATACAAACACACACACATGATACATACATACACAGAACAGAGGCACTTCGGATTCCCAACTCTTCAACTGTCACTTACCTCTTCCAGCAGGAGTGCAGTAATGAAGCAGGCAGCCTAGCAGTTGGTCATGTGACCTCCCGCCCGGCTTCTTGATTGGATGGGAAGCCTGGGAAGCCACAGCCGCACTCCCTCGCAAATTCCCAGGCCCTGAGGACTGTGACAGTTATGTGAGGAATGTGAATGGCAAGTGCTGATGCGCTCTGTAGATCTTTGTGATCTCTCCCCTGGCTCAGTGACTAAAAACATGGCCCTCCTGTTGCCATTTCGGTGTTGTGCTAGGGGGTGATTGGGGTGTGCCCTAATCACACCTGGCACACCCTTTGCGCACGCCTATGGTGCTGAGCAATCAAGCTTGCTGCTTTTTTTTAAATCATTGGCATTTTGTTCAGTTAGAAGACAGCCCAATGGCGTCTTCCAAATTCTGTTCAAAATGCACTGCGTTAGCATAATAAAGACTGAAGAAAATAAACTTCTTATTATGTTATGATCATAGTTAGTTACCCCTCAGACAGCTAAAGAATGACACACCCGACCTGTGCTGTGCGCTACTTGGCCAAGAAAATTCCCCTTTAACCCTTTGTATTATTGTATTGTGACTTTGAGGTGTGACCAAATGTCCCTCTGTCTCCTGCAGGTGGTACTCGCGACCCACCGGGTCAGTGACCAGAAGGTGGCCGTTAAGATCGTCAAGAAGAGACCTTTGCTTCCGGGATACGTCAGCAGTGCCCATACAGAACGTCTTGTTCTGCAGAATAACAGGCACAGCCCCTTCATGACCTACCTACTGGGCTCCTTTCAGACAGAGGTGAGTCTTGTCATCTAGCCCTTTCTCCCCAAACACAGGCTACGTTATATACGTGGCTGGATTCTGAAGAAACAACAGAAGACTTTGCCTGCCTTTTGTTGTGATACACCTTGAATGTTGTTAGCGGTTCCGTTGGGCTTTAAGCTTTTTGAGAGTCCATGTTTCTTTCAAGCTGGTGCAGGACTATGTCCACACAGGAGGCTTGTGGGGAAATTCCTCCAACTCGACCAACAAGACCACCACACTGCACTTGGCTGCCTCTGTAAATTCCCCCATAAGATCCTTAATGTCTTTGGTGTAACCGGAATCCCTTTCCTTTCTTTTCACACAGGAATGCCTCATGTACGTCATGGAGTACCTGAGCGGAGGGGACCTTGGCGATCTAATTAGGGCAGAAGCTCCAATCTCTGGAGTCACATTACGGTAAGATTGATGATAGGTCATGCTGGAGCCGGCGTTGGCTTAGCACTGAGGACAGGCAGTGGTTGTAGCCAGGCCTTTTCAGCTCAGCCCCATCCATTCATACACCTATGTACTATATCTGTAGGATGGAGTCACCTCTCCATCCTACATATAAGATCCTTTATCTTTGATTACTCCGTGATTAGTTTTTTGTTTTCCATTTTAACCCTCATTTTTCTTTTCCATCAGAATCCTGACATCAGAAATCCTCTGCGGCCTACTGCACCTTCATAGCAGAGGAATCTTGCACAGGTAAGGATCGGAATCATACCGATGACAATGGAGTATAGACCTCTTGTTTCATCTTTTCTCCTGGGACCCGAGTCCTCCGTAAAATGGTTTGACACACAAAGCTTACCGTTCTCCTTCTGCTTGCAGAGATTTGAAGCCCGGAAACGTACTCCTGGACAGCAGAGGCCATTGCAGAATCTCTGATTTTGGCCTGTCTGTCACGGATATGTTTCATCCTCGGAAGATCACAGGACTTGCCGGCACCCTAATGTATATGGCCCCTGAGGTAAGAAGCTGTCTGCTGATTTCATTGTAGTGTTTGTCTAGATACAAGGCTCATCCTCACTGGATCTAAAAGAGCTAAAGGGGCGTTCTGCCTCTAGTTTTTGTTAAGCGCCTCCGTTTGTGTCCCGGGTGCTATCAGTTAATTCCCGGGCCAGAACTAAATCACCAAGAGGTGGAAAGTTCTCAGACTACAGAAATGTTGCCCCCCATCTCCAGGGGGTGGGCGCATATACATGGAGACCCGGCTCCAGCTCCTTTGTAGAATCCAGACATTAGCAACATCATTGTCACCATCCTCATCCGCTCTGCCAGATGATGAGCCAAGGGAGAGATACCAATGAGCTGGAAGCTTCAGCCACTGCTGATGGCCTGCAGTCCTTTCTCACTCCATTTGTTCTGGTGGCCATTGTTACTGGGACAGGATTGGGAAATCCAAAGTGAAGAGAAATCTTCCAATGTGTAAACCTATTCTTGTCTCCTCTTTTAAACTCCATTTTCACAAGCTCCGTCTTAATTTCATGCTTCATGAGCAAACCCATTGGGATCAAGTCCGACACTTTTTATATCCTAAAAATCTTAGTAAAGTCAGGATACCTGGGAGGCTCCATACATTGCATATGCCAGCGCTGTGCCATTTCTGTCCTCTGCTTGGTCTGACAATGTACTCATCTTTCCTCTTTTATGTTTCTACAGGTATTATGCGACGTACCGTACGGATTGGCGTTGGATTATTTTTCTTTGGGGGTTATGGTGTATGAGATGGTGATGGGCAGACAACCGTACTATCACCCTGGCATGGACGAAAACATGTTGCTACATGTTTTCCTGCATAAAAAGCTCACGTACACCTGTGACGTTAATCCTAAAGCCAAGGACCTCATACAGAGGGTGAGTATACACCAAGCTTCATACCGGGCACGAGACAGCATGTGGAGGGGAAAAAAGCTTCATGGGTGAAGTTTTGACAAGGTCGGACCACATTTGCATATGCGAAACCCCCGCTCTGATGGAGAAACAGTGGAGGTCATTTATTGATGCAATGGCATATCAAATAATGTGCATGTTGGGTGTAAAAATGTTGGCAAGAATCTGTGGGTCTGGTTGTGCCACCAAATTTTGGCATGATCGTGCAGACATATACAGATTGTACGCCGATTCTCAGATTAGCCTATGCACAGATTAGCAACTGCACACATCAGACAGTTGTGATCAATGTCCTCCGAATGTTCATGTATGCTATCATCTCCTGCCTGAGGCCAAACAGAACAGCAGGTTGCCCAGCACACACAGGAAGCCTGAAATAGGCAACTGTTTGAGTGAAATTTAAGAAAGTGGGGTTCTATTGTCTAATTCCTTATTTCCGTTTCTTTGTTACAGCTGCTGGAAATAGGATCGTTTTCCAGATATAAGAACGTCCAGTGTCTCAGAGAACATCCATTTTTCCATGGCACCAATTGGGCCAGTTTAGAGTCCTGTGCAGAGCACCCAATAATCCGTTTAAGACCAGTAAGTACATGAATAACAGAGGGGTTCGGGTGCATTTTGGGACGGTAGAGGATTTTTGGAGCAAATCATAGGTTTATCATATTTGCTCTATCTGCATTCATTGGGATCAGGATGGGATTATTCAGTGAAAATACAAAGGGAAAAAGGAAAATGAATGCAGCCACCACTAAGGGGTTATAAGCTGGAAATAGATTCAGGTTTTGCCTTTGGGTTTAGGTATCCTTCACCTATACATGGGGTGGGTGGAAGTCGCTGAGGTGTTTCGGCACCTTTTGCATTGGTTAATGACTTTGACGTATGCCTTTTTGTCTCTTTCCAGCTTCCGGAGGCACCTCTAGATCAGATCATCGATCTAGCCGAGGTTGTGTCCTCTGCGCCACATGATCCCATACCCGCACAGTATCAGCAGCTCTTCAGCGGCTTCTCCTTTTTGGGAGACCAGCTGAAGCCATAATATCTACCATCGGCACATGACAGCCTGATCACGGCTAAAGAAATGCCAGCCAGACCATCGAATCCGAGCCAGGACGTGGACGCATGGTCACTATCTGATTATGACCACGTCCCATGCACGGAAGTGTGAAAACCATCTCACGGACGTCACCGGACTCCTTATTCACATTCTTCATCTACAGCATCAATGTGGATCCAGTTCCAGCCAACTGGCTTCGGAAAAAGGAATGGACCGAGTTCCTAAAGGTACAAACTAGAACCACAATTTCCCATACACTGTAGTCCTGACAGTGCTCACCCTTCGGAAGTCTCATAACATAAGCAGTGCCTTTCCGGAAGGGATGCTTCTGGGAATGTACTGTTGATTCTTAGAAGACATCTGGATGGTTGGCCCTGTCAGGACTGAAAAGGTGGAAAAGTGAGTTTGAGTTTGGACCTTTAGAAACGTGTCCATTCCTGGTTCTGAATCTACTTGGCTATAACTAGATCCCTGTTGATGCTCTGATTGGAGAACACATATAAGGAGTCTCTGCCGGGGGGAACGTTACATAAGTTTGAGGCCTTTGTCTCTCCCCCAAGTCTCATTGAGATGGTTTCCAACCGAAATATACCTGGCTGTTCATTTTCATCCGGGCAAGCACTGTAGACTGCTGATCCAGGGAGTACCCTAATCAGCAGACTAAAGCAACATCATATTTTGGGGCTGACAACAAGCATGCTGATAGGAGGAGAAAGCAAACTTACAGAAAAATGAGCTGATCGCTGTACTGCTTTTACTGCAACTGTCCAGTCATAGACTGGGGCGGGTCCAGGATGACCTGGGCTCAGAGCAAGTGGGTAGGTAGATGCTGGCCATTAGACCCTAAGGACACCGAGTGCCAGAACACCAAGCACTGTGTGGAAAACCTCTGGGCTGAAGCATAATATTTCAGCAAAACAGACACCTCTGGACAACCTATAGTGGTCGACGTATTTGGGTTTATGTCTGTGATATATACATAAGGCCCAGAAACAATTGCTCAATGACCGTGTGCGGCAGGCCCATTTCACAGCTGATGCCTTAAAACATACCATCAATCAGCTAGAAGAGGGCCTGCTTTTTCAGCTACCTGCTGATACTTGGAGGTCAGTAACAGACCTCACGGTACATGCACAGCTAGCTCAGCACACGAAGGGCAAGGAGAGGCAACCGAAGAAGTTCTTCATTTTGTTATTCCCGAACTGGAAACATCCATACTAGGGAAGAACTTACTTGGAGTCAGAAGGAGGAAAGGGGGACATTGCAGAACTAAGAGAAATGGGTGTAGAACCTTTCAGACAGGGTTCTCACCCAGCTCGAGATAGTAAAGGGTTGATTTTGGCAATCACACCCAGAACCATCCCTGTAGTGGATATTATCTCGGCCACTGAGGCCTCGATCCCCAGTAACAAAGTGCCACAGGGTGAGGCTGAACAACTTCGCCTAAAACTGGCTGCAGCCCTGGCCAGCGCCAAACCACCTCCGTCAAACCTGACTACAGAAGACAGGAGGGCAACAACAGCTGGAAATGGACAAAGCCATTGATCGGGCTATGTATCATCACCTCTACCCTGGTGAAGAAGCCCCTCTGGACCACCTATAGTGGTTGACTTATTTGAGTTTACTTTGTTTGTCTGTTTTAAATAAAAATCTTTTCAAACTTAATTGATCTGTGTTTTCGGCCTTCCTACTTGTTAAGGGTCGGGGGTGGGGAGAGGGGAATTCTAATCCCAGAATGGGCTTTTCCATCAGTCCTTGGCCAGGGCTGGGATTCGGGGCTAGCAGGGGTGATTTGCAATCTGCCATATGCGGTGGGAAGCACCATAGAGAATAATCTCCTTTGGTGATTGAAATCTGGGGCTGGAGCTAAAGACACCCGGGTGTCACAATCTGGATCAGGCTCGGAGTCGAGTAGGCAAATTCGTGGTATAACAGGCCGTGTTCGGTACACAAGCAGATGGTAGTAGTGTAGGAGCAGGCAGAAGCATAGTCAGAGATCAAGCCGAGGTCAGTAGCCAAAGGTATCAGGTACGAAGTGGAAGACGATGAGAGTAGGAGGTGAATCAGCAGCCAAAGGTCAGTACACGGGTAGCAGTATGAGCGGATTGTATCACAGAGGGCGCAGGAAGCAAGATATTGGCAGGAGCACAATAATCTGGCAAACAGGAAGTGCAGAGGCGTGGCTTAAATAGGAAGTTCAAAGGAGGAGCAAGGAGTTCAGGGTTCAGCAGAAACTAGGTTTACCTGAGGATTACACAGGAGACTGCCAGCCACAGCAGAGACCCCGGGTTCAGATCCGTTTCCTGATACTGGGAGAGGACCGGGAACCTTTGGCCTGGGAGACAAACAACACCAACAAGCTTTTGAATGGTATGGACATGTTGGCTTCTGTTGGCTAAAGAAAGTCTACCTTGCTAAGTGTGCCATGGTGGTACATGGATTGGTATTGGTCATAGTGAAGGGGGATGTTCCTACGGGACGTGGCTTATTGTCGCACACTTTCCATTGTTCATAGCACTCACATGATCTGGGCACACCCTTGCTCCCTTCACCTCAGAGGCTGGTTCCCCAGGGCTCGTCTCCAGTCACATCGAGTCAAGAAGAATGGCAGCACAGCTGGTATTGAGGGGGTTAAAACATGGAGCTTAGTTATGGTACACTAGATCCATGATTGTACAGGTCGCACATAGAGGGAGGTGGAGGTGAAGGGGTTAATACACAGATGAATAGGATAAGGGAGGTAAAGGGGTTAATACACAGGTCGGAGCAGAGATAGAATGGAGCTGACATATACTGAAGAGGAGAGGGGATGAAATTGCTACACATGTTCACACACTCTATTATTTTGTGGTGCTGCTGCAGCTTGTTTTCACCAGCAACTATTGGAGGAATGAATCATTCATGTATTAGTTCCAATACTCTCCCCTGGCTCTATTGTAAGAGGGGGGGTAGCAAATATGATGTGACAGGTCCTCTTTATGGAGACATCAGGGGTCTTTCCGACCCCTAATGTCACTAAATGACCCCAAAGAAGCTGATGAAGCACAGATCTGCTTCACCAGCTTCTTCTTCTGGCTCTAGGAGCTGGAGACTGTGTACAGTGACACCAGAAGTGATGTAATGCACATCACTTCCGGGTCTGTCAGGGGAGAACCTCCACACCGGTCCTGGGCTCATCGGTCCTGGGCTCATCTGTCCCTGGTGTGAGCCCGGGAGGCCTCAGACAAGGGACAGATGAGCCCAGGAAGCTGACGCGGCACCGGCGGCTGCAGAGGGGGACACGGCACCGCACCATACAAGTGATCCAGCACCTATACAGACGCCGGATTGCTTGTATTTAAACAGCAATCGTCTACTGTTTAAGGGCTTGTTCACACCACTCGCAGTGCATACCGGCCCGATTCCGGCTGGAACACACTGCATCGCATTGTTGCCGGCTCAATTTTTGGCCTTGCAGGAGGGGGCGTGGCGGGCCATTGTAGTGAATGGTGACATACACTCATTAAAAACACAATAAAACACACACACGACTAATTACTAATAGTTACATAAAAAATGTCCCCCTCTCCTGCTTACCTGTTTTGCAGGAAGGGGGGGCTGCATCAATGGGGTTGAGTGGGGCACTCAGGGCTTATCCTGGTGGTCCAGTGGAGAATCAGTGTGATCTGCATCTCTGGCTGATGCAGACCATACTAATCGCTCCCTGCCAGTCAGCGGCGGCACCTCAAGGGAGCGATCAGTATGGTCTGCATCAAGCAAGAGATGCACATCATACTGATTCCCCACTGGACCACCAGGGAATGATTTTCATTTAATATATTGCCGTTTTGGGCAATATATGAAATGTAATGTGGGCACTTGCCAGGTTTAAAGATGGCTAGTCGCGGCGGCCATCTTTAAAAACCTAATGTGCAGTCACTGCAGTGGAGACAGGGGGGACACCGGAGGCCCGCACAGAGCACCCCAGGTGAGGATCAGGAGTGTGCGGGCCCCGGATTCCTTCTGCACGGGCCCGGCCACCAGGGCCATCTTTAATATTGATTGGACCCCGAGAAAATATTTTCTTGGGCCCCCCACCACGCCCCCCCATGCAAGATTGCCCACTATATGCTGACAGAGCAAAGCCACGCTGCAGCTGGGATGGATCCAAAAAATATTGTCCAGATCCACCCCACCACCTGATTGACAGCTGACTCTACCTCTCTAGAGGTTGTGCCTGCCCCATCCATACCTTCAGTCAGCGTTGGAGGGTCAGAGAGGGGGAGGGGGGGCATTTCTGCGAGGAGTCGTGACTGACAGTCACCGCTCTCTGCAGAGAGAGTGAGTGCGGGAACTGAGTGATCAGCGGTATGTGATTGCTCAGTTCTCAATCAAGAGAGCCAACCTGTGGCAGCTTCAGTAACTAGGGGGAAGTGCGCATTTCACTCTCCCCATAATTCTACTTGGTAAATGTGTGCATAATTCGCCACCTACCACTTCCACTGCATAGAATAGCAACAATAATAATAATGACACCTGAGCATGTCCCTTTCCCCGTGTCATTATTATTATGTCCCCTGGTGTCATTATTATTATGTCCCCTGGTGTCATTATTATGTCCCCTGGTGTCAATATTATTATTATGTCCTCTGGAGTCATTATTATGTCCCCCCTGTGTCATTATTTTATATGTCCCCCAATGTCATTATTATTATGTCTCCTGGTGTCATTATTATTATGTCCCCCCAGTTTCATTATTATTATGTCCCCTGGTGTCATTATTATTCTTATCATTATAATTATGTCCCCCCAGTGTTATTTTTATTATTATTATAATTATGTCCCCCCAGTGTCATTATTATTATGTGCCCCCAGTGTCATTATCATTATTGTTATGTCGCCTGGTGTCATTATTATTACTTTATTTTTCGTTCCATAAGACGCACCGGAACATAGGACGCAGGGAGGTCCGGTGCACCTTATGGAGCACTTGAGAGCCCGCAGCTTCTGTCACAGCTTCTGTGACAGAAGCTGTGACAGAAGCTGCAGTTAGTGACCACTGAGACAGGTGGGGCTGTGATTACAATGTGATTACAGTGCCACAGTCTCAGTGATCACATAGAGCAGACGAAGAACGTCCATTCTTCGTCTGCTCTATGGTGATCTCGATCACCGCCGCCGGTCGGTTTTAATATGAGTGATCTGATTAGATCACTTGTATTAAACGAGCAGCGGTTCCTACTGTACATTTAGCTCTGCTTTAGCAGGGCTAAATGTACAAAAAGCTACTCGTCCGGCGCCCGAAACTGCATGTCGCGGGCGTCGGGATTCGCTCCATAAGACGCAGGCACATTTTCCGCCTCCTTTTGGGGGGGGAAAAAGTGCATCTTATGGAGCGAAAAATACGGTATGTCCCCTGGTGTAATTATTTTATATGTCCCCCGGTGTCATTATTTTATATGTCCCCCGGTGTCATTATTTTATATGTCCCCCCGGTGTCATTATTTTATATGTCCCCAGGTGTCATTATTTTATATGTCCCCCGGTGTCATTATTTTATATGTCCCCCGGTGTCATTATTTTATATGTCCCCCGGTGTCATTATTATTATGTCCCCCTGGTGTCATTATTGTTATGTCCCCCCAGTGTCATTATTATTATTTTAAAATAATAATAGTCATCACTATGTATGCACCAATACCGGTTTTCGGTATCCAATCGGCATAGAGGCCGGCCAAACAGATCTGACAATATGGTGACACGACCCCCACCCTGCAGGCATCTCATTCCCCTCACATAGATCCTCAGTAGTAGTCATTACCATACCAGTCCCTCGGCCAGCTTGGCAGACACCGCTCTCCGGGATCTGCTCATGTTTCCTGTGTGTACAGCGCCCGCGTGATCAGCCCTCAGCCTGCTACTGCGCATGCGAAGACTGCCCAGCGCTTTCAATCAGAAATCCTGTGCATGCGCAGTAGCAGGCTGAGGGCCAATCACGTGACTGCTGCTAAGGATCTATGTGAGGGGAATGATTTGTCTGCAGGGTGGGGGTCGTGTCACCATATTATCAGATTTGTTTGCCCGGCTCGACACTGATTGGCTGGGAAGTCAGTTTCCCAGCCAATCAGCATCGAGCCGGCCAAATAGCATAGAGCCAGCTTCCCGGCTCCCTGTTTCCTCGCGGCACCGCCGGCCAGAGTAAATCTCTGTCTCACCAGAAGTTCTGGTATCGGGAAAGGTATCGGAGTATTTGGGCGAGTACGAGTATTCGGAATTGCAGAACCTGGCCTTGGGGCAGCAGGCAGGGTAAATCCGGTCCTGTCCTTAGTCATCACCATAATGACACCAGGCGACACCCGGGGGCGGGGGACACACACGTCATCACCATAATGACACCAGGGGATGGACATAGCAATAATGACAACGGGGACGGACATAACAATCATGACACTGGGGGGACATAATAATAATAATGACACTGGGGGGACATAATAATAATAATGACACTGGGGGGACATAATAAAAATAATAAACGTCAGGAACTTGCGTTTTCCTTAGGCAGAAATCCCAAAATTGGCATTTACAAGTGACAGCTGTCATTGATCAGGTGACACCATCTGCATGTAAACGCCTGCACACCGCATGTAATGATACGTGATATGATTACATGCGGTTAGGAATCCATCACTCTCCCTGGACGCAACGATTGTGCATCCAGGGAGAGTGTTTTCTAACCGCATGTAATCATATCACATACCATTACATGCGGTGTGCAGGCGTTTACATGGAGCTGCTCTCACCTGATCATTAACTAAAATAGGTGACAGCTGCCACGTGTAAATGCCAGATTAGGGATTCCTGATGCAGTAAAACGCACGTTTCTGATGCAGGAATCCCTAATCACACCTAAACCTACAGATAAGAAAGGGGCCTTATTGTGTATATTGGTGTCTGTGGATAAAGTTACATTTTATTTTATAGTATGAAATTTGACAAGCGGCCCCCATGGGAGAAAAAAAATAATTTGTCGAGTGGCCCCTGTCGAGACGGAAGAGGCGGTGGGCAGAGACACCGATGGGGGAGGCGTCGCCGTAGCTGCAGTCGGGCAGCGAAGATGACAAGGAGGCCATGTCGGGCGCCAAGGACAAGGAGGCCAGGCCGTGCAAGGTAGGAGTACTGTGCTGGCAGAGCCCAGCTTAGATTCTGCACAGCACACCAAATAGTCTCAGGGGGTCTCTGCATGATCTGAGTGCTTCTGTGAGTGACTGGAGATATGAAAGGGGTGTGAATGGTCAGTGACAAGGAAGCAAGGAAAAAAACAATACCGGCGCCTCTGGTTGCAAGATGGGCTGGTTGTGAAGTTGGCTTAAACACTCAAAAGGCAGCTCTCACTGGTCAAAAAGACCATCGATCTAGGAAACAAGGGACAAGACAAGGGTGCCTCCGTAGTGTAAAAGTGTCATTTATTTGTATAACACGCAAATAAAAATGTACTTACAGGAAAGTCGGTGGTTAAAAGCATACAAATGGTGAACCAGGAGGTTCTGATGAAGGGGGCGTGCCCCTGAAACGCGTAGACCTTTAGAACTCAAGGGGGCAGAGGACGCTAATGTGCTGTACTCCTTCAGACTTCCGCTGCTAGAGATTTTATACTTCATCACCATTTGTATGCTTTTAACCACCGACTTTCCTGTAAGTACATTTTTATTTGCGTGTTGCACAAATAAATTACACTTTTACACTATGGAGGCGCTCTGTCTTGTCCCTTGTTTCCTAGGGCAGTGACAAGGGTTGAAGCCTTGACGTGGCGTTACTGCTCACATGGCTATCCATGTGCCAATTCAACCAATGTGAGTGTTTTATTGATGTGGCTACATTACAATCATGTGCTGTTGATGTAATCTTGATTAAAAAAATTAATAAATATGTAAAAGATAGAACACGTTTAATTTTATCCTTGGGAGTGTGAGTGGGAGTGTGCACAAAAAACGATCATTTGTTTATTAAATTTACAACGAAATCACTGGGAAAAGAGTTTTACAGAAGTTCAGTTCTTTTCTGTATATTATGCTTATTGCAGCTCGGCTCCATTGGCCGTGTTCTATAAGTTTTCTAGACCCATTACATTTTTGAATCACGTAACTTCCCGTGCAACCACGTCATCGTCAATTCCTGTTCTCCTGTGAAGATGCACCTGCAAGTGACACGGTCTAGGAAACTTTTAGGCAATTAGGTGGGTGAGATCCCGCAGCTGCAAAATGGGGTTATTATTATTATACAGGATTTATATAGCGCCAACAGTGTGCGCAGCGCTTTACAATATAAGGAAGACATGACAATCACAATACAATTCAAGACAAGACGGTAAGGAGGGCCCTGCCCCTGAGGGCTTACAATCTAAAAGGGAGGGGCCAGTGATACATGAGGAGGGAGCTGTGAGGGGATGAATTGTTTGAGAATGTGATAGTTCAGTGGTTAGTTTGAGGTGGGATCGGCATCCCTGAAGAGATGAGTCTTAAGGTGGGAGATAGACGGACAGGTTGGGGTATAGCGTTCCAGAGTATGGGAGAGACTCTAGTGAAGTCATGGAGTATGGAAAGAGATGACAAGGGAGCTGGAAAGCAGGAGGTCTTTCGAAGAGCGGGGTGGGCGGTTAGGGTGATACTTTGAGACCCGGTTGGAGATATAGCCGGGGCAGAGTTGTGGATGGCTTTGTAAGTCGTTGTTAATATATTGAATTTTATCCTTTGGGCTATTGGAAGCCAGTGCAGGGATTGGCAGAGGGGGGTGGGGGATGGAAGCCAGTGGAGGATATAGGTGATTTTTTGGGAGGGCGGTTTAGTGGAGTGTTGGGGGGCGAAAGCCAGACTGTAAGGGGTGGAGAAGGTTGTTATCAGCGAGGTGGTGGCTCAGGCGGCTGCTGATAAGGCGTTCTGGGAGTTAGGAGGTGAAGGGGAGTAAGGAGATTGGTCTGAGATTGTTGAGGTCAGTAGGGTCCATTGATCCGACCGTCCCGGGTCACCTTCATACGCGATATCAGGCAGGCTACAAAAAAGGCATCTTAGATGTAATGAGGCGATCCGGAATGGTCAGATCTATGTCACACAGCCCCCCCCCCAGAGCCGCACAGTCCCCCCTGAGAGCAGAACAGCCCCCAGTTTGGGAACACGGGCTCCAAAAGGTTTGGTCTAGTTGGTGTCTCAGGCGGGTGCAGGCTTCACATATATGTTCAGAGTATTCTTGCCTTATTTTAATAGCAATATATTTACAACACATACATTGTTATTGTCATTTTTCTTTCAATTATGAATTTGTGCAGTATGTTTCGTTTGAGATCTGTGGTGCTCCTCCCCAATTGCCTCTGGCCAATGGGCGGATGACAGACATATTGCTTGTGGTTGCCTAGCAACAAATAACCGAGTCTGTCTCCTGAAGCGCAAGATGGCGGTGCGTTCCATCCGATTTATAGGACGGACCACGCCATGCACATTCCTAGTGACTATTTTGACTCCTCTTTGGCTGCTAGCACGATACCTGTACCCCACGGCGCGTGCGCCAGTGGACTGTCCCTCTGCTCTCACTGAACGACGGTGTCCTGTCGCTGTGGCAACCCGGCATCTGCATTCGCAAAGTTATGGTAATCACTGCACATGTTGGATTGTTTATATAACCCTTTTTTTCCTGGTATAACTGTATGCTTTACATATGGTGGTTAGATAGGATTCATTTGCAACAATACTTTGGTTTCTCTTTCACTTGAAAATGGTGAATAGAAGCTTGTCTTTCTAATGATTCCATTGTTCACAGCTGTTTGTTTTTTTGACGTCATGTGACATCAGGGGGTGTGTCTAAGGGTGTGTCTGCACTGCTTTATGTCTATTTAAACCCTCTCTGTTCTTATCATTGTGTAATTGCTATGCCTGATGAAGGGACCCTGTGTGGCCCCGAAAGCGCTTGTGTAACTGACATGAGTTTGCAATAAAATCTACTAACTTTGATCCTATAAGGATTTGGTGTGCTGGTGACGTTTCTGCAGTTATCTGTATTTGGCGGCGCCATCCGCAGTCATTCCGAGCACCCCTCCCCGATCACGGGGTCATACCGGTAAGGAGTGCAACTGGCTTTTTCTTTTTTCTTTGCTGCACATAGGGACGGACAGGAGGCTGCTGCCCTCTAGCGTCAGAAAGCGGTAGTGCAGACTAGACGACTGGTCCAGAAACGTTTAACTAGCGTTAGTTTATGGGGTACAGGGCCCCACAACAATGACTGGGCCCCGGGCAAGTGCCCCTTTTGCCCCGCCTTAAAGACGGCCCTGCAGCTCAGAGTGCATTGCTCCCATTTTTGCAGGCCAGTTTACAATGCCCTGGGTTCACGAAAATAAGAACCAATAGCGCCAGAGATAACCACTCCACTGAAGAAATACATTTGCAGAAGTTCTGCAGGTCGCTGCGCCACATCAGTCAGGGAGACTAATATCTGATGACAAACAAAAACAAGGGGCGCCTTCGCTAGTGTAGATACATTTTTGTTATACAAATGGCAAAAAGTGGAATGATACTCACAAAAGAGTAGATAACATTGAATCTTCAAATCAAAGGTTGATCCTCAGTCTTAGCAAAAAACAAGATACAGCATGTAAGAGCTGCACAAATGGTGGTTCCTATGTGACAGCACAGTATACATGGGTTAACGTGTTTCCTAGGACACACCCCCTTCCTCAGAACCTAGATACCATGGGGCTGCAGAGCCCACACAGATCCTGCAAAGCCCCCATGAGACCCTGAAGTCTGCCAGATCTCAGAGGGGCTGTGCAGGATCTGTGCTGGGCTTTGCAGGATAAATCTCCGCCCCCACCTCCCTCTATCTCCACCCCCTGCCGCTCCGTCCCCCTTCTCCTCCTGCTCGCTCGCCTGCCGATTTCACCCCGTCGGCTGCCTAATGTTTTGTGGCCTGAACCTGGGCTTGCGTGCCAGCAGAAAGGGCCTCGCGTGCCATAGGTTCGCCACCACTGGTCTATGCTATGGCCCCTTGACAGCTTGGTTGGTTACAGTAAAACTGAACACAAAATACCAAAGTAACAGATTATAACAGCCTGGAAGAAAAGTGTAATTCCTTACTTTATGACACCAGGTCACCTAGTACCTCTCTCAATGGCTGCCATGCTGAATAATTAGAGTTTTCTTCTATGAACACCGTGTTTCCATTATAAACTTTGATCTATCCTCCTCATACTCATTGCTGGTTAGCTGCATACACATTCTGTAGAATGCTAATGCGTTTTGTTTCTGCAATGTTCTTTTCCATTCTTGTTGTTCTCATTAGATTTTACAGTATATCTCATGCTAAAAGACTCCGGATGTTAGGACTATGTCATATGGTCAATTTTTAATTTTGTTAAGTGTTTAAGATTTTTTTTTGCAATCTCTGTATTACTATTTTCACAGCAAATTGTCACTTACTTGCTCAGCAATTAAAATTTGGCAGCATTTAGATTGGGTGGCAAGGCTGCTAGCAATAGTCACTCTCCATTGACTCTATGGCCTACCTACAAATTGCTTTCTGATTTCAAGAACATGAGGTGATGCAGCACATTGGAAGTTGTACTTCCTGTGTAGGTTGAATGCATAGAGGGTTGTGGAGGTGACAGTTTTTGTACAGAGGCTGTGTTGTCATGCTATTTCATAGCCAGTGGACCATTTATTACAAGCACACTATTATTGCATAATTAAAGAAATGTCACTTGTGATACAAATGTATCTACTAGATGTTATTAAAACAGTAGTCCAGACTTAGTTTAATTTAAATAAAGTAGGGAAAAGGTACAACCTCTCTCATTTTTATTGTTGATTGTGTTCCCATTAAGGGGATTGATGTTCAGTTCCTTCTTGGGGGCACACTATCACTTCCTAAAACATAATGTATCATCGGGACCGGAAATGTGAGGAAATTCCGCCAATGATGATACTGACAGTAACTTGCCTGTAAATTTTACAGAATCTAGATCTTTCCTTCTCACTGTGATAAACAGGTAGTGTTAATTCTATATTTTACCCCTGTTGGAGATTTTCTTTCCTTCCCATTTGGCTTATGTTGGAGAACGTTCCTCGAATTTCCTGTTCTGCCAAAAGTCTTCCTAACAGAAATGTGAAAACAGCAACAACCCTTAAGTTACTTTGGGGATAACAACAAATGGTTAGCAGCAGGTATGCACCTAGAGGTCATGGTACTAGAAATATGTGGGAGGTGAAAGGGGATAACAAGCACCATCACTGCTAGAAATTGATAGAGCTTTGCAGGTAGCCCGTCTTCCTGATTGGCCGGGTTTACAGTGTATACAATGCAGGGAACAGGAGCATAATGTACAACGTAACAAATACAGTGCAGGGGTCAGGAGTATGCTGTACAGCACAGCGATTGCAGTGCAGGGGCATTAAGTATAATGTAAAATGCAAGGGTCAGGCCTATGCAACATCCAGCACTGTGTACACAGTGCAGTGGCCAGTAATAATATGCCCATCAGTGCTTGTCAGTGGGAGAAAAAATGTCCCAAAGTTGACGTAACAAAGTGGAGTAATAGACCCCCACCTCCATCCTTTTTTTTTTCAAAATATTTTATTTAGGTTTAAACAAAGTCACCAAGTGACCATAAGAATACAGTACAATACACGCATGTGTCCTCTTTTTCTTGATTTTTCTTGTTTATGTTTCTCACGGTTCTTTTGCCAATTTTGAGGTGAACCACAGTCATCATGAAGTACAACACGCATTGTAACATGACATTTTGCACAATATCTTGGTCTGATATATGTACATATACATGTGAAGATTTAAGAGGGGTGACCCAATGTCAGGATTCCTAGCTCATTATTTGGTACAAGGAAGACACTATATGCTGATCTACTTATCCGCTAAGTATTAGGGGTTTGTAGAGGGATTATGCCAAATATTTATAGTTAAAGCGCCTTTCACTTCCCCCTATCAAGCACTGTCTACTCTTATTCTCTTCGCATCAATAGACATCCTATCACGTTTTTTTTTCCTGCTTTTGAAATCATATCAAAAAGAGTTATGCAAAAGAAATAAAGAACATTCTCTTTAACATATTATAACCATAACCCAAATATTATTTAAAGTACAGTCCTAACTCACCAGCCTTTGCAGCGCACTCTCATCAAATCCCTCCATCCGTCTTGCATCCTCCTCCCCGTGTCCTCTCCACCGCACCCCCAACCAACCACTTTGAGGGGTTCAGCGCCCAAACATAGACACATGGTAACCTACTATAGAGATTGCTCCACTGGCCAATTCCCTCAATGTTAGCCCATCTACCTTGATTACTTCGTCAGTGAGTCCGCAAGGGCAAATCTCCCTAGCGATCCTTGTAATTCCCCCTCCAGATACCAAGTAGAGTACCTAAAGGGGCGAACCACTTCCTTCAATTCTGCATTTGCAGGTGATAAAGGAGAAATGGACTCCATCGATTAAAAATGTTTCCTGTGTACTGGTCCATGTCCATGATGGACTCCAGGCGTTCTTGCCACATTAGAGTGGTGACCGAATCCACAAATAGTTTCAAGGGAGGTGGGCTAGAGTTCAACCAAAATTTCATCAGTAATCTCCTGGCTAATAAGAGACACGTAAACAGCCACATCCTATTGCTCTTCTTGAGGTCGGAAGGTGAGTCCCAGTAGCTAAATAAGCACAACCAAGGTTCCTGTGGTATTGGTATCCCCATAATGTTAGTCAGTAGGGCGATAATCTCCGTCCAATAAGCCGATATACCTGTACATTGCCATAGGCAGTGGGTCAGATCAGCACCCGAGAGACTACACTTTGGGCATGCTTGTAAATAAGGGGCCGGAGCGTTAATTTTAAGAAAAAAGTCAAAGCCATAGTATGCTTTATGCATAATGCGAAATTGTGTCTCTCTCCATATCTCATTTGTCGTGCAACTTCTAACATTCTGATATCCTTGGAGCATTTTCTCATAAAAGTCGTCTGCCGGGAATGTTTTGTGCCATTTCATTACTGATGATTTTGACGGACGTAGGAGGAAAGCGGTGTTGAGACGGGGATATATCATAGAGATAGAGTAGTTTTGGGAGAGAATGAGGGGATCTAAAATGTTAGTCTTCAGTATGTAGGAGGGGTTTCGCGTTTCACTCTTCCAGTAGTGTGTCAGTTGGGAGAAATGGATAAAGTGTGTTCTGGAGATATTATAACGGGCACAAAAGGTGGAGAAAGAGTATGGCTTCTGTGACTCTGTATCAAAAAGGCTAGTCATAGTCGTGATGCCCTTGCTCGTCCAGTCCCGGAAGATAGCGTGTGCCTGTCCCGATATAAACTGGGGATTACCCCTGATAGGCAAGTATTGAGATATGTAGGGATGCGAATCTAATTTTAGTCTGGATTCCCTCCAGGCCACCACTGTGTCTCTAATAATCAGGTTGTTTTTTAAGTGAGAAGGGAGCTTGGAGAGTCTAGTGTGAAGAACCGCCGCCAGTGACCATGGTACCACCAGTTCCTGTTCCA
>NW_017306458.1:828313-834413 GCF_000935625.1 Nanorana parkeri
CAAAATGAACTAGTATGTTGCGCTCGGTGTTGGTGGATCTCTTTGGTTTGGGGTAGGTTTAGTTGTCACTAAACACAATGTCAAACTATATACGGTGAAAATGGTGATAAATATTCTATGTGATAAATTAATAGATAGTACTTAAAATCGTGCTAATTTGTGATCTATAAATAAATATATATAAACATATGTTGTTGATTAAATAGTGTATATAAATTATTCTGTGGTGACTCTAATTGTGTAGGATTACCGTGGTAGCGGTATAATACTTATACCTAAAAAATTCATTGGTACCACTATAAGTGTCTCAACATGACTTGTTAGTGAATTACAATATAGTGAATGTATACTTTGTAAATGGTATCAAGAAGTAAAAACTATCAAAAAATCGAAAAATTAGATAAATTAAATAAATAAATAAAATGAAATAAATATGAAATAAATAATAAAATATGTAAATAAATAAATAAATAAATCGATGTGTCCAAAAATCCAATTATAAAACTGATGGCATGGGATAAAAAGGGTCGGTATCTTATACCATAAACTACTATAACAGGCAGTCCTCTTTGACCTATATGCCTTCACACAAACGGTCAATATATTCAAAATGACATCATAATATTGGACTGTGAATAATTCTTAAAATATAACACATAAAAACCCACATCCAATTAATGCAGTTCTTCACACATGACATAGACGGGGGAAAACGTTGTATAAATAGTCGTTAAATTCCTCTGTCCATAGTCCTTAATCAAAAAAGGAAAATTAGGGTTATCCAACGACAGCCCACTTATCTGTCCTTCCCGAGGTAAAAGCCAGGAAACATTCAGCTCACAAGAAAAAATCCTGATATCCTGTGTTCACTCTGTAGAAGAAAAGCGTTCCTGCCTTTTTCTTCTCAGATTCCCCATCTAACTTCTCTCATGTTAGCTGATAGAGGGTATCCCTTAAACTCCAAACTTTGATGCATTACAAAACACAAACACACTTGACTACAAAGTAAGACGATGGAAGCCTGTGAGGGGTTAGATAACCAGAGGCACAGAGCGAGAATACTGATTGGAAGAAGTGATGTCACATGACCTCCAGCATCACAAGCAGGAAGTGTCTACTCACACTTCCTGCTTGTGATATAGTTTGACATATATATAGTTTGACATTGTGTTTAGTGACAACTAAACCTACCCCAAACCAAAGAGATCCACCAACACCGAGCGCAACATACTAGTTCATTTTGCCTGATTTATATCAACACATTGTTGCAGCTGGTGACAAAATATAGCTACTCCTAGCGCAACTAATTGATTTGAAAACTGAGGATTACCCCTGATAGGCAAGTATTGAGATATGTAGGGATGCGAATCTAATTTTAGTCTGGATTCCCTCCAGGCCACCACTGTGTCTCTAATAATCAGGTTGTTTTTTAAGTGAGAAGGGAGCTTAGAGAGTCTAGTGTGAAGAACCGCCGCCAGTGACCATGGTACCACCAGTTCCTGTTCCAGTGCCAAATTGGAGTAGCGTGAGAGACCACTGATCCAATCAAAAGAGTGTCTGAGCAGGCACGCTATGTTGTATGCACGAATATTAGGAATACCCATGCCTCCTTCTGGTTTAGGAGACATCAATTGTCTCAGAGCGATACGGGGACGTTTTGATCGCCATAAAATTTGTGTAAGCTGATTCAAGGACTTTAACATCTTTATGTTTTAAGAGAATTGGGATCGTTTGGAGCGGATAAAGTAGTTTAGGGAAGCTCATCATTTTTATTAAGTGACTCCTACCAAATAGGGATAGTGGAAGGGACGACCAATGTGCCAATTCTGTTGAAAGTTTGGTTAGTAGCGGGGTGTAGTTAAGGGAATAAATACTAGAGGGAATGCTGCCTATTTTTATACCCAGATAAGTGATATGATTCTTAGCTATTTGGAATCCTCGACATTCGGGCTGTGAAAGGGATGATTGAGGTAGCTTAAGGATCTCGCTTTTATCCACGTTCATTTTATACCCTGAGACTTGGCCAAAAGTATGGAGCAATGATTGAATGTTGGGAATATCTTCCTTGGCCTTAGAAGTGAAAATGAGAAGGTCATCTGCGAATAAAGCAGATTTCACTTCCTCCTTTCCAATGCAAATGCCATGGATGTCTTTGGACATTAAGATTAACCGTGATAAGGGTTCAATTGCTATATTGAATAGAAGGGGGGAAAGTGGGCACCCTTGCCGTGTGCCTTTCAACAGTGGTATTTGGGGAGAGAGAAAACCTGGTGTATGGACTTTTGCAGTTGGGGACCGGTACATGGCTTGGAGGAAGGAGACAAACACCCCAGAGAATCCCAACCGCTCCAGAACCCCGAACAGCCATTCGTGTTTGACATTATCAAAGGCTTTTTCTGCATCAATGGTAATGATCGCATTGCCCGGTGCCGGATATCGAAAAGATTGTTCAAGAACGGTTAGAACCCTACGAATGTTCGTGACCGCCGCCCTGCCCTTGGTGAAGCCAACTTGTGTCGGGTGGATGATGGTTGGTAAAATGTTCGCCAGTCGTTCAGCCAGCAGTTTTGATAGAATTTTCGCATCCAGATTAATTAAAGATATAGGCCTATAGGAGCCTGGTAGCTCGGGATCTTTGAAGGGTTTCGGTATAACTTTGATATATGCCTCATTGCCCGTGGGAAGATAGAGGCCTTCTTTCCACATGTAGGAGTACATCGATGTAAGTGTTGGGGCGATGTCCTCCTTTAAAAGTTAAAAAAATTCTGCTGAGTAGCCATCTGGCCCAGGGGCTTTACAGTTAGCTAGGTTGGAGATAGTGGTCGCTATTTCTTCTTGCGTAATCTCTGCATTAAGTGTTTCCAATTGAGACTGTTCAATCTCTGGGAGGGGAACCGAATTAAGAAAAGTGATCATGTCAGACGCAGGGTGGACTTCTTTACCATAGAGGGATCGGTAGTAGTCCCCCAAAACTGCATTGATTTGTTCAGGGTCATTCACCTTGAGGCCATGTTTATCTAATAGGGAGTATATTGGTGTCATGGGTTTATAGCCCTTAGATAAATTAGCAAGCATTTTCCCACATTTATTACCAAATTTATGAAATTGTAGGTCCCATAGGGATTTGGTATACAGTTCGAATTTGTCTAGCCTGGTTTCATATTCGCCTCTCGCTTTAGTCCATGCAGTTTTGGTGGAGGTAGAGGGATGGTTTTTGAAATCCACGTAAGCTTGTCTCAACACCTCACTTGCCTTATGGTATTCAGCTGTTACCCCTTTAGTCTTACCATGAACATGGGCCATTATTTTCCCTCTTAAGAAAGCTTTTCCCGCTTCCCAAAAGATTATTGGTGAGGGAACAGAATTTGTATTGGTGGCAACATAGTCCCACCAAGCCGTCCTAACCGTTACCCTAAAGGAAGAGTCCTTGAGGAGACGTGAGGGGAATCTCCACAATTTTGCAGATCCCTTGGGGAGTGTGGTGCGGAGTAGAAGTTCAATAAGTGCATGGTCAGACACTACAATATCATGGACAGTGGCACTCGTTGTGGCTGGCAGTAGGGCGGTAGAACAGAAAAGGTAGTCTATACGGGAGAGCGAGTCGTGTACCATGGAACAATGAGTATATTCTCTTCCTTCAGGATTGCGCAATCTCCACACATCCCGGAGAGACAGCGTATCACGAAAGAGTTTCAGGGTGGACTGTGTTGTCTGAGAGATAGGTCTATCCCTACTTTTAGGCGATCGCCTATCTTCCAGGGTAGACATTACTGAATTAATGTCTCCTCCTAGAATGATGTTGTCAAATTGTTCTTGGGCAACCATCTGAGTGATTTCCTGGAAGAATGCTTTGGTTGGGGAGTTAGGGGCATATATATTATAAAGTACGTAGTCCGTATTATAGAGCCGAAGGTGTATTCTAATTCTACGACCCTCCGCATCTATAGAAGAGTCAATAATTTGAAAGGGTAGGGTCTTTCTCAGTAGGACCGCTACTCCCGCTTTCCTACCATCTGAGGGGGATCCAATGACAGCACCAACCCAAAATTTCCCTAGCCGAGGAAGGTCAGCTAGGGAGAGATGGGTCTCTTGAAGCATTGCTATGTCAGTCTTGAGCTTAGCTAAATGGCGTAGGACTTTTGACCTCTTATGTGGGGAGCGGAGGCCTTTAACATTCCAGGAAACCACCCTGAATTGCATTAAAGATGACATTTATGTAGTATATAAAAGATTTGACATCGTAAGGGTGTGTTGGCTAAGCCTACGTGAAAAATACCTGTAGAAGGATACGTCGGGTGTGAGGAACGAGTAGAGAGGCCACGGGGAGGGGAGGAGTCTTCAATAAGTCCGCTCGAGAGTAGGCTGCAACGCTGAGAGGAGGCTGTAAACAACTAACAAAAAAACATTATACAACTAAAGTAAGTGTGAATGAGCCCAGAAAAGGCTAACTCGGTGGCTACCTTGGTACATAACATTGGTGACTTCCTTTTTTCCCACCAGTACTAGCACAGTTTACCTGCCTCACTAAACTGGGGGCCACCTAGTCTCTGATCAATGAGTTTGCTGCATCCCCTTAATTTTATCTATAAACAATATATGTTGGATGTTACTCAGTGAGCTCAAGAGTTCAAACAGGAAAAATAAAATAACAACATCATTAGTAAGGCGGGCAGAGTGCCTTCCTGCGGAGACCCCCCTAGAAACATAGGGGTTGCATGGAAACGG
Organism: Nanorana parkeri; assembly: GCF_000935625.1. Lineage (NCBI taxonomy): Eukaryota > Metazoa > Chordata > Amphibia > Anura > Dicroglossidae > Nanorana > Nanorana parkeri. The sequence goes on from NW_017306458.1 coordinate 833,039, forward strand.
CGCCCTCTCCGATATAGGCACTGTCAAGACGTCTGCAAAGCGTTCCATAGGACCCTCAGGTAGGAAGCATGTCTCGGCCTGACTCCCGCTCGGGTTTGTTGGGGGATGGTGTGGAGATCCTCATTCTTTTCCCGCTGGATTGAGAGCGTGGCTCCATGCTAGAGAGATTGTGGGAGTGGGATTCCAGGAACTTGTGGGCCTCATTAGGCGTATCGAAGATAAGCTTTTCCCCCTCCGGGGATTGGAGATGGAGCGTGGCAGGATAGGCCAGGAAAAACCTGATGCCCCTTTGGTAGAGAGCCTTACAGACCTCCGCGATGGCCTTACGTTTCTTCCCAACCTCCGCCGAGTAATCTGCAAACAGTAAGATCTTATGTCCATCTACCCGGAGGTCGGAGGCGACACGTGAGGCTCGGAGAATGGCGGCCTTGACAGCGTAGTTGAGATACTTGGCAAGAACCGGGTGCGGACGTGGTTCGCCTGGTCTCTGTGTACCGAGGCAATGTGCTCTTTCCACTGCGCACGCAGTGGGGATGCCCAGAATGGAGGGGATAGTACGGGTACACAGGTCCATCAACGCGGCCGGGGGATAGCTTTCCAGAAGGCCGACTATGCGCAGGTTGTTACGCCTGGACCGATTCTCAAGGTCATCGACTTTCTCCAGTAGGTACCTTTGGGTTTTTACCGTCTCGTTTATATTCGTGTGGGCTCTAGCCAGTTCATCCTCCAACAGCGCGATGCGGGATTCAGCTTCCGTGAGGCGCTTTGATTGGGCGATGATATCATGGCGCAGTGCCTGGATTCCCTTGGAAACGGCATTATCTACTGCTTCTTGTATGGTAGGCCTGAGGAGTCTAGCCACAGCCGCTGCTATGGTGGAAGGGTTCGCGGCGTTGTCCTCCTCCGATCCAGATCCAGCCATGGACGAGGGTGACGTGGAGGCCTGGGAAGGCTCGATGGCGCCCTTTTCACATCTCCGGTGATCCGAGCGAGAGCAATCGCCTGTTCGGGCTACAAATTTATCCATCTGATGCCCTGATCAGTGCTGTTCAATATAGAAGCCTGACCGGTGGTGTCGAGGAGCAGCAAATATATTTTGTAGGCTTGTGGTGGTCCCGAGTAGCCGCAGCACGTTACATGTGCAGCCGATGTGATGGGCGCCGGAACCGGAAGTCCCCACTCCATCCTAAAACAGCTAGCACGTCTGTGTAGGTGCACCGTGTGGCTAGTGTAGGTGCTCGATGTGAATAAGCAACCTTTCTCCCTCTCACCAGCTCTTTTACTACTTCCTCTGCTCCATTGCTGGTCCAGGATCCAACTTCCCCCACTAAAGGGGCACTGCTGCCCCCCCCCCCCCCCCTCCATTATGTTCAGA
>NW_017306458.1:834448-838338 GCF_000935625.1 Nanorana parkeri
TTAATTGACTTGAAGTGGGTGAAGGATTTGCATATGAATGAGCCACAGCATGAATTGCTTATGAACCGTGGTGGCTCATTCATATGCAAATATAATATCAATTTAAAAATGAATGAGCAGTGGGTAGTGCTTATGAATCCTATGACTCAGCGGATGTCTGAAGAGATGAACTTCTGCTGCTTATATCATATGAATGTGCCAGAGCACAACTTTCTGCTGGAGCAACACTGCATATCCTGACTCCGATTGTTGTATTAGGGATTTATCCCTTGCTGAGACCTCTATGCCCGGCCTGTATAAGCAGATATGATTCATTGCAGACAATCCTTATCAGATAGCTGAACTCTCCAAATACCTTTTTATCCACAAAGAGCTTTATTGTGTGCAGCAGTTTACAGCAGTCAAGAGGATGCAGCAGATGAATGAACAGACGGTATTTCAAGGTCAAGGATTATAATGTTTCCAAGGTAGCATGTACATGTTGTCCTGCTATAGGCAGCCATGACAAACAACTAGTTCTTGAAGAACGGTGGTACATTACACATGAGTGGAGGGAATTCAGAAAAACATGGTGCAATAACCAAAATGCCCACAAGATGGCAGTATAATAACCAGCTTTACAACTGCTATAATACATGGCTAAAGGAAAATTAACTATGGGGTCTATTCACAAAGCTGCCAAAGGATCTGGCCGTAGCTTCGGCCGATCCTTCGGCTAGCTTCGGCACCAGGACCCCTTCGGTAATTGTTTCACATTTATATGAATATAAACTATGGCTATACATTGTGTCGTATTTTTACAACTGTGTAACGGCACACTGCAACATGCATAAAGGCAGCCCTGCTAGGCCTAGTTCCACCTGCTTACCCAATGGGGCTCTGGATCAGAACAGGAGGGCTGCTGTATCCCCTATCAGCATCCTTGTCTGACCTCAACCCCAATGAGCACCTTTAAGGATTGTGAGCCGGGTCCTCTTGTCCAACATCAATAATGCCCAAGATTTTGGAAAGAGATCTCCAAAAAGCTAAAATAAGTGTGATGGTCAGGTGTCCACAAATATTTTACAATATATTATATAATTTTTTTTTCTTTCCTAGGTAAATTAGGAAGAAAGGATCAAATAAAAAAAAAAGAATTTTCCTGTATTTTTTCCCTAATGTAACTTTTCTGTAACTTGTGCAACCCCAGATATTTAGCCCAGATCAGAAATTTAACAAAAAAGATAAAAAAAAAAAAAAAAAAGTGTACATAGTGAAATAGTAAAGCTGAAAGTGAAAGTTTGCCTATATTTTAAGACAGTTTTTCCCCTTTCAAGGTTACATTGAAAAAATAGTCTGCAAATCATTGGCATAACTCTAAAATAAGATCAAGTTGGTTTTGTGCAGGAATTAGCATGGTGGTGCCATTTTCACAATTTACTATTGCAAGGATTCTGAATTCTCACTTACATAAGGGTCTGAAGCTTGCACAGTAAATGTGAATGTCATCCAGATCATACAATGTATTTGTTGGGACTTGGTAAATAAAGACAATTCTGTTTTGCAATGACAGTAGTATGGAAGAATCCCGTATCAAATACATTTAATAAAAAAATGTAGTCCCCACTGAATCAGTTTACTGAAAATTGGTCAATGACTATGACTAAGCCCAGGCTTAGGTGAAACATGTCAGAGGGGGTGGAACTCAGGCAGGACTCAGTGTCACTGAGGAACCTTCAGTGAACTGAATCAGCGTGGAATGGAGGGCGGACAGACTCTTCTCTTACTCAGTGGCGTAACAATCACCATAGCGACCCAGGCGGTCGCTATGGGGCCCGGGGCGCAGTGGGGCCCGGCCAGGGAGACCTCGAGTGGGCTTTGCAGGGGGTATAACTACAAATCACGGGGCCCCATACAAAATTTTGCTATGGGGCACTGTGATTTCTAGTTACGCCCCTGCTCTTACTATATACCTGTTTGGTTGGAACGAGGACATACTCCTGCTAGCGAGCACCTGGCTGTCTTTTTTTGCTGGTTGTGTGCTTGGTGCACGCTAAAAAAAATTAAATTACATTCTTTAGCAACTAAATTTATTTAGTTGCTAAAGAAATTCTTTGTTTACATCTTGCTGCCGCCACCGGCCAGATTCCATGGTAGGCAGCAGAATGTAAACAATGGGGAACAATAGCCAGCCTGCTATTGGCTATTTCAAATTTCAATAGCTGGCTATTGTACCCACCTTCCGAGCAGAGGAGCGGACCTGAGAGAGAACTTGCTTAGGAGTTGCTTTTGTAGTGCTTACCCCCGAAGGAGCCACCAGAATAACCCGGGTCATCACTAGTTTGTTTAGGGATTTTGGTTGACATCCAGTCCAAAAGTATGATGCTGAAGAACTTGTATTAAACATGTTCACTCTGGGAGAGAGGGTATGGGGATCCTAGACATCCTAGGTAGAACAGACAGACTTCAGACTCACCAGTCCCTTTTTAGTAGTTCAGTGTAGATCCATTTGCAACACTGTTGAATAGGGATTGGTGCCGATCTTCAGCAGGGGAGACACCAGACCAGCTCCTGTGGTCCTTTATATTCCAGGCTCCTCCAGCAGTCAGCAGCTTCCCTGGTTCTCCTCTTCCATTAGCAGCCAAGGCCTCCTCCAAGCTTGAGGTCTAACTAAGCTATTTCCACACTCAAGTATTCATACCCCCAGGCCTCAGGCCTAGCCTGGGGGTAGGCTGAGCAGCACCCCAACCTGGACTAATCCATCGCTGGAGCCAGACTAGAATTGAGCACATGGCAATTCCCTCCAGTATATATGCACATACCCTGCATGCAATACTGTTTGAGAGAGCTCCAGTAATTGTCTAATGAAAGGCACACACTCACAGTGTCCCTCATTGGCTGTCCCACACTGCAGCAGAGCCGCACTCTACCCAGGTAGGTACAATCAATGCCAGACACCTGGAATTAACCAGATAAATGCCAACTATAATTCAACCAGACTGTTTACAGCTCTGGCAATCACTAAATGATGATGGGGGCTACACAATTAACTCTCAAGCTACCAGAAACAACAATTATCCGGAACCTACTGATCCGCATGGGTGCCAGATAACTGGGAGTTTACTGTAGTTTTTTAAGGTTACTAAAGCTATCTTCTTCATGTACAAAGATTCTCACTTTCTCATAGTATGGATGTTCTAGCATTTACCAACTGCTCTGTCTGTTGATGGGAATTTGTGAGCAATGCTTGGGTAGTGAATGTTCTTTCTTTATCTTGGCTCCTTTTATCACTTTATTTGGAGAGTGGTATAGGAGTTCTCTGAAAAGTCCAGTTCATTACCCAAGGACCGGCAGTGATTATAGGGCATAGCAAGTAGAAAGGGTGATGTGTAAGCTTCACTTGATTGCCTCAATCAGTCAGATCTCAAAATGAATCTGATTTTCACAATCAGATCAAAGGAAGATGAGGGTAATATCTGTTCAAACATTCTATTCTTTTCGACTGCCCCAAAAATATTTTTTCCCCCCCCCCCCCAAAATTTTGACCACCCCATCAGTACTTCGTTGGGCCACGAGATGACTTCGTTGGGCCGCCACGTGACTCCACGAGATGTTGAAAGGTGATGCGATGAATCTGACACTGCACTGTTGTCTTGTACCAGTCTTGCCACTCTCCGTTCTGCCCTAACATTGACTAGTCGCTGACAGCCACAATTCGTACGTTCAGACCCAGATTTTCGGCTGGCAGTCCAGTCTTAAACACTTTAACAACAGCTGCTCTTGAACATTTAACGAATTCTGCTGTTTTGCTGATACTCGCTCCATGGCTCAGAGCGCCAACAATCATCCCACGTTCAAAGGCTGTTAAATCGCGTTGTTTACCCATATCTTCAGAAAAAAATCACTTCTAC
>NW_017306458.1:842931-848274 GCF_000935625.1 Nanorana parkeri
AAAAGGTGTGCAGTGTTTTACACATATGCTAATAGGTATACACTGAGTGGCCAGATTATTTTGACCACCCCATCAGTACTTCGTTGGGCCACGAGATGACTTCGTTGGGCCGCCACGTGACTCCACGAGATGTTGAAAGGTGATGCGATGAATCTGACACTGCACTGTTGTCTTGTACCAGTCTTGCCACTCTCCGTTCTGCCCTAACATTGACTAGTCGCTGACAGCCACAATTCGTACGTTCAGACCCAGATTTTCGGCTGGCAGTCCAGTCTTAAACACTTTAACAACAGCTGCTCTTGAACATTTAACGAATTCTGCTGTTTTGCTGATACTCGCTCCATGGCTCAGAGCGCCAACAATCATCCCACGTTCAAAGGCTGTTAAATCGCGTTGTTTACCCATATCTTCAGAAAAAAATCACTTCTACTGTCGTGGTAAACAACCTTATTTGTGTGGGGCATTTTACATAATTAATTTTTTTCAAATTCTCTGTTTTACAATTGATTGTGATTAAAAGGGTAGTGGATGAATGTCCTGGAAATTTAGTCAACTCTTTTCTGCCAGCTCTCATTTATGTAGTGTGGGCATTTATGTATTTCATTTATTCTTATTTTATCATCTTTATAAAACAGGAATTCTAAGAGAGTGGTTTAATTCCTATTAGGTACAATGTGCCAAATAGAAATGAATTGTGTGCGTCTGTATACATTGTGAGGATCAGCATTAACTGTAGAGTTAAGTGGCAGCAAACTACACCGCTCAGACAGTCACAGCAAGAGTAGAGCAGATGACAGATTTCAGTTTTAAGTGTTTGTCTTATCTCTCTTTTTTCTTTAAAGTAACACTGCACTCAGGAGTTAATCCTTATAAATACATTCAAGTACCTTAACTATTAACAAAAAATGTGTGTATCACTCAGCTGTAGATCCCCAAATCATCTCTGAATTCATGCTGACACCGTCCTTCCTTCTAGAGGGGGGCTACTTTTGTTCCCCATGGTCCCTGTGCATGTTGTAAAGTAGTCACCACTCCAAGTTGGCTCCTGTGATGGACTACAATGTTTAGTTTACTAATTTGTATTGACGTTGTAGTCCATCAACGAGCGAGCTTGGAGTGGTGATTACTTTACAACACACACTGGGACCATGGGGAACAAAAGGTAGCCACCCTCCAGAAGGAAGGACAGTGTCAGCAGACATTCTGGGATGATTTGAGGATCTACAGCTGAGTGATCCACTAATAAAGTACATTTTTGTTAACAGTTAGGGTACTCAAATGCAATTTTAAGTTTTAAAGGAGAACTATGGCCTAACCCTTTTTGGCTATAGTTCTCTTCAGGGTCACAGGAGGACATATACTAATGTCCTCAGGTGACCCAAGACTCAGTATATAACAGGCTATTGCCCACTATATGCTGAGAGTGCAGAGTGCAGAGCTGCTCCGCAGCTGGGATGGATCCCGACAATACTGTCGAGGTCCACCCAGCTTGCTCTGCCTCTCTAGAAGTAGAGCCAGCTGTGCCCGCCCCCTCCTCCGTCTGTTCCTCCAGTCAGCGCTAGAGAAACGGAGGATGTGGGGGCTAATCCCTGCAGGGAGCAGTGACTGTCTCTGCAGGGAGAGGATCGGGAAGTCAGCGATCGGTGGTATGTGTTCGCTGAGTTCCCGATTAATAGAGCCGACCTGTGAGAGCTTCAGTGTCCCAGGTTGCTTGAATTATGGGGATACATGTTTTTCACTCACCCCATAATTCTCCTTTAATTCCTCAGTACAATAAACACAAAGTTTTGACAACCTAGATAGCTAATATATAACTATTGTGTCACAGAGAGGAACCCCTTCCAAGTAACATGTCCTGCTTTATTCTTCAGCAAAGTGAAGAATTGGCATGGAGTGGAGACCATGGAACAGACCCTCACTTTCCCTGGCCACACTCCAGACCCCATACCACACAGGAATCTGTCTTCCTGCCCTTCTCCCTCTGAAGCTTATTTTATCTTGCAAGAATCCAGAGTATGGGCAACAGGTATATGATGTCCAATATACAGTATATGAATGTATGGGTGATCAATGACAATAGGCAGCATATAATTCTACATTTTAAAAAGGTCCTTATTTTTTTGTTCATTGATTGTAAGCGTATATTAGCAAGGGGTTTTAAACTATACTCATATATCCCTTGATGATTTTCTCTTATGTATGATTTATTCACAAACATAAATACTGCATAGGTGTGCCATCCTTATTTATTGGCTTGAAATTGCCATTTAGCTGCCTAAGCATTATTTTTACATAAATCTCTATTTTCTCTCTGAAAGGCCCCAAAAGCAGTTTGGGTGAAAACCAGTCAAGTGGATCCTCCAAAGGTCCCTAAAATAAAAAAGCAGCTTTGGCTGCTATCCTTATCTGACTTCTCATGCTGTCCTCTGCAAATTTACTAAAGCAGCACTGTTCTGGGTTGAATGACACCCACCGCCATGAACCCTCTTCCTTTGAGCCTAATACGGGAGTGAGTTTGGAGTGGTGGCCACATTACTACACACACAGGGGCCATGGGGAACAAACAAAGCCACCCTCCAGAAGGAAGGACAGTGTCAGCACAAAATCAGTGCTGATTTGAGGAATTACAACCGAGTAATACACAAATAAGATAAATTTTTGTTATTATGTAAGGTATCCGAATGTATTTTTAAGATGAAACTCCTGAGTTTAGTGTCACTTGAAGAAAGACAGATGTTGTCAAAAATGAAACTATTTTCTTGTTGAGGAAGAAAAAACTGAGACAGGGCAAGTCTTTTGATGTACTATACTTGGACTTTGCTAGACAATTTGATGCAGTTTCTCAGTGATGACTACATTAATTTTTTTCTCCTCCCTTTTTCCCTTACACCTTCCTCTTTTTTCCCTTCCCTCCTTTTCCACTGCTCTTTCTTTTTTGTACATGATTTTAATAGAATAAAGGTTGATTTTAGCAACTTAGGAGGGTGAAGTATATCATGTGTATGTGAATCAGGCTTAGGTGACTAGACATTTACATTCTCACATTTTTTGTTAAATGGCCTCCTATGATGGTTGTGATGGGGATTTTTATGTATTTCTGTGTTTGGATACAACTGATCAAGGAGGCACAGGTATATGTACATGTAAAGATAAAGATTACCCTCTTCAATATGCACGTGGTATGCTAAATGGTTTAAATTTGTTTTTGCAATGTCCCTTTAATTGATAACAAAGTATTGTAATTATATGAGGTATAAAGCTCTTCCCCCTTTACCCATGACTAAGCCCATAGGAGGGATGAAGGCCAGATAGGGGTAGACCGAAGGCAGGACTGTGCGGTATGGATGGAGCTAGAATAAAAGTTTTTGTTTATGCAAAGTGACATGATCAGTGTGTGGCCATCTTTCGTCTTGGGACTATCCAGTATCGGAGAGAGGGCAGGCACCTGGTGTTCCCCTGGTTGATGAATGGAAGCTGTGATGAAGTGGTTTCACTTGGGAAAGATTGCTGTTGAAATGGTTAAATTGAGGTCTATAGGTTTTTGAAAATGTAACCTTTAAATTAATAGAAAAGCAACTTTAAGACCACGAGCTGTGATTGAAGATTCATGTTTATAAAGGTTAGAGGTTTTAAGTGCTGTTCCCCAAGGTTTGGTTTGGAAGCAATGCTGTTGATTACTTGTTTAGTGATTAGTTGTTATTTATTGGCCGGGACCTACTAGAAGACTCTGGCAGGTGCCGGCAAATAGGAGACAGTTGGGCAGAGCTAGCTGTTACTGTCACTTTTTTAATTATCCTATTTATTTCCATTTTTAAAATAATTTTCAACCTTCTTTTTTTGTCACTCTTTTCACTTACTTTCTATTCTGCCCAGTGGCTCCAGGAGCAGCTCGCCGAGGTTTTAGGGGGTCCCAGGGAGGTCCCGTCCTACCCCCCTGTCCCAAAACGTGCTAGGAGGTCTAGGCCTCCCGAGCGCTTAAGTCCGTCTAGCTCCCCCAGGGTCCGGCGTCACTATGGGAGCCCCGCCAGGGACCCTCCAGCCCCTCGCACACTGCCTGCTGCCTCTGGGCCGGCTGTGAGGGCTGTGAGGAATCCCCACCGTCGACGGGACCCAGGGGGGGGTCGGGTTTGCTTCTCCCGTGCCCGCTCCCCCACCCTGCATCCACCCGGACCATACGGCCTCCCCTTCTGGTGATGTGCTGGGCAGAGGGGTGGCCCAGCGTGGGACCTGTGCTGCTGCGGGCGGTGGGGAGGTTGTACTTCCCTCCGCTCCTCTTTCCTCCCGGATGTCGGTGAATCTGGCCTCCCCCTCCCCTGCTTCCATTGGCGCTGTTGATACGGCCTCCCCCACCACTGATGTGCCGAGTGGGGGGAGGGCCCGCAATGGATCCGGAGAGGTGCCAGCCGGCAGCCGGAATGTGTGTCCCCCTGCTGCCCCGTCTTCCTCTGCCGGAGCTGTGGATACGGCCTCCCCTTCAGCTGCAGTCCAGAGCAGGGGAAGGACTCGTCGTGGGCGCTACACTGCCCCGTGTGGCCAGGAGGATCAGCGGCTCCTTGGAGCTCCTTCAACCTCTGCTGTGTCATCTATGCAGAGAGTGGCAGCTGCTGGGAGGCGAAGCCACGCCCCCTTAAAGAGACAGGCTGTTCCTGGGGGTTCGCCGGCTGGCGTTTCCTTGGCGGAAGAAGAGGAGCTTGAACTGCGCCCTGGGCTTTCTGCAACTGGTCGCAGGGCAGCGTCGCCTGCGGATCTGCGAGATTCGTCGCCTGAATCCGGGGAGCTGAGTGGTCCTGACGGCTCACCCACGCGTGGAGATGCAGACGGACGGCTGCGGAGTCAACTGGGACCTGGAGTGGCGGCTGACCGCGGCCCGGCGCTGCGCCAGCTTGGTGAGACTTTTTCTTTTCTTTTTAGTGGGGTGGGGTCCGAATACACTGCCCCGTGTGGCCAGGAGGATCAGCGGCTCCTTGGAGCTCCTTCAACCTCTGCTGTGTCATCTATGCAGAGAGTGGCAGCTGCTGGGAGGCGAAGCCACGCCCCCTTAAAGAGACAGGCTGTTCCTGGGGGTTCGCCGGCTGGCGTTTCCTTGGCGGAAGAAGAGGAGCTTGAACTGCGCCCTGGGCTTTCTGCAACTGGTCGCAGGGCAGCGTCGCCTGCGGATCTGCGAGATTCGTCGCCTGAATCCGGGGAGCTGAGTGGTCCTGACGGCTCACCCACGCGTGGAGATGCAGACGGACGGCTGCGGAGTCAACTGGGACCTGGAGTGGCGGCTGACCGCGGCCCGGCGCTGCGCCAGCTTGGTGAGACTTTTTCTTTTCCTTCTAGTGGGGTGGGGTCCGACCTGGC
>NW_017306458.1:848689-896139 GCF_000935625.1 Nanorana parkeri
GGCTCGCAGGAGCATGTCGGAGTGGCGCCCCCTTGGGCGGCGGGGCGTAGTGATTTGCGGGGGGTGTTGCCCTGGGTTTTTGAAATATTTGAGGGGTTCAGGTCTTTGCTGGCTCATTGCGATTTTTCTAGGGCTCTGGCGCCACCTGTTAATATTGTAAAAATCCATGTCGCGCTGTCTGTGTGTTTATTGGGGTTTTAACGGAGGGACAGAAAATTTGACGAATCCATCAGTCATGGATTTTCACCTGCTGTGAATTGGTCAAAGCCTCTGTAATTATTAGCCTAAATGAATCCACTTACTTATTATTAAATCACAATGTCTAAAACTTTTCTAGCACAAATCATTTCAAGACTAGTGTCCCTATTGTTGATGTCAATTGTACAGAGTTGTTCTGACAATTAGGCAGTGCAGGTAAAAGTGTAGGGCCATCCTATGCCCTCCGGCTGTAGCTACCTATTGGTGATGTAAATTGTATGTGCTAAATTATATTGAACTAGTTAGGCCTAACTTTAGCCTATCAGTATCAATGATACTATGAAGCTACTTTAACTAGCAGAACCCTTGCAACATATGGGCGAATATTGAGCTATCTGAGGCTTTATCTTTGTAAAGCGGTGTCCTGGTAATTAAGCAGTAAACTTGAACTTCAGGTCCAACCTATCACATCCAGCTGTAACTCCTCCTATAACCTACTCCCTTTGGGCCTCTAACCAATATAACACAAACTGACAAGGTAGTAAGTCCTTTCTCTCGCTGATAAGATCTGATAAAATCTGTATTCTATTCTACAATGGTCAATAACAAAACATATATAGTTATATAGTCAATGTATAGTCAATAGCTAGTAGTTTGTCACATTCTACTGGACTCGTTCTGTAATGCTGAAGACATTCAGACATGTAGTGCAGTGTGGTTATAAATGCTGAGGTATGTTCCTGGCACTCATTAAACTGGAGAAGTGGCTTGGATAAGATGTGAAACATCTTCAACATTACAGAACAAGTCTAGTTGAATGTGACTAACTACTACTAGCTAAATGATGATCTGGATAAATTAGAACCTTCACAGGCATTTGCCAATGTAAAAACTCCAGTTTACTTTCAGATTTCCTTTTTATTTGTTTTTACCCCAAGGTCACCATGCCTAAAATATTTTGATCAGCTCTACTCATTTTAATAATAAAATTCCATTACCAATATAAAAATGACCTTTCATTAGCTAAGAGAAATGTTCTGCCTGTACTGTGCATACTAAGCAGGATAATAGGAGCACTTCAGGGGGAATGGAGTCTTAGAGAGCACAGTCCACTTAGTGCAATGTTTATTCTTCAGGGTGTTATGTCAGGATTCTCTGGCTTTAGTCACACAGGTTCATTTATTTTGTCTTGTTACTGGGCCCTGTCCCACTCTCAGTTTCATTAATTTTCCCCTGACTGATGGCAATAACGCTCTCTAGAGTAAAGTTTGACTTGTGCACTACATTGAAGGAATTAAAGTATTCTGCTTCCTAAAGGTCAGTGAATCCTACTTTATTTTCATGATGTAAACATGAATAAATCTGAAAACAACAAAGTCATTACTAAGGATACAAAGATATCCTTGTTTCTAGAACTATTTAATTTTGCAGCAAGAAGAGATGCATTAAGTGCAGTAGATTTATTTGTTTTTCTCAAAAAGTTAGGGTGAAAAAGTAAATTAAAAGTTATCAGAACTTGTAAGGTTTGAGGACAAGGTTCCAACATCACTCTCTCTTGTACTCACTGTAACCTTGCACACCCATATAGGAGCATTACATGATGCATTGCATTCTGGAAAGATTACATCAGCAGAGCATTGCTGGAAAATCTGATCTGTAATCTCGTGAGATATCAGGGAAACGCATTTCCCTCCCCTGAGATGATGTCCATGGTCACATGTCCTAGTCACATGTGCCAGATTTTCAGGAAGTAAAGAGAGATATAGTAATCTGCCCTTAGTTAACATGGCCATTGCCAAAAGACTGGGAAAGAAAAGAGGAATAAGGTATGTAAAGAACACAAAAAGTCTGCAATTATCTTGAAGTATGCGTTTGTAGATTGTAAATACTAAACATTTCTAAAAGGTGTGTTTGTTGTTATTTTAAAGATTTTGGTAAAAGTTCCACTTTAAGTTAATTTAATTTTTTTTAAACTTTTCTTTACTTAACTTAAATACTAAAATCACATAGGGTGCTATCTACACATTAAAGCACAGATGAGCCAAATCACTTGTGTGGGCTGAACACAGTCCCAGCTACTATAGGTAAAGTCTATCAATTTTTAACATGTTTTATTCTTTTTTGGCTGTTGTCTTGTGGCACCTAAAAAACAAATTTAAGTTTTGAATTGCTCTTTTTTTCTAGAAATTATTCAGAAGCACTATATGCAGTTTCTATCTTCTGGAAAAAAAATACTTAATTGGCACTCATGAGGATCCAATTACTTTAGTAATTTGTATGTAACTGAACTACACATATACAGATTAACAGTTTTTACATAGTTACATAGTTAGCCAGGTTGAAAAAAGACACAAGTCCATCGAGATCAACCTATAGAGTTTTGACTCTGCACTGACTTTCCTGATTTCCATGTTTGGTCAGTGAATAAAAGAAATGAGACCAGTACTCAATCTGGTAGATCATAGGCTTAATACCAGCATGCAATGCCAATCTGCAGCTTCTAAAACATGGAATATACTTTCTTGTGTTAAAAGAAAGTGTAGATTCAGGAGGGAGGCATAGAGGCTGATTTAATAAAGTAGTTGAGAACCTTCACGCAAACAGTTGTGTGAATATTTACTTAACATTTCTAGTCATGTCAAGAGCAAGTTGCTGTTTACTTGGAATACTCAATCATATGCAGATATTTTTTTACAATTGGATATTTAACACAATATTTTGAGTGAAGATTGCTCCTGTTAAATTTTAAATATGCAGTTCAATTTTGGTGGAACAGGACAGAGTAAAGAGAATGGCAACTAAATTATTAAAATCCATAAAGCTATGAGGAAAGACTTACTGGACTGAATGTACCCTTAGAAGAGGTTATTAAGGGGGAATGTATTCACTTTGTATACAGATAAAAATGGTAGTACATTTAAAATCACAAAAAGTTAATGGGGACTCTTTATGAGTGAAGGAATGAAAACATACATTTTCTTTAACTAAAGAAGCTGTGGTTATGCTGGACTGTCTTTTTCCAAGTGGTGGATTTGGACAATTTAGGAAAGGCATTTCCTCCCCTCAGATGATGTGCATGGTCACATTTCCTAGTCACATGTAACAGAGTTCCAGGAAGTAAAGGGAGATGGATTAATCTGTCCTTAGTAAAAATGGCCACTGTCAGAAGAACAGAACAATATGGTATGCAAAGAATAAAAAGCTGGCAATTATCTAGAAGTATCTGTTTGTAGATTGTCATTACTAAAGTTCTTCTTTAACTAACCATGTAACAGCAGCCCTGCCCCATCCAACACTATGTACTATGAATACTTTTTGTGCTTTTATTCCATTCTAGTATATCTATGGATCTTCTCATAGATCTCCTCAATTTACACATCATTATTCCTCCCTACACAGACATGAGTTGCAGCAACATTAACCAAGATTTCCTGCTTTTCAATACCAAGTACCAGTGAGCACTTTCACAGCTACAGGAAACTTCTGGATTATATCATACAGCATTATTCATAGACCAATTTTCTAGGGCACTGTAGGTGAGTATAGCAAAGGTGAAATAATCTGTATGGCAGGCATTTAGTGGTTTTCAAATGGAAACTGGTTTTTAATCAACTAAAACAGAGCGACATGCACAGAAATTATGCAAACTCACATTATGGGAGCATGGAGATTGTTCTTTGCATACTTAGGAACACTTTTCTTTGCAATTACATATTTTTGTCTCACCCATGAGTGTAAGCCATTAGTGTCCTTTCAACTGGAACAAAGCTGAGTTTTGCAGGTGTTTTAGGAGCAATATAAAAAAGTACAGAGCCAAGAAAAAAACAAAAACTTGATGACTATTAACAAAATAGTCCAATTATGGCAACTGAGCATATTCTTTTTCTGTTGAGACTGTTAAGTTCAAGGTAATAGCTCTTTACCTTGGGATAACATGACACTGCATTCAGGTGTAGTGATGCTACATCTTATCTTCAAAATGAAAATTTTATTCCTGAGTCCCAACTATCAAATATCATTCAGTATGGTTCCTTTTTACATTTCAAGAATAGCAGTCATGAACCGGGAAGTTATCAAATTGTCCCCTGCTAGAAATATCTTAAAGTAGAGTTATAAATTATAATGTGTGTCAAAACTTTTTTTTTCGTTTTGGATGAAGAAACGATTAGAATATAATGTATGTCCAGCTTTTATTGCTTTCTCTGTCCTTCCTGTGGAGATTAATTCTGGTGACCATTGTCAACAAGACAGAAGGTGATAAAAAAGCCAAAAAACACAGTATTCCCTGTCATGATGTGGAGCTTATACAAGGCTGAGGGCATTATCTCCTCCCCTATTGGGTATATTAGGGTGCCAGAGCAGTCAATCATTAAGCATTGGCACTGTCATGTGGGAAGAAAGAGGTCGAGCCACATTCTTTGGAAAAACTGGAATACAGGATCATATGGAGTGGTGAGATAGCAAAGGGAAGGTTAGTATCTGCTGCTGTGGAGGCTCCTAGAAGGAAGATTCACAGATTTACTACAGGTTGACTTTTAGCAAAATAAGAGAACAAAAATAAATCTTTTTGTTCTCTTATTTTGCTAGATAATTTAGGATAAATTTAGGATAATTTAAAGTGTATTTCCAGTTTTGCAGTCAAATTTTGAGAAACCCCTCTACATGTTTGTAATGTGTATCTATTCAAACAGCAAACCAATTTTTTAAAATATATTTCTTATTAATATACAGCATTTATATAACGCCAACAGTTTGCACGGCCCTTTACAACATAGGAAAGGCATTACAATTACAATGCAATTCAAAATACGATGGTATCAGAACTCCTCCAGTATGGAGGAGTTCTGATAATTGGGTCTCTTTATGGTATTTCTGGTTCTGTTAGCCATAGGCTACTGGAGCAGAACAGTAGCTGGAACCAGAACCATCACTTTCAGATCCATAATTCATAACTAGTACCAGTTATGAGGGTTAAAAGATTGTCAAAAGAAGAATTCTACCTAAAGACAAAAATGTGTTAATATTCAGTCTCCAGCCCCTTCCATCTGATTGGCTGATCTCGGGGGGTGGAAACTGGTTTTGATCTTCATAGTATAATAATGGAGATCTGAAACTAGAAAAATTGTCACATTCAAGGGGTCCTTTCACATGGGAGTGGGTCCATGTTTCCATCCAAACACGGTAGCAGGATTATCCATAATTTCTGTAAGTTTTATCCTGTTTTATTTTCATACTGTTTGCTTGTATGTATGTATGTGTGTAACATGTGTGTCATTGTGTAACATCTTATTTTTGTAACTTTTGTAACTACCTTTTTCTATGCATTGCCCGTCTAGGATTATTAAATATAAAATGAATAAGTTGGTTTCTGATTGATCTAAAAGAACACATGAATCTGAAGAGACTGTTGTGTGCCTGTTGTATGTGTATAGTCGATTGTATCATCGGTGCCTAGAAGCTCTGTTGTCATTGCCAGGCAGGGATCCGTGTATCTGATGTAGGTGTGTGGGCAGTGGAAAAGGAGGGTATGCCAAGGTTCTAGCTGAGAGGATAGCCTGGGAATTTTAGTGGGCGTGAGGAAACCACTTAGGCTGCCACACAACCAGTAGAGTACTCTAGATTGTATGCGAGTCCAGCCAGCTTGAGCCCTCCAGTGGCGGCCAGCAGAAGTGCAGGAGACTGAGTGGAGGTACTAACTCTAGAGGTAATTGTGCCTGGTCAAACTAACCTGTATCTGCTAGTCTCACTAGCAGTGTGTGTGATCTGCAAAGCCTGTGTGCCGGTCTGATTGAAGGAAGAGTGTACAGACTAGGAGAGTCCAGGAAAAGGTTCCCCACAAGCCTGTAAGTTGTGGGTGGTGGCAGCTGAGATTAGTTTGTGTGTGCATGTTGTGTGTTGTATGGCCGTACCGTCACGCCTGTGGACTGGGAGACGCTCTGGGGGTTCTCACGATGATCTGCTGATGCGCTGGAAGATCCCTGAGGAAGAGCAGAGGACGGCCATAGCCCACGCATCGTTTGCCTCTTCCCACGTCCCTGTACCCCCTCGGCGCACCTCCCTGGCCCACCGTATGTGACTGAGTATTTAGCTTCTTGCATAAACACAACTGTCACTGATTCTTCCTAAGTTTTCTCTGTAGCTTTGGAACATCGCTTGATCTGGATTTCCTAATCTCTCCTGTTCAGGCCCGGATTTCCCACAAGGCCACCGAGGACCGGCCTTGGGGCGGCAGGGCGCAGAGGGGCGGCAGCCGTGTCCTTGTGAGGAAGTTGCGGGCGCCGGGCGGTAAGTTGCCCCCTCTACATTTAGTCCTGCTTTGTACAAACAGGGCTAAATGTAGTGTGAGGCAGCCGATTGTTCGTTTGCATGTCTTCTCGGCGATGTCGCCGAGATGACATGTAAAAAGTCTTACATCTGTACCCGCTGGCTCCGAGCTCCACCGCCGAGTCTCTCCTCACTGCAGTGAGCAGAGCGGCAGGGTTAAAATTAACCCTGCCGCTCCGTGTAGACAGTGAGAGGGGAGAGCAGTGCTCTTCCTCTCTCACCTGTCACAGGAGTTCCAGCACAGTGCTGTGCTAGAACTCCTGTATTGGAGGTGACAGGGTCAATAGAGAGAACCTGTCACCTCCAATTGCTGTCACACAGGGGCTTGTTATCTCCTGTGTAATATCAATAAAGTTAGGTGAAAAAAATTTAAATTGATAAAAAAAACAATTTAAATAAATAAATAAAAAGAAATAATGAAATAAAAAAGGTGATTAAAAAAGTAAAAAATAATAAGAAACAAATTATTAAAAAATAAGAAAATAATTATAAAAAATAAACAAATAATAAGATTAAAAAAATTATAAAAAGTAAATAAGATAAATAAAAATCTAAAAAAAAATAAGATAATTAAATAAAAAAATCAAAAGTGATAAAAAAGTTAAAAAGAATAAAGAAACAGTAAAAAAAAATTAAACTAACCCCGCCGCCCTGCCATCTGGTTGCTATTCTCCATTGATGGGGAGGGGGGTGGGGCGTATTGTGGAACCTGGCCTTGGGGCTGCAGGTAGAGTAAATCCGGCCCTGCTCCCGTTGCTGCTTTTTTAACTTTACCTGCTCTAAAGCCATACAAGGCACTTCAAGGCACAAAACAATTAGGTTTTTAAGTAAAATACTTAGTCCAAATCTGAGTGCATTGCCTCCCAAAGGCGGTTTGGGATACTTCCCTGCATCAGCAAAGCTCGAGTCCGGGTGACCAGTGATAGCTATGTGGGCTTTAAACACAAAACCAGTTTGCCATGATGTGTGCGTGTCATATCTACACACACAGAAAAGAAGTAGACACTGGCACTCCGATAGTAAATCGATTACGTCTATTTATTGACGTGCATCAAAAGCAAAATAACACACTTAGTGCGACGTTTTGGGGACACACAGGAACCCCTTCATCAGGCAAAACAAGTGAGATTATAAGTGAAACAGCCAAATATATATATACACACCAAGTTAGGTGAACAGACCTATCACAGAGCCTAAATTGGTCCCATGACGTTTCTGATGATGTAATTTTCCCGCCAAAATCAAAGCAGAATAGGTATCAGCAAAGTGGATTGAGGCATAATGTAAAGTGAACAGTATGGTTAACATATAAAGTACAAAAGAGCAATCAACTAACTCAAAGTCATATGTCACTGAACGCTGATACCAGAGAGATGACATAATACAAGAAATGTACGGCATAAATACAACAAAAGCCGTCCGTTTGCAGATGTCAAAGGATCAGATGGAGGGAGTGGTTTGCCGCTGTCAGGCTCCCAGATGCTGCCACTAGATACGCCCACCAGATAGAGGGTGGGGGAGGCTGCACACGTCTCTATGACGTGGACTTCAGCCACACCCACGGCCAGAGGAAACAGTGTGGGAAAGAACTCAGTGATTGGCCGCACACGTCAGAGGAGGCGTGGAATCGGCCGTGTCATTGGTTACTATGGCTGCATCGGGACGCAACTGACAGAGCCGGTATCATGGATACATTTAACATGTACAGTACTGAGTAACCCCTAATCAATATTTAATTTAATTCTATGCTCAGAAGAATTACACCAACATAGATTACTTTCTTCTATAACAGAAAGTAACTTGGCACATGCTGTACCATTACCATACCCTGTGTCACATTCACTAGCTCTGATCTTTGGTTCCATAGGGCCATGTACTTTTGTGGTGTTTATAAACTTTCAATTAGGGATGCACCAATACCATTTTTTCCAGACCGAGGACGAGAACTGATAGTTTTCCTCAAGTACTCGCTGTTACCAATTACCGATACCAGTTACCGATTTTTTTTCTAGTGTCATGCAACATTTTTTCTAAAACAATACAGACTTTAGGACAGTGGTAAAGTGCCAGAGTCCAGTGGCAGCTGCAAATGCTGCGCCCCTGGTAGTTATGCCACTGATGTCAAGCTGTAGAGGGACTCCAAATCTCAGCAATATATTGTACAACAATGCTGAATAGCACCAGCTATAGATGGCTACAAATCCCAGCGATACATTATACAGCAATCCCGAATACCGTGTGGGCTCTCAGGTGGCTGTGCAGACTCAGGTGTGCTATACAGGTTCTATGGTGGGCTGTGCAGACTCTCAGGTAGGCTGTGCAGGTTCTATGGTGGGCTGTGCGTACCCTCAGATGGGCTGTTCAGGGTCTATGGTGAGCTGTGCAGTTTCTATTCTGGCTGTTTGGACTCTCAGGTGGCCTCTGCAGGGTCTAATGTAGGCTGTGCAGGCTCTCAGGTGGGCTATGCAGGTTCTTTGGTGGACTGTGCGGACTCTCAAGTGGGCTGTGCAGGGTCTATGGTGGGCTGTGCGGACTCTCAGCTGGATTGCATTGCGGCCGGAGGGCGTGGCTGCGGTGCCATTCACTTCAATGCACCACTACACCCCCTTTCGCCCCACAACAAATTGAGCCGGCCGCAATGCAATCCAGTGCGTTCCAGCTACAATCGGGCTGGAACGCACTGAGGATGGTGTGAACTAGCCCTTAAAGCATTTGATAAATTTTTGGTAGGAATTTTTTTTTAACCCTGCAAGACACATACACATGAAACAAAGCACATATACAATCAGTACCTACCTGGACCTGCTGCAGCTCTCCTTCAGAATGTCCTCACTCACGGCTCCCGATCTCTGTGCCTCCAGCTCCAGGCTGCCAACTCCTGCACTTAGTCCCCACTCACTGACCACGCTGCCTGGACTTCCTACAGCAGGTATCCCGCCAGCTCCCATGCCGCATTGCCTGCTGGGAATTGGAGTTTCCCGACAGGCCACACCCCCCGCTACCGCAGTCCACCGTCCGCAAGTGTCAAAAACACTGCGAAAAAATTTCATGTGTGACTTAAAAAATGTTTTGCCACTTTCATTTTTTTCCTATTTCTTTTTTCTCACTTAACTTTATTGTTATCACATAGGGGGATAAGAAACCCACCTATGTGATAGCAAAGAGATGTGACAGGTCCTCTTTATGGAGACATCAGGACATCAGACCCCGAATATCACCTAGGGACCCCAAAGATGGTGATGAAGCAGAGATCTGCTTAATCAGCTTCTCTCCAGCTTCTGAAGCTGGAGAGTGACAAGAATGCGGAAGTGATGTAATACCGCAGTGGGGACCGTAGGGAGATCGTGTACCAATCTCCCTCTGATCCCCAGTCACAAAGCCCCCATGCTGGTCCCGGGCTCGGGGGGGGGCGCACATACCGGCACGTTATACAAGCGATCCACCGGCTCTATAGCCGGCGTATCATTTGTATGCTAACAGGATCGCTGCCTGTTTTTAAATCCATGCAGTTCCCCGCTCACGCGCGTCGCGAGTGGTCAGGGCTAACAGGCCGTCTTTTGACAGCCTGTTACATCTAGGAAGCTCCCGGCTGGCCGGTCCGTGGCTTCTTCAATGCGGGTGGGCGTTTTTAAACGTCCTTCCCCACCCCGCCGCTAGGTGGCGCGCACAAGCCAGAAATCTGCTTGAAAGGTAAACAGCCAATGCTTTTTAGGCAGAAAATTTGGGTTTGATAAACTGTTGGACTAATATTGAGTCTCTGCTTTTAGGAAATACATACTATGTAGGGAGCTTTAATGAATTTTGCTTAAAATATGCATTTTAAGATGTGTACAAAAATGGCTCTGGCAGAGAAAGGGTTAAATCACAGTCCTGTCTCTAGATGCCAAGCACATAGGAAACTACTTATGCACATTTAATTGTTTTATGAGTGTGAGCAGCACTGTCACAGACAATATTGTTTCATGTTTTTGAGCTCTAAAGATTAATTTATCACCAGTTACTTACAACACTGCTTATGATTAGCTGCTTCTTTACCTTTCATTTTCTAACTGCAAATATACAAGACTACAAACGTTATTTACATATTTGAGTACTGGGCAACCTACATCAATATCTTAACAACAGCTGCGAAAAAAACTCACTAACCACTTTCAACAGCCAACAGATGCATCCTAAATAGCCATTCATAAGAATATTCAGTCTCTGGAGGCAATTCTTGCCCATGTAAAGTGTTACCTTCATGTGTCAATTTTCTGCCAGGCTTTGATGTTAAAGAATTCTTGACAGATGTTTTGTTTGTGCCTAGATTGGGTTAATGTTTCCACTGGGAGGCTCAACAAATCTAATATACTTTTGTAGTTTGCAAACAACAAGTGATGTTAATGGCAAATTATGTCGGCTGAATGTCCTTTCTAAATATGATACATGGTTTGGAGATAATGGACATCTGGTGTCAGTGTGCAACGGAAATGAAAGGAACTCCAGGATAGTAAAATGTTAACCAACCCCACTGAAAGGGTTTGGTCTAGGCTCTAGGGAGTGAAAATAAAGAAAGAAATACTCACCTGATCTTTGGTCCCACCTGCTAGACTGTTACCTGCAGCCTCTTCTCCCCTGGGCTCCAGCAGTCTAAGGACCTGTAATGTCATCACATTTAATAAAGCCTATTAGACGTGAAGACGCCAAGGGACATACCACAGCCAGAGCAGATGCGGAAAAAGGTGAGCGGTCACTGTCGCCTCGAAAAAACCCAAGTTCCATTCCTGGGGTATACCATAACGGATTAGGGTCTACTTATGGACCCTGACTGGCCTCAGCACTCTGGACTGAAAAGACGCTCAGTGCTTCTTGGGGGTTCACCAAATTATTACCGCCAGTTAATTAATAACTATTCCTTGTGGCCCCATTATATCCCTCATAAGGGCACCAACATGAGAGGCCTGGCCTTCCGAAGGAAGCCTATGGCCGCTCCCATTCTCTAAAGTCTGAACATTACCAAATCCTTTTACCTGGACGTTGATGCCTCCTTAGTAGGAGTACGAGCCATCCTACTTCAGCAAGCTTTAGCCTTGTGCAACCGTTTCCAAGAAGTTTTCAGATGCTGAAAAAACGATACCATCAGGGACCATGAGATTTTGGCTATTAAACATGCCTTACAAGAGTAGCAACATATATTAGAGGAATGTTCTCATCAGATTACCATCCACACAGACCATAAAAACTTGAAATACTGTATCTGTAATCTGCTCAGCAGCTGAACCTTGGGAGCCAACAACGCCATGCTGACACCTTGTCTAAGTCCCTCGATGTGTGCCGACTCAGAGAACCTCAGAGACTCACCTTGACCCTAATCCCATTATTCTTCCTCACTGAATTCTGGTCACTACTCATCTCTAGCCCTCCTGGCTTCCTCCATGTAAGACATTTGCGGTGCCCAGTTTTCGATCCAAACTCCGTAGGTGGTAACATGACTCCAAATTTTCTGGACATCCTGGAGTACAATGTACCTGCAACATTCTTCGTTGCTACTTCTGGTGGCCTTCTCTTTGTAAGGACATCAAAGAGTATGTTCAAGCTTGCACTAGCTGTATAGAATCCTAGTACTTCATGTCTGCCCTGGTTGGCTGCTTCTACCTCTGCCAGTTCCCGATGTACCTTGGCGCTTTTTTTGCATTTCTGACCTTCATCCTCAGTCCATATGTGTATTAAATGGGGCTTTTTAGGTGCTTTAGGATGCGGCTGAGTGTGGGACTGACATGGAGGTGGCTCGGGGAGTGTCACATGGGACCATTTAGATGGACACCCCTGACGAAGTCACACATTGATGTAACGCACATAGGGTGGAGCCGGAGAGCACACTGAGCTGGTAGGGACGCCGTGGAGAGGACTGTATTACTCTCATCAAAGCGGCTGTGGACAAGTTTTGGATGCTGTTTTAGGTGTTTATGTAAGATTTAATAAATGTTTTAATATAATATAGCAGTGCACACTATGGTTCTTTTTCTGCTTTCATTGAATTCCGGAGTGTAAGAGGGAGACGGGTCGGGAGATTCTGTAGCTGCGATTATTGACTGACCTGATGTAATGGTGTTGGACAATGAGGAGTAAGTAATAGAGAGGCTGAACAAAAGTTGCCATTTAGGGTTCCATCCCGTCCTGGTCCAGAAGGGGATTGGCGTTATGAGACCTTATGAACAAAGCGAGCTGCACTCTTAAAGGGTGTTTGCGGTGGTGGTTTTCTTTTTTGGGTTGCAGATCACAGCAACTGTGGAGGGATGGTGGATATCACATATTGTGTTCTTTTACAATTTTCGGAGACCGTTTGTAACTAATTTGTATATTTATAGACTTATGGGATTGCATAATACTTTTCAACTTTATTGTATTGTTTACATAAATATTGTGCCGTGCTCCATTATATAAATACCAGCTATACCAGCTCGGAAAAAGAAAGCCTCTTGAAATATACCATGTTAACCTAACAAAAACCTGGAAGCTGTCTGAGGAGAAAGAGACTCTCAAGTATCACTAGCGAAAGGTATACCAGAGGTTAAGATGTCAGAGACCCTGTCTGCTACTTTGTTTTTCAGTTTTCAATGCTCTGATAGTTTGAGTGACAATTACTTGGTCATGCAACACTGTACCCAAATGCATTTATGTCTTTTTTTGAGACAGAGCTTTCGTTTGGTGGTATTTAATACCCATTGTGTTTGTATTTTCTACTATATAAAGGAAAAATACAAAAACTGTGGATTTGCTTACATTTACTTTTGAAAAATTATCCTTCAAACTTTGGTAGTCAGTGGCACTTTGAATCTCACCCACCTTTAAAGAAAACAATCCCCCAATCACTGTTAGTCAGTGGCACTTCAACCTCCCCAAAACAACCCCACAATCAGGATAAGCTAAGAATGTTGGATAATGACTGGGTCACATTCCAATTACATATGTTTCTTAAGCAAATTATTTTTTGTAAATCTGTTGCAAAGTCCCTTACCTAGAGGTCCTACCAGAAAAAGCATCTCCTTTTGCAGACTGGCAACACTAAGCCACTGCCTTGTAAATGGAGGCTACTGGCTGAGACACCAGATAAGAAGGTAAGGTTTACCCAAAGTGAGTGTGTGTGTGTGTGTGTGTGTGTGTGTGTGTAGGACGTTGACATCCAAATAACAAAATCAACATCTGCAGTTTTGGTTGAAGGCAAAAACCAAAATTGCCCTGGGCAACTGTACCAACTTCTTATTTACTTATTTTATCTAACTAATAAAAAAAAAAAACAGAAATAAAGTGATAGTCATACACAGTGCCATGTTTAAAACTGGTGTTCAAAAAGGCAAATACTGCAGGCTATTCAGTTATGCGCTACCTATTCTAGGGTTTTGTTGTTGCTTTTAGAGCTTAACAACTTGCATAAGCCGACATTGTTGTAAATGCTAGAAAACATTTAATAAAAATGGAACACAATAGTCAAAATGCTGTGATATGTTCGACTGTCACAACCTTCATACACTGATTAAAAATAAATGATAACATGCACAATCCTGAAATGTGCCTGTATCCTTTGAAATAAACTTGTTGAAAATTGCAGAGTTGCTAGGTGACAGCATAATGAAAGGAGATTGAACTCATGCTTGCATTTCAAATTATTCTTTGATTGGTGCACTTCTATATACAATGTGCTTGGCAACTTGAGAACAAGTTTTTATACACCTGTGTTAAGCTGTTCAGTTTTCAGTTTACATTGCAAATATAAAGAACAATATGAAGAACCATGAACTAAGTGTTATTACAGATATGAATCACAAATGTATAGTTTGTGCATATTTGAAGCATATTATCTTTTGAACTTGTCAAACAGATGTACTACCTTTAACTTGATATTTAACTATGCAGTGACAACAGTATTATGTGCTATTGCTTTTTTGAATGGTACAGAATGTATTGTACTGTGAGGATTACAAAATGGTACTGCAACAATTTAGGGCATCTAGTTAAAGTTAGTTAAGTCCTTTGTACTCCTGCTATCAAAGTGGTATTCATTACAGCAACTTGATCCTTGCTCATACTGCTATAGATAATGGATTGTTTTAACTTGAGGTCAGTCTGATCAGTTGGTGCCAATCCAATTAATGAATTAAGCCCCTAAAAGCACAGATACTGTTTTATCTTAATAATCAGTGAATGTTGACAAGTTTGGGAAATCTGCTATAAAATATTCACAACCATATGTGTTACAAATATACCCCTTAAACAGTTTGCCAAGCTCTGGGGTACAATCGAATAGTAACCAAATAGCATATCCCCATTCAAGGAAGCTCTTCCGTAGCTTTTATTACCTGTATGGTAGCAGTACAGGGAGACAAGTGTTCTAATAGTAGTGAGGAACAAGTCTCTTTATTAATCTCAGACCAGTGATTCATGGAGTGCATTTTCTCTGGAAGAGGGAGGTTTGTGTAAAAAACAAATTTATTGGCTGCAGAGAAAAAAAAAACTCATTGTACTGGTTTCATCTCAAAAAGTTTAGTATTCTGAAAGTTGTGATACCACAAGCTTGGGCGAATAAATCACCATAAATGTAATTCAGCAACATTGCTGGGACGTGTTCTGCAAGGGTAAACTTTCAATACATGCCAGCACTTCTTCCCTCTCCAGTAAAGATTAATTACAGCGTGGCACCCTCTTGTGCCCCATTACCCACGAATACCAATAAAATCTCTCCCAAGCTGCATGTCTGCAGTTGAATTACAAATACAATTTACTGTCCAAAGCATTGCCCACCGTCCTCACTATCGCACAATGTACCACCCCCTTTACCCACCCATTTGAGGAGGGACCCCCGCCCCCCCAAAAAAAGCTAGGTGGGCTAGCTTGTCACCTCTCAGGGTGGAATCCTTCACTTATTGTGCAGTGAAAGGACATTGGGTGTCCTTCACGTACCTTGTTTCCCCGAAAATAAGACACTGTCTTATTTATTTATTTTTGCACGAAATAAGACACTAGATCTTATTTTCAGGGGATGTCTTACCTGGCTGGGGGAGGAGTGGACGAGGTCCCGGGAGGCGGCGTGCTGTTGACAGTCCCGGCGGATGTCGCTTCCATCGTGCGTGCGTGTGGGCGTGAGCTGCGGGCGTGTGGGCGGGGCAGGAGCTGCGGCCGGTCTTTACACAGTTTATGTGCAGCTACCCCGGAAGTAAGACCTAGGGGATTTCTGTAATATAAGACCTACCACCGAACTAGGTCTTATTTTCGGGGTAGGTCTTATATTACAGAAATCCCTGAAGATAGTGCTTGGTCTTATTTTCGGGGTAGGTCTTACTTTCGGGGAAACACGGTATGTATGTTGAAAGGGTTTATTTAGCTCAATTAACTCCGGAGAGAGGGTTAGGGTACAGTATACCCATAAACAGCAAACACAGATCCAGTCTTCTTTTATAGTAAAGTAGGTGGCTAACCTTTTAGGAGTAGCCAAGCAGACCTCAGACCCTATGCAGTCAATCACAGGATGAGCAGTGAAAAATCAATATATCCCAAGCCAAGTGTGTTTGTGCAGCAACACCAATATAATGAAATTAAATCGGGGTCTAAGTGAACAATATTCCTTAAATAATTGTGAACACAAACGTAATACATCTATCGTTGTAAAATAGCGATACAATAAATACATGCATTCAAACCGTGTTTAACATACACACAATATCTTGCGTTCTTATAAAATGTCCATAAAAAACTAAATAGTGCACAAATCTAATACAAGTGCGATCCTATAAATGTCCAAATTATTCAAAACCAATAGTGCAACAACTACTAATCCACAAAGGTTTCTACAATCATACAAGTATCATAGATGTGGCTGGTGAGTTGTGCACCTGCCTGTGCACTTAATGTTTAGAACGTGTCTTCACCCGTGCAAAACGTCAATAGCTACCTCACCTTATGGTCAGACCTCTCAACTCTCAAAGAGATGGCCAAGAGAACTATAGCCCATTTGGATCCAGGACTAATTATCCTGTCCTTAAGGATCTGGACACCCGGCTCCCAAGTTGATCCAATCTGTCATCCACGGTAAAATTAAAAGAGATGACAGATCATCGTGCAGACCATATTCACATTAAAATACTTTACGGATAAAAAAACTACTAACATAAGATGTGTATATAAAAAAAAAAAAAAGGAAAAAAAAAGCAGGACACAAAATGAATGATGCAGCTTCCACACTCCCAGGAACTAACCGTGCCCGACATACGCTCGTCTCAAATTACTTTGTCTGCCCAGGATGATCGATGCAGACAACCATCTTTCTGCTCCATTCCCTCTGCATGTACTCTTTAGCAGGACAGTAAAAAGATTCTTCAGGTCCCAAGACAAAGGCCAACTTCTGCAGCAGTCTTCCCAGGCAGCAGGCCTTGGAGACAAAAGACCTTCACTCCTGGTAGGAGTCCAGGAGGTGAAGACATGGACTCTTCTCACACTCTCATCCTCCCATAGCCTGGAAAGCAAAGCCCTTTCTGGAAGGTCACTATTCTGACTCCAACCGTTGTATTAGCAATTTATCCCATGCTGAGACCTCTATGTCTGGCCTGTAATAGCAGATAGTTCAACTATCATCCACAAAGACCTTTATTAATTGTAGCAGTTTACAGCAGACAACAGTATGCAGCAGATGATTGAAATGACAGTATTTGCAGGTCAAAGATGGTAATGTTTCCCCCCCGTGCGAGCATATTATCATGTGGCCATAAGACAAGCAGCCATGTTGATGCCATAAGACAATGTGAAGAAGAAAGGGGAAATACATCATACAATGGGAGAGAACACAGAAAAATGTCCACAAGATGGCAGTATATAAACCAGCTATACTGATAATATGCAAGTAATGCGTAAGGATATTAACTATATGAATTCTCACTTCACATTAAAATAAATATTAACCATGATTATGCATTGTGTCATATTTTATACAATAGATGTAACAGCACAGTCACCCCAAATATTGATTCCTTTCCAAAGGATGCATCACTGGTGATAAACATTGTTTCTTCTTGCTATATCAGCTGGAAGACACTCCACAGCAACAGGCAGAAGCAAATAGCAGCGGTGACTAGACGCAGACTGCAACATGGATTTGTATGATTCCAATAAGCTTTTGTGAATAGTGCCATTGGAGATTTGACCAATTGTGTGTTTGAACCCTTCATCTTGGTTGCTATATTTGAATTAGGAAGCATATCAAAAGGATCAAGTAAAACCAATTTTAAAACTATAACATAATAACTATATGGTACTTTTATAAATTTTTATTGTAAACCGTGGTTTTAGGTTTGTTTACTAAAGTGTTCTTTTTGCCTTGTGTTCTGCTATAGCATTCTTTGAGAATGTAGAATGAATTATAGAAAATGTTAATCATGTCCTTAAGTCCCTGCTTTTTGAAATGGGCATCAGCCATACTTTTACTAAATTCAGAGTAGATCAAGTTGTTTTACTCATCGGACCAAATAGGTGACAATTGAATGACATACATTGTTTTATGTAATTATGGCAAACCCAACGAAGCATTCTCATTATTTGACAGTTGTGTAATCCAGAAATCAAATGTGACAGTTTTGTAAAGATGGATAACCATTATAAGGACACTTTAGAGATAATGGAGTTGATTTACTAAAGACAATTTTTACTGAAATAGTTTATTGAATGAGGGGAATAACAGAATGCTTAGGGCCCATTCATATCAACTGCAGTCCAGCAATGAAAGGTACTTATGTTAGTGCACTGGGTTGCCATTGTTCCTAATGACACCCCAATGCCAGCACAATGCACAATGTCTTGTGTCAGAGTTGTGAAAAAAAATGGAGCCTGCGCTATTTTTCCCACATACTGTGATGCAATGAAACACATTAACTTTGATTGGGCTGCCTAATGCAGGGCACCGCAATGTGTCTGAAAGCACACGTTGCAGTGTGGTGTAAATGGGCCCATGGTATGTGAATCCAGCCTGAATCTGCAAATTTTTACTCTACTATAGAATGTATCAGAATCTCACATTGGAACATTTTATACTCGCCTAACTACCAGCCAGGGACCAGGACAGCTGCTGTTGCCGGGTGAAGGGGACCAGTAATCCAGCCCTGCAGATGTACCTGCACCACTGATATTCCCCTAGTGCAGATGTCAATGCAAGCAGACCCTTTTCTGTATACTGAAAAGACCCCAGTGCTGGACAACTAATAGAAAGTGTCTGCATCACACAGGCAGTGATGTGGACAACCAAAGATGGACCCCGTCTCCTATAAACAGAAGAACAGAGACTTGGAGACCACAATGTCACATGACGGCTGATTTAAATGCGTAAAAAGGGACAATTAAAAAGGGGTGTTTTTTGGAAAAAAAATGTATGCCATTGATTAGTTAGAAGGGTGTTGGGGCAGGGGCATCTTGCAGTTCAGCTTTAAACTATATCAAGCGACAGGGGAATCCAGTGCTCATCAACATTAAGCTAGTGTAGAGACCTCATTTTTTTGGTAGATCGTCATGGATCTAAAGAAATTTGGATCGGTGTCAGCATGGAGGGCATCCTGTATGTTTTCCGCCCGCCAGTCATGCGGGATGCCAGTATTGTGATGAGCTAATATTGTTTCAGATGAAAACATCAGGTTTTTGTGTTTTGTAGGTTTTTTTTTCCAAGGCAACCCTTCCTAAAAGCCAGTGTTATTACATATCTGTGGATCTTCAGATTAAAAGAAAGCATAATGGATCACAGGAGCACACCAGGAGAACTGATGGCAGAGCAGTTTTTTTTATTGACTGTGAATAGAAATATATCATACTCAACTGTCATATAACCAAATCTAATTTTAAAGAAAGTAGTTTTTCAGGCAATTGGTTAGTTTTGGGTTGATGCTGGATTTTGCATTTTATGCAAGCTTTCTGTAGCTAAAATACACAGTGAGGTGTATAGGATAAGGGCAATAAAACCCAACCAAAGTAACACATGAAAGAACTTGGGGAGAATTGTTATTAAACAGCAATCAATTATGTGTAATTAAAGCAGGCTAAACTAAATTAAAATTGACTTGCCTTTTAAGGTGAAAGCCTGTGTGCAGACAAAAGCAGATAATTGAAGTCTAGCATAACCAGAACAGAAATACATGACGGAGAATGATAACAGTTATCAACAGTATATAATTTACATTTGGAAATCCAATTATGGCTACGTTTTAGCATTTTCTTTCTTTATGCTTTGTTTTCATGTGGGTAGAAAAAAGCAAGCTTACATTTAAAGTAATATGCTGGGAATTAAATTTAAAGGTGTCTAATCTTAATTTAAAGAAGAACCCCAGGTTTTTAAAAAATTAACCCTTGCGGTGGCAACCCACTTTATGTCCAGGAGTGAAAATAAATAAGATATACTCACCCAAACCTGAGTGACCTCTCTCCACCTCCGCACTGGCTGTAGTATGTCTCGACGTCTTCAAGTTTAATAGATCAGAGTTAACTTAGATGCGACTATGTCATGGATAGACCTAAACGAGCACTTAACCCTTGTAAGTGTGGGGGTAGCCCCACTGCAAGGTTTAATTTGTCTAAGGCCAGGTTAACACCATTTTCCAGACTTGATCTGGACCGCGGTGCATTGCGTTGCCACATTTTTCTTAGCTTAGGACGAGTTTACAACAATTGTGGTGCATTCCAGAGCAATAGCTGATGGAACGCACTGTAATCGCACACTAAACTGCCCCCTTCGTTCTGGGGCAGGAGGGGGCATGGCGGTGCATTGAAGTGGTAAAACATTACATCCTGGTCCAGTGCAAACGCAAAAAAATGCTGCATGTGGCCAGGATGCGATCCAGTGCGTTCCAGCAGTGAACCGTGCTGGAATGCACTGGAGCTGGTGTGAATTAGCCCTAAAGTTAATCCCTTCTTGAGTCCAGTTCTTGCAAATCCTTTTGGTGGATTAGGCATCATATTGCACAGCACACTATTTTAAATTTTCAAATATTCATGTAGGTGCTTTATAACGTCACCATAATGACTGAAGCCTGACTTGAGTTTTAATCTTTGTGTGGTTATGACAACAGCTAAAATAATATTTTATTGCAGTGCATTCATTATTCCTTTTATATAAAGTTTTCCTTTTTTGCATCATCTCAATATATGAAAAATAGGTGACAAATGTGAAAGCAAGCCCATTGCTTCAATTTAAAGGGAATACCAGTTTCAATTAAAATTCCATATTTTCTTAGGGTTCTATTACTTACACAACCCCTTTAGGTAAACCGTTTTAAATTGGGAACTTATTTGACAACAACTATGAGTATAAAACCAAGTTGAAACCACTCCAGCGTTTAAGTGCTTCGGTTAAGAAATCACACTAGAATGTAACCCACTGTAAAAACTTAATTGAGTCACCTCACGACCAGACCGAGCGCCTCCCTGTGATGCACTTCACCTATAATGAGCCAAGCACTAGGATTAAAGAATAAACAAGCAAGCAGTAGATATATGCAAAAACATAAAAAAAAGAAGGGGTTTCAAAAAAGGTAATTACTTACCTATGTCACCGCCGCTCGCTCATGTCTTCTCGAGAGGCCGAGCAGGATGATGGGGCGGGCGCATGCTCAGTAGAGATCTTCAGCGGGGAGAAGAGGAGAGAAACAGCGGAGGTGAATGCATGCAGCCGTGAGCGTACACGACGGACAGGGTGGAGGGGGGAGTACATGGTTCATATCCCGATCAGGTCACTATCTGCAAGGAAATTGTATGTTCTTCCTGTGCTTTGCATGGGTTTCCTCTGGGTACTCTGGTTTCCTCCCACACTCCAGAGATATGCTGGTAGGTTAATTGGCTCTCATATGTATGCATGTGAAATAGGGATCTTAGATTAAAAGCTCCTTGAGGGCAGGGACTGGTGTGAATGTGAAACTATGTAAAGCATTGCATAAAATTGTCGACACTATATAAATACCTGTAATAAACAAAAAAATAACCCAGTATAGCTAGAATCAAGCAACCACGCAAGCTTGTATGTAGGGTGAGTTGGGATTTTCGTTTCTGCCTGGTTTGCTTTAATCAAAGAATCAGGGTATTTGTTAAAATAAATTATTGAGTCTTTAAAACTACTTTTCTCTTTTTGTTACGCTTCCTTTTTTTGCTCTTTATTTTTATTTTTTTTATTGGACACAACCATGAAGACATTATAAATACTTAGCTTCTACACAGTAAAACACTTATGTATTATTATATTTGAATATGAACAGTCAAAATTCTTATCTGTATGGTCAAAGACAGTCAATCACATTAGTCACATTTAGGCACCTCTTCATAAGGATTCTTACTACCCAGTATACATCCGTTCATTTTCAGAAGAATGGCCAAAAATGAAAGAAACTGTTTTGATTTATGTAATCTAAAATATTGTGTTGTAACTTGTAAATATCTTTTTGACTTCTATCAGAACACTTCTCTATCAGTGATGTGCGGTACCTTTCGTGCTGGGTGAGGCATTCCCCAGCCCCGCCACCACCAGCCTGACGAAGCCTCACCCCCAGCCCAGTTAACAAGCTAGTGTGAAGGAGGGAGGAGACAGGGAGGAACCTCCCTGTCCCTCACTTGCTCATCACTGGTAAGGCATCGAGATCAATGTCTTCAGTTTTTGTTTTCCTTTTTGTTTGATTGAACAGCTTGGACCAATGGCACTTTGCCATTGGTCCAAACCATCCACAGAGCTCAAGCCTCTAACAGAGTAGAGACTGTTGCAGCTCTTGCCTCTCTGGTTAGGTTACACAAGCAGTGGGGAAGCCCACTGCTGTGTAACCTAACTGAGCTTTCAAGAGCCAGATGCAGTGCCGCCTGCAATTAACAGGCAGTGCTCCGTCCATAACAGATTACACAGTAGGGAGGATTTCCCTGCTGTGTAACCTGTTACAAGCCACTATGAATGGAGAAAAAGCTGTCAGCTTCAGACTTGATGATGGGCACCCTTCTGCCCATCATCCCTCGATCAGCTGATCGAAGGAACAGGTCAGAAAATTCTGAGCTGAAAGGTGCTAGCAGCCAATCACTGGTGGCCACTGTCAGATTACAATAGAAACAGCAGGGGTTCCTCGATAGTAAGCTCATAAGCGATGGAGGAATTTGTTATATATTTTTTTTGTTCAGCTCACAAGTTAAATGGAAAAATAGAATGGTGTATACCCGGCTTTAGCGGTCTACTTTCACCATTTACATTTTTGTATAGAAAAAGTCTGTGTGTGCATGGCATGCTAAATGTCTTTACCTAAGGGAACAGGATTACATTTTTTGGAGGGATTGTAAAGACAAGGGTACAATTTTTTTTCTTTTTCTTCTATTTAGATTATTTTATTTTGATATCAGAGAGTACAATAGTAAGATGGAAACCAATCTTGTTATACAAATACACTATTGTGAACGTAACATTACTCAACTTATGAATAAACATTTTGAGAACCGTAAATATGCTGTGGTTGTTTAGTATCTATAATGGCTTATATTGCATCTACCTCATGATATTAACCAAAAGGTGTCCCACGTAAGGTGACAGAGGTTTTATATAGGGAAAGGAGACTCCTTTTGTGAGGGGGGTGTTTGATGTCTTATATAGGGGATAGGTCAGGAAAAAAGAGGATTAAGGAAATGGAATGATGGAAGATGATAAAGAGAAGAAAGCAGAAAGAAAGAGCAAAAAAAAAACAAAAAACAGGGGTGGGGAGAGACCAAGAACAATTTTTAATTGATAAAAGGCACAGTCAGCCTAGGCGATGGGGCACTAATGCTTGGTATAGAGAAGATATGGTAGAGTTGCAAGGTTTAATGTGGTTACCAGTCACTTATCACGGGCTAGATCTATTGCCAGATTTCGATAGGTGGAAGCAGAGCTGTAGCTAGCTCCTTTCGCTCCCGAGGCAAGAACAGAAAACTGTGCCCCTCAACAGACCTGTTCGATATGTGATGTGATGCGCCCCGCCTCCAGGATGGCGGAGCGCATGCGGAGAATGTGCGGGTGACCAAATCCAAAAAAAATAGATTTTCGTTTAAAGAGATTGAGGACACAACAGAGTCCTCTGCCCATACAAGTGGGGGAGAGCAGCGGGGTTCAGAGGAGAAGCTGGAGCCTGTGCCGCTCCTCTTCTCCCTGCCGAGCCACGACTGAGTTGGCTGCCTGGTGCCCCTGTTGCCAATGGCGCCCTGTGCTTGCCATGGCAAGAGGTGTGTAGCCAGGCCGGCCCTGACTGCGCCCCCTTTCAGCTGCGCCTGAGGCGAGTGCCTCAATCGCCCCATGGTAGCTACATCCCTGGGTGGAAGAGAGTAGAGTCCCTAAACCCACCACTTTACCCTGTAAAA
This sequence comes from Nanorana parkeri, assembly GCF_000935625.1. NCBI lineage: Eukaryota > Metazoa > Chordata > Amphibia > Anura > Dicroglossidae > Nanorana > Nanorana parkeri. The sequence continues at coordinate 872,567 of NW_017306458.1, forward strand.
ACCTTTTTCTTTTAGCCTTTGCTTTTCAGATAATGTGGTCTAAGCACAGGAATACCCAGTGACCTATAAAGGGGTGCTTTGATTAATGAAATTTATGTATAGGTAGGAAGCATGCCTTGGCAAACCAGATAAAATAATGTCTACAACATGTCTTTACCTGTCATATGCCTGCCTATATCTGCTTCTGCTATGCCTGCACAAGTTTTCCGTAGGCACTGGCAAATATCTCGGCCGCACATGGGACTTCATTTGCATCTTTTTCCGTGTTGTTAAGTATGTCTACCCTTAATTCATCAGTGCATGTTCAGTACCGTGCCGCCCATCAGCTGTTCCATCTGGGATTGCTCAGTTTAGTACTTGGACAGACATAGCAGTAGTAGATAAAGGTAGGCATCTGAAAACATCTACGTGTTTCCCCGAAAAAAAGTCTTATATTCCCCCCACCCCCCCCAAAAAAAACAAAAAACACACGGTCTTATTTTCGGGGCATGTCTTATTTGTTCCCCCCATTGAGCATGCCCTCCACATACTTTTTTTCTACCATAATTTAAATAATAGAGATAAAATATAAAATATGCTGTGGAGGCTGAGGCACACAGAGCAGAGATATGGAATGTACTGTATCATACAGTACAGAAGATGGAGAAGGGGAGTGAAAAAATACTGTCACACAGTATCACAGTACCTGAAGGCTGCAGCTGTCCTGGAGCTCTCCTCTCTGATGCCGTCCAGGGAGCCAGTCAGAAGTTCCCTCACCTCCCCTGATCTCACTCCCACCCCACTGGCCATGCCGCTGCCTGCTGGGAAATGTAGTTTTCAGCGGCAGCTTTCTATGTACCCTAAAAGCCAAACTAGGTCTTTTTTTCGAGGTAGGTCTTATTTTCGGGGAAACACGGTAGTATAGTCCTGACAGTCATACTAGAAACTGTTATTATATGTTAGTTTGTTTCAAAATAGTTAGGTAATAGTTGCCCGAAATATACACACAGAAACATGAATTCATTCTTTTTATAGCAACACTTTGCTATTGCTCATACTAAAATCAATTTTACTTTAATCAATCCCCTGCCCTCTGCTGTGAAACAAAATCCTAAAAATGAATACAAATTATTCAAAAGCACAACATAAAATAATTATCTGCCCAGTCCAAGACATTTTACTAGCTTTATTGAAAAGAAAAAACATTAAATAACTTTAAGTGATGGTTGTAAATGTATGTGATGTGGGAGGATGTATAAAGATCCAGTGCTGTATTTTAGAATTGAAATGTAATTAATTAACTAAACTGATAAGTGTTTGAGTAAGCGAAAAGTCGCAGTGCTGATGTATTAAATTAATTCCTTATCTTCAAAATTGAAATGGAAGTTATTGAAGTAAGCTGTATAACAGAGGGTCATTTATGTAGCATTTCTGTTAGTGGCCTGACAGTAATAGATACATTGCCGATGATAAAACAAAAAGAATATAAATATTCATATATTTATATACTTTTTATGGAAAGAATTATATGCTATTACACAAATTAGTTGAATACATTAATTTACTATGGATCCAGGGCCTGTTCACACCATGTCCAGATCATGTCCAGGCTAGAACAGTTTGTTCCCAGACCAAAAAAGCACCCCAATGTATCCCTATGCGTTCAAGTGAATTCCAGAGAAAATTAGACACCCATTTTTCCCAATAAAGACTCCCATTTTGTTAAGCCCCAAAGAAACATATTAAAAAGATAAAAATAAAACTTTTATTCAAAGCTATTAAACTTGTAGGCACAATATAAGTATTCTTATTAAATAAAACAACTGCAGGCAAACAAAAAATGTCAAACTAAAATGGAGTCTAGAAAAATAAAGTGTCAGGTTGTCACGCAGACGTTTTTTTCAAGTAAGTGTATCTAGAAAAGTAAAAATAAAAAACAGAACACAAAACCTAGACTACATGTTAATGAATGAATTACTATATTCCCGCATACATATGAAAAATGTATTCGGGCATACAATAATTTGTTTGAGAATGCGCAGCGACCATGTTGGCCACCGTTGCGTTCTGCGAATGCGTGCCACCATCTTGGAGGCGGGGAGCATGACGTCACACGCCGATATACTTGCCGCCATCTTGGTGTATACCTAGATATACACCAAGATGGCAGCACCCAACATGTGCAGTGTCATGACGTCATGCCTCCAGAACACACCAATGGCTGAATCCAAAATAGCAGAAAAATTTGTTCTGTTTTGCTTGATGAAACAAATGAAAATGTTTAGTTTTAGTTAATTTCATCTGAAATTAATGTTTTGCCTTTGCACATGTCTAATAATATGTGTATGTTGGGGGTAATTTTCACTTTAAAATAATTTTTTACGATTTTTTTTTTTTACTGTTGGGGGGCTCCAGTGAAATATTAGGGGTCTAAACAGACCCCTGACATTTACCTTTTAAAATAGAAAAAGAAATTGACACAAATCCCTCCAATTTCTGCTTCTGCAGCCCCTGTTCTAAATGAATGGAAAGCACTCAGTACTTATGGCTTCCCATTCAGACACTGATGATAGTAAAATAATTACTATCACCAGCTTATGAATGGGGAGGAGCCTCGTTAGTGAGTGCTACTCCCCATTCAGAAACTCATGAATGAACATGAAGTGATGTAAATCACATTCTGTTCATTCATAACTGGGGACACATAGTACTGTGTCCCCAGATATTTACAAACACTGGAGTGATCAGACGATCACTCCAGCCCTGGGTCCGGAACGGACTGCGCTGATGTGAACAGAGCCCAGAAATACCATAGGGATACATTGGGATGCTTTTTTGGTCTAGACTGTTCTGGTCTAGACATGATCTGGACATTGTGTGAACAAACCCTTAGGGTTAGCGAGAGCAGGGGATCACAAAATTGCTTCAGTTTTTAGATGTTTAAGCAAAAGGAATGTTAGGTTTGAAGCTGCATTTTGGATTGCTTTTAAGATTAACAAAATGAAAAGGCACATGCATTAATTTAGGAGAAATCCTTCAAACAAAGACTAGGGAATATATACAGGGAACAGCTTTGCCAACTATTTCAACAGCGGAACGGGATAAATTAAATTCACCATTTACAGCAGACGAGGTGAGAGTAGCACTTTCTTCACTACAGGTTAGTAAAGATTCATTTCCTAAACAGTCACTGGAAGCCCACATTTCAATTCTCCCTAAGCCTGGGAAAGATTTGTCGGAGTGTGGTCATTTTCGACCAATTTCTTTAATAAATATAGATGTTAAGCTTTATGCTAAAATTTTAGCCACTAGATTAAAATCCATAATGAGTAAGATTATTCATCCAGATCAGACAGGATTTGTTCAGGGGAGAGAGGCAAGAGATAGTACCACTAGGGCCATAAACTTGATATCATTGGCACAGAAAAGGGCTATCCCCCTCTGCCTACTCTCGGTCGATGCGGAGAAAGCCTTTGATCGGGTTAATTGGGTCTTTCTTAAAACATTCCTCCAACAGGTGGAATTAGGGGACTCCTTTATTTCTAAGGTGATGGCTTTATATACCCATCCCACTGCAAGGGTGCAGGCTAATGGTTTTCTTTCTGACTCTATCACTATAGGAAATGGAACATGCCAGGGGTGTCCACTCTCTCCTCTTCTATACGTTTTAGTGATGGACCATCTTGCGGTGGCGATCCGACAGAATCCATCAATTACGGGCATAGTTTCCAATTCTCACCACCATAAATTGGCTTTATTTGCAGATGACCTGTTATTGTTCATATCTGCACCTCTTATTTCTATCCCCAATATTCTGCAAGAATTTGATAGATATGGGGGTCTTTAGCCACTTTCATTTAAATACTTCTAAATCCGAGTTTCTCGATATTTCTCTTTCAGAGCCATCACGGACTATTCTCAAAAATCCCTTTTCTTTTAAATGGCAGTCGATGTTATCATATCTTGGGATTTTTCTACCATCTGATTTATCTAAACTTTATATAGGTAATTATAGTGACCCGATGGAGTTAATCCTTTCTGATTTCTCAACGTGGAATATTTCTCGATTGACTTGGGTGGGTAGAATAAATGTTCTTAAAATGGATATACTTCCCAGGATTCTGTATAAATTTAAAACAATTCCAATAACAATCCCACTTTCTTTCTTTAAAAAATTACGGACGGCAGCAATACAATTTGTTTGGGGGCATAAACCCCGCCGACTTAGTGTGCGGGTGTTAACGAGACCTAAACACAGGGGAGGTGCTGGCTTGCCAGATTTCTTCCTATATCATAAAGCAGCCCTGCTATCTAGACTCCTGGATTGGTTCCACGCAAGCCATACAAAAGGTAGGAGTAGTTTTGGAGGGAGATATTTCACCTATTGCCTTATCTAACATTCCATGGATTCTTCCACCTGACAGACCTCCTCTGTCGGCTTTGTCTTATCTTTCTGCCCCAGTGTTAAGATTTTGGGATTCCTGCCTTATTCGCTACCACCTTTCTTCCAGGCCTGGTCCATTATTACCCATATTTCAAAATCCACAGTTTCCTCCAGGCATGCACTGTTCTACAATTCTCGCATTGGAGAGCTCTCCTTCTGTCCAATTAAGACACATAATTAGCCTGGGAGGCAAGGGGTTAAATCCAGCTTTGAAGCAAACAGCGCAAGTATTGGGGAAGGAATGGTATGAAACATTGCAATTATCAAATTATATACAGTCCCTCAAACCTTGCGCTGATCTGATTAGACCCCTGACCTCCTTTGAAAAGTTATGCATGTCAGACGATCCTATTTTGCATCAAGTATCAAATATCTATGGTATTCTGAGAGAGAGGGTTACTGCAGGCCGTTCATCTGTTATGCTGGCCTGGGAAAGGGACCTAGGTATGGAGTTGACTGATTTAGAATGGGAGAAGATTTATAATCTGTCCTATGCTTCCGTCACTCCCGCATACCACCAGGAAAAGAATTTCAAGATTGTGTCTCGTTGGTATAGGTGCCCCGATCTACTCCATCGAATATATCCCACCACCTCCGATAGATGCTGGAGGTGTTTGGAGGATGAGGGCACATATTTACATGTTTGGTGGGACTGTAAACGTTTGCAACCATTCTGGAATAACATTTTCCAGGCGTACTGCTTAATGCAGTCTGTAAAGATGGAGCCCAACCCACTTATTGCTATTCTTTCACTCATGCCCGGGTCCATCAAGAATATTAAGAAGGACATTCTTAGGTTCTGTTTGTCAGCTGCCAGAGTCTGTATATCTAGATGTTGGAAAACCTCCAGGACACCTTCTTTGTCACTATGGGCTGATGAAATGGACAATATAATGCACATGGAAAAGCTTGTGGCTGATGGTATAGATAAATTTAGAGGGATCTGGCAGGGCTGGATCTCTTATAAACATTCAGATTAATTTTTTTCTATGACAATGGCGGAAGGAGCAGGTAATTAGGGGATGTAATGTGACACTTAGGGGCAACTCTTTAGAGAGTTGGGGTTTGCTTTCATAATATCTACCGTTTCATCGGTAGGTATTATATGGATTTTGAGTCGTGTATATATGCTGGCTATGAGCCTCTTCCCCCTTTTGTGTTTTTTTTTTGTCTTTTTGTTATTGATTTGGAACCTTATATAAATCGGCAATAAGGTTTAGGTATTTCATGGCTGGGAACTGGCCCATTCATAAAGTTTTCCATCAAGACCGAGTTGCCTAAGTATGCTTGGACACACACACACACACACACACACACACACACTATAACCCCCCACTAATTTAATATTTTTACTTTTTCCCCAACACATGCACTGGGGATAATTATTAAATATGGCACAATTTTTGGAAAACAAGGGGTTATTATTCACTATTTAGTACTAGTTTTAGTTGTTTTTCACTTGAAATTGAACGCACATTGTCCCTCTTCCCCACATTTTCCCCCCTTTTTTTCCCCCTGTAACACAAAGCCCACTAATAGATTATAACTTGAAAGTAGGGCTTCAATATTATTTCACAAGGATCACACTACTATCAACACAAATATTAGGATTATTTATTGGGGATATTTTTTTTTATTGGTTTATTTAACTTATTAAGCACAATGTTCACAAATAGATTTCATGTATTAGTTCATAAGGATTACACAATTTAACACTAACATTAGGGATATTTAGTGGGGATATTTTCTAAGAGGGAATAACCCCCTCTATAGATTGCTAGTAGATACACTTAAATTATTTATTTATTAGGTGGGATTGGAGTAGAAGGGTCTGTTAGCGAATGAGGGTTAAGTTAGCAAAATAGACATAAGGGGAAATAGATGATTGGTAAATCAAGAAGTGTAATATGTAGCTATGTAAATTTTGATATAAGACTACATTTACATAGAGGGTCTTACTAGGATGATGGTTCCAGAATTCGATGACCTTGTTTTGTTTCATTACCTTATTTGTGATTGATATTGTTTTAAGTGTTTAATGGATATATGTATTTAAAACTCAATAAATATTTATTTATATATAATTTAGGAGAAATCATCTGCAAAACAATTCATAAATTTTTCCATTCATAAAGACATTAAACGGACATGTTTTTGAAGACTTATATAGTTCATGGATGGTGACCACAATATTCTTTTCTTTCTAGGATTACTGCTTGTCAATGGAGAGGGTATAACCAGAAGTTCCCCCAAAATTGGACCAATTAAATATACAAAATACAAAGAAGTGTGTAATAAAGAAGTATATTAATTTAGCTTGGAAAATGAAAAGGTTTTCTATGAGAAGAGGAAAAATATTTGTTTTTAATATAAAGGTAAAACATTGCCAGAATTTGTAACCTTTCCTTACCCTAATAACAATGTGTTTTGTTTGTCTACCAATTGGAGCAATTTTCCATAACTTCCCATCCTGACAAAGTAAAGGAAAATTTGGCCAAGAGGGATAAAGACAGCAATAAGATCAAACAGAGGCTATAACCCTTCTTTGTCATTCAAAATTAAATAAAAACAGTTTGGCTAATATTGGGGCTTTATTGTTTCCTCTCTGCCAGTGTAGTTACCCTATGCAAGGCAGAGATAGAGATACACACACAAAAATATACACATACACACTGTATATCTGAAAAAAAAACCCATGGTATTTCCTTCTACTTTATAAAACCCCATATAGCTAATGAAGAAAACAAGAGGAAGTCAAGAGGAATCAGCAGAGTCACTCTTTCACAGTTACCCCCCTCAGTCCTATCACCATGTATACCAGGCTTGATAATGTCTTGATCTTGCTGGTAGATCAAACACCTGAAAAACTGTTGCCTTAACAATCATCTCCCTTCACCTCATCCAAGAAACTATAGCTTTACCCTCAACTGTGGGGGCCATACCTCTCCACATCACCTACAGTATATTCCAATTAATCTTTACTTTCTGCCATAGTAGTAGACTGCATCCCTGATGTTTTTACCTTACTAAACCTCCCTTTATTCTGCTCCCACTGTCTCTATGGCACTAACTGCCCTTTCTCCCCACACGTACTGCCATGAACCTTCACTGTCTTTCATGCTGACAGAACACAACCTTTGAGCGCTTGTCTCACCAACCTCTCTTAACCACAGCTGACCTTTCTCTTGCCTGTGTTCATTACTTTTCCCCATTCTGGCACGCCACAACACTGGCCTCAATATTTTCCCTCTCCTCACCAGTTGACTGTTAAATCTTAGTAAGACAACCACCCCACAGCTTCCCTTCCCACCCTTTCTTTTTAAAAATGCACATCATATATATACCCTAATCCTGCAGTTTTCTGGCCATCAAGGGTCCCTACTTAATGGCATTGGGAAGCCTTTACTCCTGGGGCAGAGCAATGCTCACAAAATGACATGTCAGAACCATTCCGTTCAGTAGTACGGTTATTCCAAACCAGGATGACACACCCCCAGGGAGGTATGCCTATGACATCCTTGGCTGATATGAAGTGTGTTGGATGACACTGGGCATCGTTCAGTTCAGAAGAGTACTGGTACTAGATCACAGGACAGTGAGTGTGGAGGGTAGAGCACCGCAGAGAAAGTATTGCAGCAAAAACTCTTTGTTTAAAAAAAAAACTTTTTGGGTATTGATTTGTCTTTTACAAATTCAAAGTTTAAGTTGGGCTTTAAGTAACCAGGTTAAGTAAACAGGTCAGTGTTATATTATGACAGATGTTATTCTAGTAAGGAGGAACACATTGCCCTTCGAAGGTAGTATCCACTCTCAAGGTTTCGGTCACCAAGACATAATGCAATTACACTCCCATCTACCTTCATCCAACTACACCCACTTTGCTTCCTATTTATCTGGTCTGTCTGTATGATGTGCACATCTGCTGCTTTACCCAGTGAGCTATAGACAGAGCTGTTTGTGCTGCCTACCAAAAAAAAATCAGGCATAGAAATTAGACATCAAACCTGAAGCTAGTTTAAAACTCACGAAGGTACACACTCAACATTCTGCTTACATATTGGCTGCTGTTGGTCCAGAGCCACCAACAGTCATCACACATGGATTACAGTCCGTCTCACAGCTGAGAGAGCATTTTAATAATAGATAGCATAGAAGGAATGGACATGACTGAATCAGTATGGATCATAATGATTGATGCATCTTGGTGCTTTTCTAGTGGTTTTTTTAAATGTTCCAAAATCCAATCCCATGTATATGGTGTCAGTATAGCCACAACTGAAATCTCTAGATACAAAACTTCCATGGAAACACAGAATTGTTAACATTTACATTACATTGTAAGATTGGTGTTTTCATATAACCATTTGAGTTTGTTTAAATAATTGGGCCAGGATCAGACCATGGTCTCTTGTTAATAAAGCGATCAAACATTTTCTGGGATAAACACACATTTTAATTGTGTTGCTGCCAGTTACTTTAGCCCTAGTTCAACACTAAAACAGACTCAAAATGGCCACCTTTTCTTCAAGCAAAACCCAAACACTCTAGTGACGTGCGGAATAAGCCACTGTGTCGTGGCTTATTCATATGTAAATAGTGCCAACCATTATGTAAATATCAGTTTAGACTATTTTCAGAGGGGTGCCAGTAGCCCCTATCTTAATTTTGGTTGCCCACGTCTGCCTGACATCTTGTGTCTGGAATTCTGCTGCCATGAAACCTGGACACCGCATTCATAATCCGGACTGTACAGGTGAATCCTGGACAGGTGGCAACCCTAGGCCAGTTTGGACAGCTGACCTCTAACATTTATGATATTATACTGACATCTAGAGTATTTCAGGCCAACTTGTCCATCATTGAGAATGGTGGGGGCTTCAAGATCAATATAATCCTGGAATAGGATCAGGAATTTGATTCCTGCATTTGCTTAATACCCATTGAATAATAACAGAATTGTATAGTTGCACTTAAGGATATACTTTAATACTTACCTTTCCTATTAGAATTGCATACAGACTAAAGTATATGTTCACTCACTAAGTGATAATATCCAGAATAGATGGCATGTATATCATTTGTTGTCACTCTTTTTGGTCTCATGTACAGATATCTATGAAAAAGTACCATTTATCTACCAAAAGTGGTATTCTGCACTAAAACCCTTATCTTATCTCTTAATTATCTTGTTTGTTCTTTGAAAAGCCAGTATAAAAGGAAAAGTAATGAAAAAACCTCAATTCTGGGTTAAACCAATCATTTTTGGCTATAAATTCTTAGTAATCCACATAATTGGGGGTGTGGCAGGGGTATGCACATTGCCTTAATACATTGTGCTGGAAGGTGTCCCTCTTTCTCATCTAAAAACGTTGTGAGCTGATAGTCTAGTAACCGATGACACATGTCTGGGTTCTGTGAAACAGCAGTGGTAAATTGCTGTACAGCTCAGAGGTGTCAGCAATTTGGGAATCAGCAGATCCATCTCCCTCTCGATTGACCTTGACCCACCAGCCCTAGTACAACTCACAGGATGGGTTGGAGCTGCGGAACTTCAACGCATCGGTACATAGGTCTTCGGCTGCTGTAAACAAATTAAAATGGACTATGTGACCATCGAGCATGGTTATGCCAGGGCTCGGATAAGGTGGAAGTGAAGGTGGGGCTTGTTGGCTGCTCAGGAGATCTCTTATGAACCCATGACCTAGCTATAATGTACAGATTCTGGAGTGGGACACTGAGTGTGGGAGAATAGCTGGCACTGTATATGGGGAAGGTGGTAATGCAAACCAGGCGATCGGTCACTGCAAGTACTATACTTGGTGGTGTTACCAGGGTGTTTGTGAATGCTCTGACATTGTTCTCCTTACATGTAAAGAGTGACATTATGGTGATTGTAATAGGATGAGCCTAGAAATGTGTGGAGTGATTTTAGTTTTAGTTGTGGTAACAGGGGAGGTCTCCACCAGGGGCAGGAGGGTTCCATGAAGGAAACAGGCTGAGCCAGGGCAACAGCAGCTAGATGGTGTGTGTGAGCATAGAGAGATCTTTTTGGAGGAGAAATAGACAGGGGCCCTAAGCCTGAGAGCTAGAGCTGTGGGGCTGCAAGAGAAAGCCAGCAGGAAAGCTGATTTTGACAAAGAGATGCTGAATAACCAGCAAGGGTAATGTGGGCAAAAAAGCCCTGAAACAAAAATTTTAGTGAGTGGACTGAGTTCTTGAAGTTCTACATTTTAGCAAATTCCCACAGAGGGCAGCAAGGTGAGCTATGCCTTGGGCATTTTAAGCTGTTGAAAGATACACCACTTCAGTCCATCTCCTGCATACTTGATAAGTGTATTGTTGGCACTACACCTGCCCCCTTCATAGAGGGAGTGGTGCTAGCAGACATGGATCTTTTTTGAGCTGTAGCCACAGGTGACAGGTGCGGCTGAAGCACAAAGGAGGGTCTTATGGCATAGTTGTCTTATAAAAAGGCAACTATGCCATTGCAAGACCATCTGGTATAAAGTGGTGTTTAGAATGCTGGCTTATTTTAATTCCCTAAGGAAAAGTAAAGTGAATCTGTGTTTACTTCAATTACCCAATAAGATAGATTTCTATTTTTTTTTTTAAATCACCCCTGTATGTTATTGCACCCCTTAAATGTCTGTTAGTAAAAAGACGTGTTTTTCCGTCGTTTTTCTAATCTCTGCCTAAACTCAATTGATTAAAAAAACAATTTAAAAAAAATGTATTTAGAGACTTCATTATTTGTATCATTACAGCACTAAAATATTTTCTTTGGGTTATTTTCTTTGGGTTATTCCCCCCCCCCCCCCCCCCACCACAAAAAAAAAACCAAAAACCTGCTTTAACAGTAGTTTAAACTTACTCCGTTTTCGCCGCACTTTCCCGCTTGAGAATCCAAAACTGCTCGGGCGGCCGGAAAGCATCCTGGGGCGGGTGCATGCGCAGTTTGGATTATCGGCTGGGAGACGAGCAGAGACACAAGATAAGCCTATTTTTTTTACTTTAATGTCACTTTAATACAATTCTTGACACACTGTTCTAAAGATCTTAAAAACTTTTTTGGTAGCTTCTGTTTATTATTGAAGAGCAGCTAATGGATCACCTTTATGTTTGATTAATAATTAAACGTGTTTGAAGAACATTCAGCCAATGTTATAAAAGGTCTTCCATTAATTCTCTGAGCTCAGCATATATCTGTGTCTTAAATAATTTCCTAGAGTAATGAAACTGCCGTTTTACTTCTCGTGTTGAATACTTCTTTATATATTCATTGTGTCTGTGCACACTTATGAGATTGCAAGTGTTTGGTTTGTGCTATTTATTTCAGCTACTAATATTATTTCAGCTTACTATTACCAACTATAAATATTGGTGTAATACCTGCTAACATTTGCAGTGACTGCAGCACATTTAAATGTAACTATAAACTGATATAACTGTCTTTTATCATTATACATAAACATTTCAGGGACAGATTTAAGAAACAGCAAGTACAGCCAAAATCTATATTGTGATGGATGAATGTAAATAAGTAATATAAACTGGAGAGCCAAACTCATTTACTTAGTTTCCCAAATGGAGTTTCAATACAAAATTCAATTAATGCGCCTTTAACAGCTATTCTTCAAAGCTCACTAGTAATAGGAATTTCAGTGTTTTGGTTCACATTTTTAAGTTGTGTTCCACAGAATGAATGCAAATAAAAGGGCTCAATTTACTAAAGAGTGCATCTGTGTTCAGTTGGCATATCCAGACATTTGAAGTGAAAAGTAAACTTTTTAAAAAAAGCTTCTATACATGACTGGGTCCCATCACTGCTTAGCGTTGCTCTACAATTTACTAAATCTGGTCCAGAGTTACTTATCACGAAAACATTAGTAAGTTATGAAAAAAAAATGCTACCTTTGCTTGTGGATATGTCACTGCTTTACATTCCCACAGGCTGATCAGTATACATTATATAGGCAAAATTTTATAGACACCTGATATCATACTATATGAACATGTTGGACAGTCCATACGCAATACATGCACAATAATATGGAGCAGCTATTATAGTCCATACTTTTCTTGCAAGGATTTCCACTAGCTGTTGGAGTGTGTCTGTAAACATTTGTGCCCATTCCGTTAGAGAACTATGAGGTGAGTGATTTTCACTCAACCTCATAGTTCGAGCCGACGTGTGACAATGAAACTGTCACACTTCGGCTCAATAGATCAGGAAGTGAGCGAACACATACCATCGCTCGCTCACTTCTCGGTCATCTCCCTGCAAAGAGCCGTGACTATCACTCACGGCTCCCTACAGGGATTTCCCCCTCCCCATTCCTCCAGCACTGACTGGCAGAACGGATGGGGGAGGGGGCGGGCACAGCTGGCTCTGCCTCTAGATAGGCAGAGCCAGCTGTCACTCACGCAGCTGGATCTCGATAGTAATGTTGTGATCTGTCCCGGCTGCGGCGGTCTCAGTATACTGCGAGCTGTGGCTCGCGATATACTGAGCTTTGGGTCACGGGAGGATGTCCTCCCGTGACCCTTAGGCGAACTATGGGAAAAAACACTTACCCTATAGTTCTCCTTTAAGAGCATCAAGTTCTGATCAGGTCATGATTTTGTAACGCCCCTAGGTGCGCTGTTAGGATCTCAACGGCAGAGGCGTGTAACATCAACTAATGCGCAAGTTCAGGGATATGTTGATCCTTATAAATGGTTGCATCAGACTGAACTCCAGGCGTTTCTCTCAATCTGAAACGGAGAGTTTGGATTTGCTATCATGATCCACCATATTTTTAAACTACGGGGAGCCACTCTGTCAGTTACATAATTAAGGCAGTATATTTATATGCGGTAGCTATAGTATAGTAATGGTTCTTCAGTAAAGATGGTGGGTCAAGCAAGTAATCATAGTTATGTCAGAATGACCACAGCGAAGATGGCAAACAAGAAGTTAATCAGCAGTTGCGATGTGGCAATAAAACCTCAGCACTGATGGCAATCAAGCAGTTAATCAGCAGTTATGATGTGGCAATCAAGCAGTTAATCAGCAGTTATGTTATGGCAACACACATCTGAGGTATAACTATGAAACTACAAATGCCAATGGAAGCACAGTCTCTATGGGTCAGTCAATGCTGACAATGGTACTTGCGGTACTAGTAGAGGAGTTATCCTTTGTAGGCAAGAGGGGTCGATGGCCTCCCGTGGCAGAGAGTGGTTAGCCATTTGGTTTGTCTCGGGGGAGCTAGCAGGGCGCCGACTCCATTAGTGGAACGCCGCTGCTAAGCTCCTTCCGGGTATGAATGGGGTCAGAGTGGCATGAAGGCGGAGCCTACCCGTGTTTGCACGGCCGTTGCGTTCCACTCTGGAGCGCAAGTGGCGACATTGTCATGGAATCCTCGGCGCTGCACTCCAGGGTGGAACGCAAGACGGCGAGATCGTTACAGATTTTGGATGAGAAGACCTGGCACACAACTGGCATTCCAATTCATCCCAAAGGTGTTAAGTAGCTGAGATGAAAGTTCTGTGAAAGCCACTCAAGTTCCACCATATTCAACTTGAGACCATGACAGTATTTATGCACCTGACTTTGGGCATGGGGCACAGTTATCCTGGAACAGATAAATACCTTGACCAAAGTTGGAAGGGTGTACACTAAAATGACTGACTGTACACTTCACTGGAAACATCTGAACATTTATCATGGTCATCAACAAAGCAATATAATCCCAATGTCAGTGCTGACATAGTAAGCACATGACTTTGTTACTATGAATTCCCAATCACACACACATCAATCTCAGCCATAGGAACTTTAAAAGCACTAACCATAGCACTGCTTCCCTACCTGTTTCAAAAAATCTATTTGAGCTGCAGACTGAGAATAATCAGCTTCTGTCTGACGTGCAATCCAAAATAAAACATTGTGCAATTAAAAAAAAAAAAAAACAAGTGACAAAATAGTATAAGCTGCACACCTCCATTAAATCTAAAACTAAATAAATACCATAAGATAAAGATTGCTTTCTAATATATATTTATCAATTCCCTAAATATTTAAAATCATGTGGATCCTCTTTTAATATATTCTTCAACTTCAAACATATGCAACACAACAGAACTTCATGGTGCTACACCGACCACCAACATGAAATGGAACTGACCATTCGATGTTAGTTAATGCTACATACTCTGACTCCCTATGCTTTGTATCCTACCTAGAGATGGGAAGGGCTGGGAGAAAAAAACAGAAAATTTTTGGGAAAAAAAAAAAAGTTTATTCTGTTTTTTTCCAAGGCGTTTCCCCCCCCCCCCCGGAAAAATGTAAATAAAAAAAAAAGTGTGGCATATGTTCTTTTACAATGATAAATATATATTTGGCATGATATTCAAATATATAACATGAAGACCTTAATGAAAGATTTCAGAGATTTTATGTAAAGTCCTAAATTATTGCACATTCTCTCAGCTGAAGACAAGCCAATCCTGGAATAAAAGTCACCTAACACTACTTCTCAATGCAGTTCTCAAACTCAAAAAGAAACATGCATTTCTGCCAACAGGGGCACTGCAGAGGAAAGGCTCCAGTTTTGTTAGCTTGTCTGCTCTGTCTTGTACTTCCTACAGTTGGGCGATTGTTGGAGATAGTAGATGATAGTTTGTCCTCTCAGGCTTTGACAGGTAAGAGGGTACATTTGTCTGACAAATTAGTTAATCTTTATAACCTTTAAATGATTCCTAATAATGTTCTACACCACAGTATAATGTTTACCTATAGTCTGGTCAGTAAATTGTCTTTTTCCTCCTCTCAGTAATATGGTGAGACCAACATCTAGGGGTTGATTTACTAACCTTATAAACACGCCACGAACAAGTATACACCTCTGTAGTGTGTTCCCTCCCAGCATGATCTATTGGTGGAATCTAGACACCTTTGTAGTGTGTGCACACCCAGCAGGTGTGTTGTGCAAAGCTCTGCATGAATTGCAAGGTGATGTTGTGTAAATTAGCTTTACATTGTGTTGCTTGCGTTGATGAATGCAGGAATGTAAATGCATGAGCTAACCATTTTTGTCTAAACTGTGAAGCAGCATTATATATGCATCATGTGCATGATTTTTCCATATAAGTCATTAGTGGAAATATGCTTTTAGAGACTTTTTGGTTGATAAATACGTTTTGCTGTGTAAAAATCACACGCACCTAGTGCGTGCGTGTGTTTAGGTTAGTAAATCACCCCCCTAGAGTTTGGAAACATTTCCACCGTGCAACTTCTGCTGAGAGCAAAGCTGCAATTTGCAACTATTGAGAAGAAATATTCTTTTCCAAATGCTACAAGGATGACAAACCACATCCTTGCATGCCACAGGTGCCCTAAAGACATTACACACACCAATGTCCATATCCTACTGGCACAAATAATGCCAGTTGCGTACCTTTTTTATTTGCTAGTGGTGCTAAGGGGCAAATCTTATTATCTTTTATGTTGATGGTTTCTTGCTTGTTTTGTTGCTTTTGAGGGAAAGGGGGTGGCTACCTGTTCTCATGTGTAGTTGAAATGTTATTAACATATACAGTCCTTGTTATTCCATTTGTAATACAAAATACAATTTTGAAAAGCAAGTTTAGTTACTGAATAAGCTGTACTTTTATTTCAAGCATAATAGTTTTATATACACTGCATTTCACGTTCCTAGTATAACAAAATGACTTAATTTGTAAAAATACGCCACACTGAATTGCTTTCTAATTTTTCTGTAATTTTCCATTTTTTCTGGAAACAAACAGGGGAAAAAAATGTTTTCCTTCATGGCTTCAACATTTCTGGAAATTTTACAGCTCTAATTCTATGCTCTGGCTGATTCCTTGTCACTACTTATGTGCTTGAATATCTCTGGCATTCCATACTCCGTTGCATCTATGATACGTGCTCTATATAAATGTTGTCCCCTGGCTTTCATTTTGGAAAGAAAACTCTAAAGAACTGGCCTTTCTTCCCCAGGAGGAATGCACAACAGTCCATACATGGCCCAGAAACTTGTTTAATTCAGAGTACTGATCGTACCAACACAGCATGTAGCTTTGGACACCCGTTGTGCTGCCATGTCTTCTACCTAATCTTTGGATCACAAGTGAGTAAAGCTCTACCCACTGCTACAAATCACTCTACTATCCCACTCTGCTCCCTTATGATCAACTCCCATTTTACCCCCTGGCCATGATCCTTGAAGTGCCTGCCTTCCCCACTTCCACCAAAAAGAGCCTTCATTTAGCCCCCCCCCACCAGACCTGTCAGCTTCAGCTATACTTTCCCATTCACCTCCCTTCTTCCTTCCGACATGATAATCCTTAATTTTGATTCTTCTGGTCTACTCCAATTTCTGTCTGCGACCAACTCTTTTCCCCTCGTCAAAGAGCCACTCCTATCTGCATCCTCTATTTTTCCTTGCTGATGTTCTGCTGTGAGCTGCCAATTTTTTCCCATCATTTACCTAACATGATCAGCTTTTGCTTTGCTTCATCTATGCCCCCTCTCCTCCTTTCGCCCCCACCGTCAGATCCTGCACTGCATCTCCTTTCAGTCACACATGGTTTTCTGTCCAGCCATGTTCAGCTACCAATCTGCCTCACACGATTAGTGTAGGTGATGTAGCATACTTGACAAAATAAAGTGTCCAGCTAAAATATTGTCTGACTGGGCAGAACTGCACTCGAGTGTTATGAATTATTAAGGGCTTAATAAAAAAACACTTCAGTGTAACCAGTTCCGGACTTTCAGCATATGAGAAACACCCTAAAAAAAAAACGTAAAAAAAGTTCCTAGCGTATATCGACTAAGCCATTATCCTCTCCCGCACCACAGTCTCAGGTTGCTATTTCCATCAATTTCTGACTGTCAAAATGACTTGCTCGCCTTACCCGGGAGCAGCTACTTTGTAAAAATATCATTGTTGATCTCATCTCCTTCTATAACAATCTCATTTAGATTTACCATTAACTATGAAGTGCCTCCCTTATTGGATTTAAATACATTGTTTAAGTAGGATCTGACACTACACACTTGTTGGTAAAGACAGAGGAGATTGTGCAGAGTGTGTCAATTGGATTGCATGATGTTGGGCACACACCTTAAGTCTTTTCAGAACATTTTTTACAGTGTTATTGCACAATATTTGTTATTTTTATACAATTTAACCTAACTTTAATAGATTGTGCAAACAAGTTGTACCATGTGTGACCAATTTAAAGGAAAACCTTCATTTACATTTTTTCTACATTTATTTTTGTATTTTATGTATTTATTAATTAATTCCACAATTCATTCACAGTGCATTAACATAAAATAGAATATTAATGAAAAACAAAAGAAAAAAAATACACACACTGGTACATACAGGTGAAACTCGAATAATTAGTGCAAAAGTTCATTTATTTCAATAATGCAACTTAAAAGATAAAACTAATATATGAGATAGACTCATTACATGCAAAGCAAGATAGTTCAAGCCATGATTTGTTACAATTGTTATGATTATGGCTTACAGCTCATGAAAACCCCAAATCCACAATCTCAGAAAATTACAATATTGGGAAAAGGTACAATATTCTAGGCTCAAAGTGTCCCACTCTAATCAGCTAATTAAGCCATAACATCTACAAAGGGTTCCTGAGCCTTTAAATGGTCTCTCAGTCTGGTTCAGTAGGAATCACAATCATGGGAAAGACTGCTGACCTGACAGTTGTGCAGAAAACCATCATTGACACCCTCCATAAGGAGGGAAAGCCTCAAAAGGTAATTGCAAAAGAAGTTGGATGTTCCCAAAGTGCTGTATCAAAGCACATTAATAGAAAGTTATGTGGAAGGGAAAAGTGTGGAAGAAAAAGGTGCATAAGCAGCAGGGATGACCTCAGCCTGGAGAGGATTGTCAGGAAAAGGCCATTCAAAAGTGTTGGGGAGTGGACTGAGTGGACTGAGTCTGGAGTCAGTGCATCAAGAGCCACCACACACAGACGGATCCTGGACATGGGCTTCAAATGTCGTATTCCTCTTGTCAAGCCACTCCTGAACAACAAACAATGTCAGAAGCGTCTTACCTGGGCTAAAGAAAAACAGACCTGGTCTGTTGCTCAGTGGTCCAAAGTCCTCTTTTCTGATGAGAGCAAAGTCCAGGGTCAACGCAGCCGTCTACCAGGAAATGTTGGAGCACTTCATGCTTCCTTCCGCAGACGAGCTCTATGGGGATGCTGACTTCATTTTCCAGCAGGACTTGGCACCTGCCCACACTGCCAAAAGCACCAAAACCTGGTTCAATGACCGTGGGATTACTTGCTTGATTGGCCAGCAAACTCGCCTGACCTTGGCATTGCCAAGAGAAAGATGAGAGACATGAGACTGAACAATGCAAAAGAGCTGAAGCCTGCTATTGAAGCATCCTGGTCTTCCATAACACCTCAGCAGTGCCACAGGCTGATAGCTTCCATGCCACACCGCATTGAGGCAGTAATTGCTGCAAAAGGGGCCCAAACCAAGTATTGAGTACATATGCATGTTTATACTTTTCAGAGGTCCGATATTGTTCTATGTACAATCCTTGTTTTATTGATTGCATGTAATATTCTAATTTTCTGGGATTGTGGATTTGGGGTTTTCATGAGTTGTAAGCCATAATCATCACAGCTATGACAAATCACGGCTTGAACTATCTTGCTTTGCATGTAATGAGTCTATCTCATATATTAGTTTCATCTTTTAAGTTGCATTAGTGAAATAAATGAACTTTTGCACAATATTCTAATTATTCGAGTTTCACCTGTATTCACAATTTTAAAACATGTTCTCCCTTGAATCATGTGTTTTCCTATACCCTCCATCGTTTTTAGTCTGCTTCTTTAAGATTAATTGAGGATATGTAAAAAGGAAAAAATAATCCTCTTTTCTTAAGAAAAACTTCTGTTGCTACTGCTGAGATAATCCTCGCCGTTTTAGAGCTTACTATTTATATGGGTGCTATTTAGCGGTGTTTGATCTGCATTTGAAGCACACATTGCATACAAATCATCAGATGTCCATTTTATTTAATAGTGCAGTGGCCATGACTGTTCTGAAGCTGCGTTTGACCTGCTGTGTGTTGTGTCTCTGAATGCAGCAAGGGCTGTTCGCACTGCAGGCAAAGAAGGTCAAGCACAGGCATGGCTAACTCATAACAGACATGGTAAAATAGCATGATTCTGTCAGGGGCATGCTTCCCTTATACCAAGGGTAGGCAAACTTCGGCCATCCAGCTGTGGTGAAATTACAAATCCCTTCATGCACCTACCTTTGGAAGTTATGCCTGTGGCTGTCAGAGTAGTTTCACCACAGTTAGAGGGCTGAAGTTTGACGACCCCTGTCTTATACAATGCAAAGTACAAGAGACCATTGACATATTGCAAGAGATTATTAGAGCTCACTAACATGTTGCAAGAGAATATCAGAAGCCACTAATGCGGTAAAGAGACTGCTAGAGGCCATACACATTGCAAGAGATTGGTAAATTGAATAGATATGTTCAAGAGACTACTAGGAGCTATCCAAATTGCTAAAGGATGACTAGAGATCACCATGATGCTGAAATAGATATCACACCACTGATGACCTGAAAGAAATGAGCAGAAGCCCTGGCCGTGACCAATCCAAAAATGATCTATAAATAAGAAGAAATATTGCTGCTGGGACTCATAGCTTCACTGCAGCTGTTTTTTTTAATAGCTATAAGATAGTTAATTGAGGTTGTCTAATGTAGTCCTGTAACAGGCAGCATAATAATATGTATATTGCAGCAATGTAAGCAGGTTAGCAGGAAAGTGGGAGGACGCAACAAAAAAATGAAAGTTCTGTTAGCTCGGCTAACCTTTCACTTTGCTGCAATATATCATTATGCCGCTTTTCAAAAGATGACATCAGACAAGATCTATGAACAATTTGCTAGCATTAAAAATTACTCATTGAAGCTGCTTAGGAATAAGTCACAGCAGAACAGTCTGGCATTTTTAAGCTATGTTTGCCTTTATATTTTGGCATAACTGAGAAATGTTAATGACAGCCCTTGATTTCATCACAGACATTAAACATAAACCAGTGCAAAGTCTACAAATGGCCCATGTGCAGTAATTATGTTTGGACATAACAACAATGAGAGCCAAAAATAACCATCACATGGCTGAAAACAGCTATTGTAATGTTAAGTAATACATGCATTTTGCCTAAGTAAATTAAGTATTTTAAGATAAATAGCAAATAGATAACATATATAAGTAATGGAGGAATATGGGGCATTTCCACTGAAAACCAAAGTAAAGTGGGTCCCGACACTGATCACCGATGTAATGGCATCTTTTACATTAACTACAAATGTAAGGTGGCATTTACATTGATTAGAAATATAATAGGAGCATTTACTTTGACCTCCAATGTAATAAATGGATTATACACGGACCAATATTATCCCCAACACATAAGGTTAGAGTAACTACGCTTTTACATTGGTGGTCAGTGTAAATTCCCCCATTACATTGTGGTCCAGGTAGAATCTTCGGTTATACTTGTGGCACTGGAACTATGCAGCCACCATTGGGTGCAGATCAGTGCACTCAGGAGTAAGACTGTAAGATGGACAGGGTACTGAGGGCCCATTCACACCATATGCTTTTGAGCTGTGCTGGACGTTTTTTCCAAATGCAAGACAGGCAATTTGCCATGTCACAGGTGGCCACAGTTTCAGGTCTAGTTTCAGCTAAAATATGCTCCTTTTTTCTTTGTAACTTCACCTTTACACTTTACTCACACATTTTTGTCCGATATATATGTAA
Organism: Nanorana parkeri; assembly: GCF_000935625.1. Taxonomy (NCBI): domain Eukaryota; kingdom Metazoa; phylum Chordata; class Amphibia; order Anura; family Dicroglossidae; genus Nanorana; species Nanorana parkeri. Next base: position 893,844 of record NW_017306458.1, read on the forward strand.
ACATTTTAACCCTTTCAACATGGTTATTTTTAGAGATTTATTGCTTCATTTATGTTGATTTAGGAATAATGCTTCTTTGATTTTACATACTCATTATGAATGTGTATATACACAACACTGGGTACTGAAAATATGTTTTATTATTGCTTTACATTTTTTGTGTATTAAGTAAGGTTTTATCTTATTGCAATCATGTTTTATATATATTCTCAAAGTTCCTTTGTATTTTAACTTAGCCCTGATGAAGGGGATGATTTTGGACCCCTGAAACACGTTGGCTATTCTACTCAACTGACTAGTGGAAGAAAGTTCTGTCTGGACGATTTTAAACTGGTGTGGCACTTCCAATTCCTACATCTACTGTGTTCACTGTCAAGCCAAGGATACTCTGGAGACTTAGGCCAGTGATAGCTGCCTATCCATTAGCAAGATTGCACATATTCACATCACTTAATATTGGATGATGAAACAAAATAATCACAGCGTTTACTTTCCACTGCCAAATATTAGTAGCCTGTACAAAACTTAGTGAGTCTTTTTCTTTTTAAATATATTTTATTAGTTCTTTTTTGAACGTCGTCCAGTTTACAGGACAAGAAAGAGATCAAGAAAACCAACCATTATACAATTAACAATCATGCTGGTTGCCCCCAGCTTCTAAAAAGGAAATGGTAAAGGTACAAGATCAAAACGGTTACATCTAGAACTCCAATCTGTGTAAACATAAGGTTTCATAATTTGAGAAATATCTGCAGCAGTAAAGATTTTGCTAATAAAGAATTTCCATCGGTGGAAAAAGGTTTTAGTCCTAGTATCTGTTGAGCTCTGCATCAAGCCTTTACTGTTGAAATAATACTTTCAATTCTCTTACCACATCTTGCACAGTTGGGGGGTAGACGAATTCCCCAATTGTATAATACATTGTGCTGCAGCAAGTAGGCAAATATGTAGCCCCTCTATGCCTCTGTGCTTATGCTGTGAGGGATCATTGTGGGAGGATGTAGAGACACTAAACAAACTCCATAGGAGTAGTGCAGGAGAGAACTTCCTTCATGAAAGAAGATATCTGCAACCAGAAGTTTTGCATAATTGAACAAGTGCATAAACAGTGAGTTAAAGGGCGCAATTGCTTGCATCTCGCGCACCGTGAGACCAGTGTCAAGAAATAAGGCACATAAGCTCTGTGTAGTCACTTGAATTGCGTCTCCCTCCAGTAGTCATTGAGCACCATGCTCCTGATTTTATAATAACCCTGTAGTAGGTTGTCAAGAATGTCTTGATCGGGGAAGTCTCTGGCCCAAGCCTTCACTTTCGAGTTATGGAGGGAGGTAGTATAGCAGGTTTGAAGTTGAGGATATATTTTCGATATGGAATAGACTTAAGATATCAAAACGTCCAGGAAAGTATAGGGAAATAATTTTTTAGGATCAGGGAATGGTTTCCATGTTTTGGTGGCTTGTAGGTAATGCAAAAAGTGGGAGCTTGGTATGCGGAAATCTTTACATATATTCTGAAAAGCAGCAGGCGTAACAGAATCACCAATAAACAGCTGTTTCCACAATTGTAGACCTTTCTGGTGCCATAATACAAAAGCCGCAGAATATCATCTTTAAGAAGCTTAAAGAATTTGGAAGAAAGGCCATCAAGGTCAGGTGATTTGGCTTCAGCTAGATTAACAATAACCTGAGAGATTTCCTGGGTGGACATATCAGCGTTCAGAGCAAGAAGTTGGTCAGAGGTCAATACTGGAAGAGATACCCCTCGGAGAAATGTTTCTGCTTCAGCCCTATTCATTTAATCCACATAATAAACAGAATCGTAGTAAAGTAATTAATACATTAATCGCCACAGGATCAGTTACAATCCAGTCAGAGGAATCCCTTAAAGTATGTGAGCAGAGAGAAACCCTCGTTTAACCAATCTCACCAAAAGCTTCCCTGCCTTATTTCCATATTTGTGTAAAGCAAGATCAGTGTATAACAATTTAAGGTGTTCATATCTGTTCGCCCACAGATTGAAATCCGTAAGGCTTTACTCGCAGAGGTATAAGGCAATAAAGCTTTCTTCTTGTAGGCAGACACATATGAAATAATCTTCTCTCAAGAAAGCTTTCCCCGATTCCCAAAAGAGTGTCTGTGTAGAAATATGTTGGCCATTAAGGTCCCCATATTCCCTCCAAGGGGTCTGCATAAGTCTTCAGTAGAGGCCAGGTAAGAGGGGAAGCGGCGCCACAGGATAGCATCCCTCCTCCCCCCCCCCCCCGGGGCCCGCGGCGAGGAGAGAAAACAAGACACAC
>NW_017306458.1:896303-901491 GCF_000935625.1 Nanorana parkeri
CCCCCCCCCCCCCCGGGACCTTGCGAAGAGATACTAAAATTCAACCGACATGACATGGTCACAAATGGTCACCAGCACTCCAAATGTTCTTCAATGCAAAATCCAGGATGAATTCAGAGATGATTTGAGCATCTACAGCTTGCTCTTTCACTGGTCGAGGCTCGTTTGACCACAGGCAGAATTAAGTCCCAGTGCCTCAGGTACAGCCACTGAGCAGATATTCCCCAGGGTTTAAGGCTTGTAAGTTTCTGGAAGACCGACAATCCTTAGATTATTCCTTCCGAATCAATTTTCAAGATCATCTATTTAACCCAATAAAGATTGAAATAGAGAATCAAAAGGTAGAGATCTTAGGCTGAGCTTCCATCAGTTCATCTTCCAGAGAAGATAGGTGGTGTTCAGCCTCTTTAAGAGAGCATGCCTGAGCAGACAAGTCTTTACAAAGGTATTGCTGCATAGCTGATTCCACCGCTGCAGTAATGGGGTGCTTTAGCAGCTTGGTGACGGCAAGGAGGTTAACAAGGATTGTCAGGAAACATTCAAAGTTCATAAACAGGTATCAGAAATGGAACAGAGATCATGGGTAAAGCAATTTGGGGACAGATACCTAGAGAAGTCTTTCCTCTGGCAACTCCCAAATGCACTAAGCAGGCTTAAGCTGGTTTAAATAGCTTTCCATGACATGACCTCAGAAGAAGTATAAGAATGTATATTGACAGACTGGAAAAGACCTACTTATTTTTTCCGGAGAATCTGAAATTGGTTGCACCAATGAAAGATGCCAGTAACAATTAGTGGGGGGGATATGATTCTGATTTTACATTCAGAATTTTTAATTGACATTAAATAGGGATCCTAGGACACACTTGTAATATGCTTCTAATACACAGTGTATTAAACATTCTTGGCATTCTTGAAAGTGTAAATGTTCGGGAAATGCTTTGGCAGTTGCATAAAAATCTACAGGGAAGTAAAACATTTACATATATCTGCTGACCAGGTAACTTTTAAGAAATATTCTACATCTGTATACATGCATCATCCATTCAGGCAGCGATTTTGTGGACAAAATTCTAATAAAACAAGCAGCACCCCACAGGAGTCTGTAACTCAGTATAAAGCGAAATGCTACCTGGTCCTGAAAAGCAAGCCAATGCCTCTGGCGAAACACTAGTCTGCCAGCACACTTCAAAGACATGGTGATAATAAAAGGCTAGCTTTGTGTTTCTACTACAAATCAGCAAAAATGCCAACTGGAGAATAGAAAGCTCCCATTTGTTTCAGATATGTATGACTATGGAACATAGCCAGTAGTGCCTCTACCAAAGTCAAGCTTATTTGTTTCTGTTGCACCTATAAATATTTTGGCCCGCTGGTTACCCACAAATGAATAAATATATTAGAACAGATGGCAAGTGCAATGTTATGCAGTTATACCTGTGATAAGTGGCCGATAAGTAGTCGAGTTTTAAAACGGGGTCTAACCGCCAAGCTGCTGCTTGAGCAGCCAAGTCTTTAACACTTTAACAGGTCTTGGCATACCCACATGTCTATATCTCAGTCATCTGGACTGTTAGGGCATCGGCTTCTGGATGGCGGAGGTCGTTCTGTGGAGGAAGTCATTTGCTCAAGATCTTTTATCAGTGCTGAAGACACCCCAGCCTACCATATGATTGCTTAACGAAGTTCACCCCTCCTGGGGTGAACACTGTAAGAAATGCAGCAGCATATACCGATATATACTGCTAATCTATGATGCACAGGAAGCTGTTTTTTCGATCTATACGTTTTCCTCACAATGCTGTATTCAGATGCAATATTCTTTTAAGCAATTTAAACTTAATTAAACATTCCTCAAGATCTCAGTGCTTCATCTAAACTAGGGATGCACCGATACAGTTTTCTCAGTACTCCAGTACAGATATTTATTTTTCGGTACTGGCCAATACCCAGTACCGGTGCTGTATGCCCTGATTATCAGGAACTCGGGCGGTGGATCATGATCCATTGCCCGGCTTTCGGATTGCCTGTGAAGCCAGTGTTCTAGTGAAAGAACGCCGGTTTCACTTGCTGAGGCTGCCTAGCAACAATCAGGAAGCCAGGCGGCATGCCATGACTCGCCTGTTGGCTTCCCGATTGTCTAGGAAGCCGGCATCACTTGTTTCTTGGCAGCGTGGCTTCCTGACCAATCAGGAAGCCGGGAGGCAGATCATAACCCACTACTATTATAGGTATTTGTGCATCCCTAACCTAAACAGGTTATGGGCCCAGACACTAAACAGAACACTGCAAGTCAACAAAAGCTGCATCCAAGCTACTGAAAGATGGCAGTTCAGATATGAAGTTTGCAATCTCAAAACTCAACAATACCAACTACCAGCTATGGAAGTACAAGCTTGAAATGCTGCTAAGCAAAAAAGGACGTCTGGCAAGTACGGAGTACAGACAGACCCACTAATGGACCCACAGAGGAATAGGACAAGAAGAACAGACAAGCAAAAGCAATTATAAGTCTGCTAGTAGAAAACGATCAGCTCATCCACATAAGAAAAGAGAATACAGCTAAAGGTATGTGGACTGCATTATAAAAACTGCATGAGCGTTCAAAACTAAACAGTAAACTATATCTGCTACGCAAGCTATACAAGATGAGGCTAGAAAAAGGCCAGGAAACGCGTGCACATGTGAATGCCATGCTGGAAATCGTAGAACAGCTATGTGCAATGTAATGTGTAATGTTCTTCTAAGCAAGTGGAGCAGACAGAATCTGTACCTCTTATGTTAACAGATGGAACTCAGCTGCGGATCTCCTTCCAGCAAGTCTAAGAAACAGTCACTTCACTTCATACGGTAGTTCAACAATAATTTTAAGCAAGGATGGGTCAAATGGCGGTACTTGAAATGTTCCCTTCACATCCCAAGTGCAGGTATCACACGAGTTTGTATGGCAAGGTTAAATGGTGGTTTAACCTTGCCATACAATTAAGTTGTATAAGCAAGTAACAGCTGGGGTAATCAATACGTGCTGTTAGTACAATGGTTCACAGGCAAATGCAATCCTGGAGTCTGTATCCTGGCTGTAGAGGCTACGGTAGTATAGCAGCAGGGCTGCCATGTGAAGCACAAGAAGTCCCAGTAGCATCAGGAGGGTATATAGGCTCAGGAGAGTCCCCTGGGGACAGCCTATCATTCAGGATGGAGAATGGGTCTGCAGGGAGCTTTGTCCGGCATCCACACTCATTGCAGGAACACCAGACAAGTGAACCTTTGCTGCTTAAGCTGAGGAGGAGGGCGGAGTGGCGTGATGTCGACAGACCCGGGGCAGAGCTACCCTCCGTGTCCAAGACGCCAGAGAGGTTAGTATAGCAGATCTATTACACCAATCAGGCTCTGTTTTATTTTCAAAGCCTAAACTGAAAAGAGAAGCTAATTGATTGCTATGGTCAACTGCTCCAGATTTTGTCTGCTGCAAATTTTATGAATTCCTCCATTGGGGACCTGTATTTTTAATTCACACAGTGAGAAGTGTGTTTATAGTGCACATTAGCATTTAAGCTAATTGCCAAAGAAAATGCAATGCTAATACACATATTAAGAGTGGAGGACCACCTTAGCATAGGATCTGGTGAGTTCAGGTGACATGTATTGCAAAGCAATATTATATTATTCTGCATTGCTGTATAACATATTGCTGCTATTTGTACAAGTGGATCATGATTCATGTTAGCAGGGGATAATTGTAAATCTATTGCTGTAGTGTAGTGGAGGTGTGTGCTGTACAGAGGCGGCTCTAGACTTTGTGAGGCCTTAGGCGAAACTCAAAATGTGAGGCCCCCCACTCACACCCATAATCAGGGCTTGAAAAATCCAATCGTCCTCTTGTCTGTGACGAGAGGACGGCGGAGGCCGACGAGTAGCTTCCCGGCCGCCCGTTGCCATTTCTGTCTCATATCTAAATTCTACATATAACTATACACAAAACCCTGACCCTATGGAAGCAACGCACATAGTGCACGGGTAAGATGTAAGCAACGCACAGAGTGCAGGGGTAAGATGTAAGCAACGCACACAGAGCGCAGGGGTAAGATGTAAGTAACGCGCAGAGGGCAAAAGTAAGTAACGCGCAGAGGGCAAAAGTAAGTAACGCACAGAGGTCAGAATTAAGGAACACGCAGCGGGCAGAAGTAAGGAACGCACAGAGTGCAGAAGTAAGGAACGAACAGCGGTCAGAAGTAACGCGCAGAGGGCAGAAGTAAAGATCGCACAGAGTGCAGAGAGCAGAGAGAAGCACACAGTTCAGTAGTAAAGAACGCACTAAATCCTGCTTTCTTATTGCACAGTATGGGGTGGCATGGCATGCGTTATATGTGACAGCACAGAAGCATTTAGAACCATTTGCTCACTGGTATTGGGCAATGGGCAGCTGGATTTTTTTACATAGAACATTTTTAGCAGCAGATGTAAACAATGAGGGCCCATTCACATTATAAAGAGTGCGTTCCAGTGCATTCAGCCTCTGGAACGCAACTCGGCCAGATCACTTTGTTTTGGGGTGGAGGGGGCGTGACGGTGCATTGAAGTGAATAGCACCGTCGCCACGCCGCCTGCCCGCAGTGCGATCACCAGCACCCAAACACATAGAGTGCGTTCCAGTGCATTCAGCCTCTGGAACGCAACTCGGCCAGATCACTTTGTTTTGGGGTGGAGGGGGCGTGACGGTGCATTGAAGTGAATAGCACCGTCGCCACGCCGCCTGCCCGCAGTGCGATCACCAGCACCCAAACACATGGCAAATTAGTGTCTGCATTCCGGTCCAGTGCGATCTGCAAAAAAGTATTTTTTCAGATTGCACTGGACCAATGCGCAAGCACTAATATTCCATGCTTTTGGGTGCCGGCGATCGCGTGGTGGCTGTGGTGCTATTGACTTAATGGCACCGCCACGCCCCCTCCCATCCCAAAACAAAGTGAGCTGGCCGGGTTGCGTTCCAGAGGAAAAACGCACTGGAACGCACTAATTATAGTGTGACTGGAGGATGATTTTTTTTTGTAGCATGCATTTTCCTTTTTTGAAGAGGGGTGCTTCACTTACCTGATCTCTATGCACCTGCTGCTCCTGATCGAGTGGTTAACTCCATGTCCAAGACGTTTCTTACCCTCTGATGGTATCGGCCTCCTCCTTGCTCTTC
>NW_017306458.1:906846-910437 GCF_000935625.1 Nanorana parkeri
CTACTCTCATAACGCTGAGCTTTGTGAATTGACCCCATTGTAGAGGGCAGCCTGCTGGGGACCTGCCGAGGGCCCCCCTGAGGAGCGAGCAGCCGGCGATAACAGAGCCGCATCTGATGCGGGCGGGCTGACCGGGCGCAGATGGCACAGAGGCAGCGGCGAGGGGACGATCGGTGACGGGCCCACTCATGGCCGCGGGCCCTCGGTCCGTGCCCGACTGCCCGAATGGTCAGTCCGCCCCTGCATTATACTAAAAGATGCTAATACAGAGTATAATCATGCATCTCCCATTTTAAAGGATGCTTGTGTAGTGCTCACCCCTGAAGGGGCCTCTGAATGCATTGGGCCCTCCTAGCCTGTCTAGGGTGCACAGTAACATTAATGCCCTCACTGCACTTACTGACCCACCAATGGCAACTGAAAAAATATGACTTCCGCGCTGGCAATCTTTTGCTTGCAGAAACTTTTATTGATTAACTTTGGGAGAGAGGGTTAATGCACAGGACACCTATGATGTTGCAGACTCCAAAATTAGAGAATGAAGTACTTGTAGTCTTCACAGGTAAGGAGACTTTATCTTAACCTTATGCCTTATTTGTTAAAAAAAAATAGAATAAAAAAACATCTGCCCCTGCTTAATCCCATCTATGCGCTGGTCTTTTGTCTCTGCCTTGTAGCCATTCTGGACCTGTAATCCCTGATGGGGCATCCCAGGGGCCACAAACAGGTGCTGGATGTAGGAAAGAGTTCTGGGGACTATTAGGGTTTCCTGTCCATCTCAACCATCAGCAGCTCTGCTGAAGACTAAATGGTACTTACCAGGTTATTCACAAAAGAGTGAAGAGTTTGGAGAAGGCAGAAGAAGTGAACAATTGAGGACAACATAGCCGATTCTGAAAAATTCTCCAATTCAGCTCACATTCCAGTTCAGCTATGTTGTCCTCGATTGTTCATGTCTCCTGCCTTCTCCAAACTCTTCACCCTTTTGTGAATAACCCTGTTAGATTCTGGCCTCTGGGAGAGCCCTCATTTCCTGCAAGAGAGTATCATCACAGCCAGGGGCTGACTGGCAACTTTTAGCCCAGGGGGCAAGCACAACCCAGAGGCCCATGGTGCAGCAACTTGGCCCCCCTCCCGCTCTGCCTCTTCCCCCGCCCCTGTCTGCCACTTTTGCCATTCATGTAACAGTAGTGTGAATGTATTTATCGGTTTAGGAAATGTAAAGCATACTGGTAGTGGAGGGATGCCTCGTCAGCTGGTGGTATTCTGCATTCCGCTGTATAGAGGACTACACATCCCAGCAATAATACATTATACAGCGCAATGCAGAATACCACCAGCTATAGAGGACTACAAGTCCCAGCAATAGTACATTATAGCTGGTGGAATACTGCATTGCGCTGTATATTGTATTATTGCTGGGATTTGTAGTCCCCTATACAGCACAATACAGAATACCACCAGCTGTATAGGAGTACAACAAATGGGGATTTGTAGTCCTCTATAGCTGGTACAATATACAGTACAGCGCAATATACCGTCAGCTATAGAGGAATACAAATCCCACTATCACACCAATACATTATAGAGCACCATGTGTGGGAAAGTGCAGGCTTACCTGAGCAGTCTTCCAGCAACTTGCTTCTGAGATCGGGCCTGTCTGTCGGCATCTGTCATCCCCTCACACCTTAATTCTTCTCTCCGCGTCCCTGTGCCGATTGTGGATGTGGGCGGTGCGCAATGTGAAGCCGTGAACAGGGACAACTAATTGAAAGCTGATTCATCGATTGAAAATTTTGACAACTTTTTCAATCATCGATTATAATCGACTTACAGTAGTCGATTAGTTGTTGCAGCCCTAAATTCATCACCGATTTCTGGGCACAGTCCCCGGATTCAGGAGACCGTCCCCTGACAAACTATGAACTATGTCCCCGGGAACATAAAATAAACCAATTTTTTTTTTTTAACACTCACCTGATCCCTGGATCAACCGACAAGCGCGGCCTCCCGTCTCCCACGCTGTTAGAAGCTGCATACAGAGCGTGCTAGTTACTACTATCTTCTCAGAAGCTGCACACATCGCGCGCCAGTTTAAGTAGTGGGAGACGGGAGGCCACACTTTTGGTTGATGCAGGGATCAGGTGAATATTTAAAAAAAAAAGTTTGTTTTATGGTCCTGGGGATAAAATGTCCCCGGGATTTGTTATAAAAATTTTGTCACCTTACCTTGGCCTGGTGGTCAGTGGGTGGCTCCATGGACCCTGGTTGTGGGGTGTCTGAGCAGGTGGCAGCGGGGGTCAAGGGGCCGTTCGTGGTGGCATCAGAAAGGCCCGGGGGCAATTTCCACCCTGCCTCCGGCCCAGTCCACCCCTGATCACAGCCCCACTGCAAGGACACATTTTTGTTTCCCATTCATATAAGGCCAATTAACTGCAAGCAAGCAAGAGAATGTTTGCTAGGTCCTTTATTAAAGTTTTAGCTGGGGGGGTCTTTTTTTTTTGGTTTTTTTTTGTTAAACAGTTTTATTAAAGATTTCCATTCAATGCACCTGGCTCTGGGATTCCTCTGACTCGAATATGGTTTTACCCACTCCTGTATTCCATGTCTGAACCGGAGATCCTGAATCTGAATAGTGTGGTCATTGATAGGGTTGCACAGATACCAAGTACAGTACTCGGTACAAGTATGAGTACATGTACCGATACTTTTGAGCTCCAAGACTAGACTAGAAAAAAATTAAAAAATTAGGAGGCAGCTGTCATTTGTAAGGAGCATACGGAGCTCCTGGGATTTGTACATCTCTGTTTTAATGTACGATTTTGTTTTTATAAATATAAATAAAGGGATGCACAGATACCAGTTTTGCGAGTACGAGTACTGGTACTTGCCGAGTACTTACAAGTACGAGTACTGATACATTTCTGTTTATTGTCATGTGACAGTTTTTCTAAAACAATACAGACTAATGATTTCAGGACAGTGGTGGAGTGCCAGAGCCTGGTCCCAGCTGCAACCGCTGCAACTCTGGTAGTTCTCATGAAAATGCCAAGTATCTGCGCTGGTACTCGAAAAGTATCTGTGCATCCATAGTTGAGTACTTGTTGATGCATGTCCATAGTAGGTGCTGAGAAGGTGTTCACCGTCCCTTCAAGTTCTACTTCCCACCTGAGACAGGTCAGTCTTCAGCGTGGATGTCTCTTCTCTGTATGCGGCCTCCAGTCTGAAGATGTAGTTCTCCATATTGGACTGAAAAATCTCATTGTCCAGTGTAGCCCTACATCATAATTACATGCATGTTTAATGAGCAAATGTTTTTAGTTTCAAGTTTTCATTTAAATTACAAACTACCAACAGAAAACACACCTGATAAATTATTTAGATTTGTTAAAATATGTAAATATTGACAATATTAAAAAAACCACAGTCTTTGTATTTTCCTATAAAAAGAAAAACTTTCTGAACTGCTCAGAAAAAGTCAGTAGGTATCAGAGTAGAACAGATGGTCAACCTTTCAGTGTCAGTACCCTCACCCTACTGACCCCGTAGATAATAGAAAACTCGAAAATAGAATTTAAATAGAATTATATA
>NW_017306458.1:910917-921033 GCF_000935625.1 Nanorana parkeri
TATATATATATAATTTTTTTTTTGTATAATAAACAGAGAGACTTGTGTAGAGAATAGCTGTGTATGAAATTTAGGCTTATAACCTTCCTGCTGACACATAACCTGGGCATGCAGGCTTTTTCCAAATGAATTAGTGTAAAAGTAACTAAACTGCCTTGTTATAACAAAGAAGACAATGCACAGCAAGAACAGCTGGAGATGATTAAACATTAAAAGGTTCTCCGCTCTGACAGACGGACTCTAGAAGAGGTATGATACATCAAGACTGGCATGTTGGCAGCAGAGATTTATAACCAGGGTATAGAACAATCATTAAGGGCATCCATAATGTTATATAGCAGGGGGGGCACATTTTAATAAGAATGAAGTATACATTTTCCCATCAGAAGCACTCCAGGAAAAAATGTTCAAGAGAAAATGCTTTGACTACAGATTACATGATTGTATGAGTTTATATCCAGGGACTGTAAAAAAACCAAATAAGATGGTGAAGATTTGTGTGTATGGTTATATAAGAATTCTCAAAGTGGACATACAACGGAGATTACTTACCAGAAGTTTTACACAACAGCAAAGGATATAGACGAAATGAGCTTGGACAATGGTACTTACGGGAATAGTTCTGGGAGGCATCAAACTAACAGTTCAGCAGTAAGCTCAGGACAAGCTTATGGGACTGCTTCACAAAATGAGTGTTAATGGCTCAATGTTCTAAACTGGATGCCAGCTAATCTACAATGCTAGTATGGAAATAATTATAGGTTCAAAGTCTACAGGAATAAGGGCCTATGTCAATAGGATTTTGTTTTCTTCAAACAGGTTTTTATTCTAATATAAGTCTATGGGAATGCAACACCAACTTCAAGTATGTCAAATGCAGGTCAGGGGGTTAAATGTAGGTCTGATGCACCTGCTAATGAATTTTAAATTATCTCAGAAGTATGTCAAACTGATTCCTTCAACATAAAGGTGGCCATACGCTGTACAACCATCGCAAAACCTTAGTCTTGCGATGGTTGTAAAGTGATTAAAAAAAATGTACGATCTGCCCATCTTGGACAGGCAGATCGTACTCTCGATCATCGCAAGCCTGCCCCCCTGAGGGATGACCGCAATGCTGAACGGGCAGTGTGCGCGTGCGCACACCGACCAGTTCGGCATTTGTCTCCCGAGCACCGTTTAAACCAGCCGAAAATCTTACCATTCTCGGCTGGTTTTCTAACATGCTCCTTAGACAAAAGACGTGCGACCGTACAGTAGAAACGGTCTTCGTTCACACTGTTCGATTCTCGTACGATCGAGGGATTTCCCGCGATTCTCGTACGAGAATCGAGCAGTGTATGGGCACCTTAAGACATAAGCCAAAAGCTCATTGACACTGGCCCTAACTCTGGTCGTGGTTATGTTATCCTGTGCATTTTTTGAGCAACAAATAGTTTTCACAAATATGTATGCAAAGGTATACTTAGCTGTACAGAAATGGAAATATTTGACTTTATAAGTAAATGTGCATCCAGTTCTGTGCTATCAGTCATCGTATATTAACAAATGGCTGTTCGGTTACATTGTTTGGGGGAATCACTAGACAAAAAAAAATTATCCTTCCCAAATTTACTGTATCTAAAATACCTTCCCTTTGCATACATTCTTTGCTTTTATTGAATGTTAGAAAATGTTCCATTATGTATACAAAGCAGTAATTTGTAGCAAATTGCATTTATATGCCACCTTTTTATTTATCATATTCCATTAAAGAAACTGCAGTTACAAAAAAATGGATCGTCATATCCTCTCTTGCCTCCTTAATAAAATTATAAAAGATCACTACTGACCTTAGATCAAGTTATGGCTGAGCTACCAGCCATTAGGGTTCCCATTGTCCTGTAAAATGTGTATAAGCCATGACCACCCATGAAAGTGGACGATCATCCTCAGAGGCGGCTCTAGACTTTGTGGGGCCTTAGGCGAAACTCAAACGTGAGGCCCCCACTTACACTCATAATGAAACAAAATGCAAACAATAATGCAAAATGAACGGTATAAATTGCATATTGTAAGACTAGCGTTTAATTCCAGCAGCCAGGAATTTACAGCTGCTAGAGCTAGAATTTTATTTCTGTCTCATATCTAATTCTACAAATAACTAGACGCAAAACCCTAACCCTAAGGAAGGAACGCACAGAGGTCAGAAGGAACGCACAGAGTGCAGAGGTCAGAAGTAAGGAACGCGCAGAGGTCAGAAGTAAGGAACACACAGAGTGCAGAGGTCAGAAGTAAGGAACGCACAGAGTGCAGTGGTCAGAAGTAAGGAACGCACAGAGTGCAGTGGTCAGATCTAAGGAACACACAGTTCAGTAGTAAAGAACGCAATAAATCCTGCTTCCCTATCACACAGTATGGGGTGGCATGACATGGGTTATATGTGACAGCAGTCTGGCATTTAGAAGGATCTGATCACTGGTATTTGGCAGCTGATTTTTTACATAGAACATTTTTAGCAGCAGATGTGAACAATGACAACAGTATTTGAAAAAAAGAATTGTTTTTGGGTTTTTGTGATTGTTTTGGGGTTTTTTTCCCAAAAAAAGTTTTGTGAGCGATTGCGGTGCATTCCAGCAGCTACCCTGTGAACAAGCCCGTAGACACTGAATTCCTTTTTTTTGTGCTACCCTGTATTTTTTATAAATTGTACAAAGTGCAAAAAAATTAAATCAGAAATAAATGAAATGTTAAAGAAAAAAGGAGGGGTGCTTTATTGACCTAAACTCCATGCAGACGCTGCTCTTGAACGAGGGGGTCAACTCCCTGTGTCCCACCACCGGTATCAGCCTCCTCTTTGCCCTCCTCTGATGCCACCGCTGGCTACTGGAGCGGAAGCCTCCTTATCTCCACCACACTCCGGGCGGGCTCTCTCTGCAGGAGAGGATGAAGGGAAGTGTGGCGGAAGTAGTTCAGCAAGTCCCAGAGGGAGAAGCCGCGTCTGAGGACTCGCCGCCAGAAATTGCTGCTCCTACTGCCCAGGGGCGGACTGACCAGAGGAAGGTTAGTTTAAGCTATAGAGGCGAGCGCTAGAGAGGCCCTAGAGAGGCCCTCATGAGCGCGAGGCATTAGGCGACCGCCTAATTAGAGAGCCACCTCTGATCATCCTTTTGTGAATACACCAAGCTAAGTATGGATACAAACATTATTCCCTATGTGTTAGGCCTGCCAAGAAGTCCCACCCGTCACTCCAATTTCCTAACCGCTAGTCTTGTTATCCCGGAGCAGGTGGAGAGACAGATGGGAATCTCACAGCCAGGGTATGCAGAGACCGTGCCGGGGTCTCACCACATCAAAAGTATCCCTGCCGCTGCTCGGCTCATCATACCGGCGCTGAGAGGCGGCTCTGATCACACCTCTCTGCACTCCCTCTCTCTCCTCCTGGCCGGTCTGAAGCTGCAGTGGCCGGGAGGAGAGAGAGGGAGCGCAGAGAGGTGTGATCGCCGCCACGTCGACCATTTTAAAGGGGCGACCTCCCAGTCGCATCTTTACGCCCCCCCAGCACCCTCAGGCAGATGCTTCACCTGCCTATATGGTAGTGCCGGCCCTGCAGAGACCCTATGAGCAAAGTGTAGGCAGAACAGGACCAACAATACAATATTAATAATGAAAGGAACTACTCACAGTATGGTGTCAGCCAGGATCAGTAGCCATTAATAAGAATTGCACAGTACCAAAGTGTGAGAATCCAGGCCGGGTCAGCAACAAACCAAAGGCAACAGGTCCAAAGGGTAGTCTAGAAGAAGCAAGGTCAAAGTCCAAGCCAGAAGCACGGTACAAAAGGGTAATCCAAAGGCAGGTGGGGGACAAGAAGAAAATCATAAACCAGGAATCCACTATATCAAAGCCAATCACACCCAGGATGCACACAGGGAATCCTAAACTTGGGAAAGGCAGGAAGGGGAGGACTGTATTTATAGGTGGCAGATTAGAAAATGTCCTGCAGCTGACCAGTAGGTAGGGTCAGAGCCCTATACACTGTAGGTGGATAGGACAAGGTCAGCACAAAATCAGAACACGCCAGCTGTGACATCAGGGCTGACTCCGAATTGTTTCTATTTTGCCGGCATCTGTCAGAATGTCATTTTGCATCGGGAGTTCGTCGCGTGTGGACAGGTCGGCGGGCTTTTCTTTATTTTTGCTATTGCTATTTTGGGGGGTGGGGTTCCTCCTTAAAATTCCTACCAGACCTAAAGGGCCTGGTATGACTTTGGGGGGGGGGGGACCTACCCATTTTGTTTTTTTTTATTTGGGGTCCCTCCTTACTTTCCTACCAGACCTTAAGGGTCTGCTATGGTTTGGGAGGGGGACACCATGTCGTTTTTGTTTTAAATTGTATTTACATGTAAATTTTGTATTCTGCTTGCTACCTTGGAACTAGCGAGCAGAATAACTGAGCCGAATGCTGTTCGGAGGCATTCGGCTATTCACTCACTTCCGTTCGGCCCCTATGAGAACAGGGGTGAACTGCAGCAAATGAACTGCTGAAGTTTCGGCTCAGCCGATGTTGCATCGGCTGAGTAGAAGGTGTTCTTCACTTCAGCTCAGAAAGGAAGCCAGCTGATGTACAGCCGATTTTAGCGGATGTACAGCTGAAATCAGCAGTACAAGGCTGAAGTGAATAGTCGAATGGCGTTTGGCTCACTTCACTTCGGCTTGGTTATTCACTCTGCAGCCTTCGGCAGCTTAGCAAATAACCCCCTATGTTACTTTGAGAAAACTGTTAATGGATGTTAGCAACATTATCTTTTCTTGGCAGTGGGGCTAAGATCTTTTATTATAACTTTAAAAGCTCATATTTTACTAAAACTGTTCCAGGCACCATGTGCTACATTTAGTAACTTCACAAAAAATATATAATTTATATCTTAGGTTTTATTTTTTGACGTGTTCTGTTCCAAAGCACATGCATTTGCACAAACAATAACATTACCGTCTTTTGAGAAAACTCAAATATTGATCTATTTTTGTACTCCCTAATATTTGAAAAAATTGACATTATTTGCTGATACTTTGAAGTACTCTACAGAACTACAACAACAAAACGAAATTGTGCAGCAAGGCCATATATAGTTTGTACCTAGAAGCTGCTCCTGCTATTAACCCAACAGTGCTACTGCACAAGAAAAAAAAAATAGGTAGAAAACAAAGCTTTCTCCTACAATGTTGCTTCTGAAGTGAAAAAGATTAAAAGTGGAAAAAGGAGAAAAAAAAATCACAGGCAGGTGGATTTGCAGTTAAAACCTGGAGAAGAGAAGAAAAAAAAAATAGATATCAGATTCCAGTGATTCAGATTTCAGTCCCCGAAGAGCTGCTAGGAATTATTAAAGATTTACTCATCTACAAAGGACCTGATCCTATCCTGATTTAAGTATTTCTTGTAATGAACAGCTAAAGATCAGATTATGCAAGGCTTTCTAAGAGCGCGGTAACAAGCACTTGCAATGGCTGAAAATGCTCATTATCACACACTAGGATTTTCCAAGTTGTTAGAACTTCTCTCTCTATCTTTCTCTCTCTGTGCATTGGCACTTGTCTTTCTCTTTTACATGAAGCCAAAGGAAATACATGGTAACTGCTGCATTTGTCTGTAAGCTGAATCCCACAGAGAGTCTCAGATACCCCCCATGTTCATAATATGAACTCTATCTTCGAAAATATATAATAAAACAGTACCTGTACTTGATACATGCAATTTAACAGATTCATTTTTTCAATGCACACTTAATGAATAAAACTGTGTGCACCATATATACACCTATAAATCTTATTTGACAGGTACATGAGCAGAAAAAAACAATGAAGGTTATCACTACAATGCAATGTTATGTTGGCTTCCATCCACATTGCAATAACTAAGGTGTCTATTCACGAAGCTGCCGAAGGATCTAGCCGTAACTTCGGCCGATCCTTCGTCTAGCTTCGGCCCCAGTACCCCTTAGTAGAACCGAAGGGGTGCTGTAAGGGCTATTCACTATAGCCCGTACAGCTCCTGAACGTGGCCGAGCCGCACAGTCGAGTCGAACGCATATGCCTCGGCTCGGCTGAGTCGCACTGAAAGCCGAAGGGGCGGAGCCAGCCGTGATCTTACGGCTGGCTCCGGCCACTTGCAGAGAGATCAGCGTCCCTGGTTACCTGCGTACATCGGCTTGCTTCGCATTGCTTCGGGTCGGCCAAACATGCTCAGCATGTTCGGTCGACCCGAAGTGCAGAAAAAGTTCGACTCAGCCGATCCAACATCTGGATCGGCTGAGCCGAACCTCCGGCAGGCTACTCACTATTCTAGCGGGATTTTGTTTTTTTCGTAACAAAAAGGTCAAAAAGTGGGAACAAAGGCAGCTGCTAGCAGATATAAAGTGCAGGCCCATCAATATAATGGGGTGCATGGGATGAAAAGGGGCAAGCAAGCTCCATCGCTACAGAGTGTCTGAGCTTAGGCAGAAAACCATATTTTAACTGAGTCTTCTATATGAGGGGAAATGACTATGCTATAGGAAAGTAAGTCATATTTTATAATACATGCAAATGTTTCCCGGCTTCATTTGACCTTATTTTATAGTTTGATTAAAACTTGAATATAGAATTTCTTCTCTCTTTTTCACATTAGACTAACTCCCAGTTCCTGGATATATGTTTTCAAGAGTCTTTGGTTTATTTAATACATGTGCCTCAGTGAACCTATAAGTCAGACAGTATGATTGATTCACAGCCATTATCAGCGGTGCATCACAGATTAATGTCCCTGTCAAACTTACTTTGCCTTCCTCAACACCCCAGTAGAATGACGGCCAAATTTCGGAGCAGATCAGCTCAAATCTGTTAAACACGAGAAGGCCTGTTGGGAACGGTAATAGTTCTGCATAAATATTTTACACCTCTGAAGACCAAGGATGTGTTTTATTGTCACAATATGGCTAGAAGCAAATTCATTTTTAAGTAATGGTGTTGCAGTTTAGTGATCTTACTTCTGGTCTCATTGTAGATTAAATAGAAGCAGTGATTGAATTTACTGATCTTCACATTGGCAGCATAGCTTGTGACTCAGGATAAATTCCTCAAAAATGTCAAAGAGTTGTCCTATAAAACAAGTCAATGACTATCCATTACATTTAAGACACACTCACCTAACCCCCGCATTTGCATTTAGGTGTTTTGTAAAACTTCTGCTACTCTCATAAATCTCTGTTCAAATAAAACATTCAATGATGCTAAATAGAATATCCCGTTAAAATGGACCTGAGCTCAAAGTGAAGATTTGCTAGGGAACTTACAGGAAACATTTAGAAATGTTAATTTTGGCCTTGCAGTGCCCAGAAAGATTTATGTTTTGTCTTAAAGTAGTAATACACTCTCAAACTTTTTTGTTCAATAATGAATTTAAGTTAGGTGACCTGGATCTGGGCAATGGATGCCACACCCCGGAAGAACAATTATTATGTAAAAGAAAAGCTGGGGTTTTTTAGGCATCTGAATGACAACTTCCAAACCAGTAGATTTATAAAAATATATTATTTATTCGTGTTAAATTTTTTAAATGAATGAATTAATTTGATAAAAATGAGAACATGATTGTATATCTCCCTGAAAGCTCACTCCATTTCTGTTCTATCCTTCATAAATAACATGATTGGTTGGATCACAATGCATTATAATAGAAACAATGATTGAAAATAATTAACATGATTGCATAGTGTAACATTGCAAAAACATGATTATTTGGAATATTACGTAATACAGCATTGAATAGTGAAGGTTTTCTTTCAACGTTTCACGCTAAGCAGTGCTTGTTCAATAATGGATCCAGATCAAACAAATATATATTGCCCAGCAAAGTATTTCTTCACATTTTTTCCCAAGCACTTACAGTCATTATGTTCCCGAACAGCTCCAACTCTCTCAGATCAGCTTTCCTTAACTTCCTGTACATTAAAAAGTCACAAGGACTTTGCTAGTTTGGAGAAGGGAAGAGGGAGGAGAAGGAAGAAGAGGAGTGGATTGCCCTGCTGTGTCTGTGTGTTTGTGGAGACACACACAGCTTACTAGCACACACAGGGGTGGCTCCATAGGACCCTGCAAGGGAAAGGAGCCACTCTAAAACAAGATATCACGCCCAGTGCCCAGGGGACCAGCTGATTCTGCAGGTAACTAAAACTTATACCGTATTTGCCGGCGTATAAGACGACTTTTTAGACTTAAAAACATCCCCCGAAAATCGGTGGTCGTCTTATACGCTGGGTATTCAATCCGGCGTATACCATATTTAGTGTGCATTTAGTAACCGACCTGGTCTGACATGCCCATGCTAATGGATGTGCGGATAATACTGTATGTACGGTAGCTTCGGCTACATACAGTATACCGCGCTGTATCACGGCGAGCGATGTATTCTATTAATGAATACAAAACCTGCTCGGATTGGCAGAGGTTGTGTACATCGCTCGCCGTGATTGGCTCAGTGCGGTTTACTGTATGTAGCTGAAGCTACCGTACATACAGTATTACAGCACATCCAACGGCTGACAGATTAGCCTCCCTGGCAGTCTGATTATTTTATTTATTTTTTCCTTTATTGTTCTATTTTTTTTTTACTTTTAAAATTCCCGCCGGTTCCGCCCCCTGCGACACGGATGCTCGCAAAGGATGGAAGACGGAGGACACAGCGGGGATCGTGGACAAGGTAAGAGACGCTACGCTGTAATCCCGAGTGTGGCTCGGGGGTTACTGCTTATGGTACTGAAAATTAACTCCGAGCCACACTCGGGAATACCGCCAAGGAGGTTAGAGGATGTATTTAAACATTATTTTGGGCTGTACTCGTCTTATACGATGAGTATAGCCAAAAACCTATGTTTTAACAGAAAAAGTAGGGTGTTGTCTTATACGCCCAGTCGCCTTATATGGAGGCAAATACGGTAAACATCATGGAGCAGCATCCATTGTAAATGATCAGCATTTGAAATATATTAAAACTGCTGCTGCATGGAACAAAACTTTGTTTTTGGGTATTTAAAATGAACTTATAGTCTTTGTAGACGTTCTATGTTCTGTCTTTGTTCTGGGCTTAACTAAGAATAGACAATGTGAAAAAATCATATTCCTTTGTAGGTCAGCATGGAATATTGCACACTAATATTTTATTATTTCTAACCAGTAGGTGGAGCTTTTGACTCCTTTATACATGTTTTATAGAGACTCCTTAGTCTCTGTGTTGTAAATGGTCTGTGTTGTAAATGGATGAAGTGACTCATCCCTGATCAGAAGGCTAAATCCCAGGTTTCAATCACACAGCAGATAACTACTGCTCCTCCATCTCTTTGCTCAGGGAATTGATTGTCTTGTATTAATTTTTTATTTATTGTAGATTTCACATAGGTATACATTACATAGTAAAAAAACAGATCTTCTCTTACTTGCTCACTTTTGGTCTACTACATACACCATTGAAAGTGTTTTTATTATATCTGTTAAATAAGTGCAAAAAATACCTTGTTAATTGTTGTGAGCTGATAACTTCCTTTGCTCTCTGCCTTTGCACAAGGAGGTGTTATGGAGATGAAGAGGGGAAGGGAATGAGGAAAGGTCTGTTTTCTTTGTTACCCATGAAAAAATGAAGTAGGTAGGGCTGACACCATCTGCCTAGACATTTAAAGCTGAAAATGCACCGTGTTATCATGTCAGAGATGAAAGTAGAAGAACACTATGGGGATAATTTATAAACCATCCCCCAGCCATATGCTGGCCAAATGAGTTCTTGCCACTAGGTGAAGCTGAGAAGCATAGGAAATTCCTAGATCCAGTGGCAAGAATGCTGTATGAACAACATTCGGACAGTATATGGCTGGGCAGATGATTTATAAATCATTTCTGGCACATCGACAGTTGTCATTTTTTTTTTTTTGCCTTGACACGCTTTCAGGGGGCTAACTGGAATTTATAAATACCACAGTAATTTTTTTTTGGTTAAAGTTTAACTTTAAATCAAATCCTGGCATCCAGCTGTTGTGAACCTCTTTGGGATAACTTTTCCCCTGCTATCTGCCATCCCCCCTCCCGGTGAAGGGGGCGGGGGGGGGGGGG
>NW_017306458.1:922112-923186 GCF_000935625.1 Nanorana parkeri
GGTTACTGCTTATGGTACTGAAAATTAACTCCGAGCCACACTCGGGAATACCGCCAAGGAGGTTAGAGGATGTATTTAAACATTATTTTGGGCTGTACTCGTCTTATACGATGAGTATAGCCAAAAACCTATGTTTTAACAGAAAAAGTAGGGTGTTGTCTTATACGCCCAGTCGCCTTATATGGAGGCAAATACGGTAAACATCATGGAGCAGCATCCATTGTAAATGATCAGCATTTGAAATATATTAAAACTGCTGCTGCATGGAACAAAACTTTGTTTTTGGGTATTTAAAATGAACTTATAGTCTTTGTAGACGTTCTATGTTCTGTCTTTGTTCTGGGCTTAACTAAGAATAGACAATGTGAAAAAATCATATTCCTTTGTAGGTCAGCATGGAATATTGCACACTAATATTTTATTATTTCTAACCAGTAGGTGGAGCTTTTGACTCCTTTATACATGTTTTATAGAGACTCCTTAGTCTCTGTGTTGTAAATGGTCTGTGTTGTAAATGGATGAAGTGACTCATCCCTGATCAGAAGGCTAAATCCCAGGTTTCAATCACACAGCAGATAACTACTGCTCCTCCATCTCTTTGCTCAGGGAATTGATTGTCTTGTATTAATTTTTTATTTATTGTAGATTTCACATAGGTATACATTACATAGTAAAAAAACAGATCTTCTCTTACTTGCTCACTTTTGGTCTACTACATACACCATTGAAAGTGTTTTTATTATATCTGTTAAATAAGTGCAAAAAATACCTTGTTAATTGTTGTGAGCTGATAACTTCCTTTGCTCTCTGCCTTTGCACAAGGAGGTGTTATGGAGATGAAGAGGGGAAGGGAATGAGGAAAGGTCTGTTTTCTTTGTTACCCATGAAAAAATGAAGTAGGTAGGGCTGACACCATCTGCCTAGACATTTAAAGCTGAAAATGCACCGTGTTATCATGTCAGAGATGAAAGTAGAAGAACACTATGGGGATAATTTATAAACCATCCCCCAGCCATATGCTGGCCAAATGAGTTCTTGCCACTAGGTGACGCTGAGAAGGATAGGAAATCCTTA
>NW_017306458.1:923446-952315 GCF_000935625.1 Nanorana parkeri
CCCCCCCCCGGGGGAGGGGGCGGGGGGGGGGGGGGTTATGGAGTAGAGGGCACCTCCCCAGAAATAACAGAAATACGTTTTTGCAGGTTTGGATGTCTGCAACATCTAATTTTAATGAGAAGGGCCACGCTTCCCTGATTATTGTGGGTATTTTTCGAGAGCCTATGGTAGGGTGATAAGTAACTTCTATCAACCATAAGTATATTTAAACAAAAAGGGTATCCAAGGAATACAGAGTTTGTCAATCAGTTATTAAATAAGTGTTGAATGTTGAGCAGTTATTTGGCCATGCCCCTCTGTAAACCTGATCATTTCAGACTTTTGGTTAGGGAAGCTTAATCCCAAAAGTTGTTTTTAATCTAGGTAAATAACCCTCATTGTAGGCCAGTAGTCTTTTATAAAAAAGACAGTAATTGTTAATAGTTTGGATAAATGTGGATTTGTTAGGGGGGTCACACTTTTTTCAGTACCTTGTGATACATAGCCTGAATGCAATTAGGTTAGGAAGTTTATTTTAGCTGGACATAGGCTTACATATACATGGTGTATCTTGATATTTAGAAGGGCTAAGTCTAGTAAAGGGGGTACAATGAGTCCCATCACTTTCTAGATCTACTTGAACTTGAATTTTTTAACAAATGTCTTTCAAGTGGTTATTAAATGTATTTTGTAGGATTACAGGTTGTCTCAAATAACTTAGAGCATGGTGCTGAAAAAGCCAAGTGTGAGGATCTGTGTTGTATACAATTGTTTACAATAGTAAAACAAAAGAGTTACAAACAGTTATTATATAGCTTTAATATTCAGAGTTTTGTAAGAAGGTATAACGTTTATGTTTGCAATGCACCAGGTCCTGCCCATCCCTGGAGATACATTGTTCATTAAAGTGATATTTAGGTCAAATGTTTTCATCTATTTCAAATGCTGATTAAATCACTTACTGTATAAATTTTGAAGTAGCAGTGCTGAAGCAGGATATGATGCAGTGATTAGGTTCAAGGTACAGCAAAGACGATAAAGACACTGGTGGTATGGGACACTATCATTAGGCAGGCAAAAACAGTGTTGTCTCTCAAATGTTTGGCTTTGGAATATTGGAGAATAGGTCAACAGATGGTTGGGTGCGACAACAGAGGACCCTGCAGGCATGCATTATTGTGGTCTTTGCAACTAAAAATGCTTTCATAAGGAGCCTTGCAAAGATTTCTGTCTTTACAGCTAGAAACAATTTCATTTTGTCGCAAACACATTTATACATTCCCCCAATGTCTTTTAAACCCCATCAACTACGGCAATGTGGATTTGGAGCCATAAAAGTCTGACTGATATGGTTCGTACATTTTCTAAATATTGAGTTATGATGAAATATTGAGTTTGAAAACTTTTTTTCACAGTAGTATTGTTTACTACAATATTTGTTTTTTGCACATATTTGTTTAGTGTGTTGGGTGACAGCGCCGCTTCACATATTTATATCATTGCTTGGGGGTTTGAAGCTGTTTTCTAGCCAGAAATTCAGATTTTATAGTGTGTGCAAATAGTAGGACATTGTTCCAGACAGCAAGTGGTTAAAGTCAAATTCCACAGTTCCACAGATCTTGACATAATAACACCATCTTTGTTTAACAACCCCAGTTACCAGGTGGAGTTTTTCAGAGTAGAATCATCATGTTCTACCCTCTTCTACATGCATACCAACACACACCCTAACTATGCCATGCACGGGCTACTTTAGTATTAATGATAAACCTCCAGCCTTGGACAAGCAATGGCAGGTGAAGTGGTCCAGCCTTGGAAATGCAATGCAAACAGAATGAACCTAAATTCATGCAGTAGATGTGTTATTTCAATAAGCGGCGGTAAAACAAATTTGAATCTAAATGTCATTATCTTTCCGTATAGTTCGAACATATGAACTATGTACAGAAGAGGTAGGGCACATAACATAACACATTTTTTGTCAATATGACAGCTCTCAAACCAAATCAGGTTTGTAGAGTAATACAGGATATTATAACCCTCTAAATATAATACACCTTGAAATAACTTAAAGTGACATTAAAGTCACATTCCCTCCTACCCCCCTCCCCCCCCCAACCCAATCCTGCTTTAAGGATTTACCTTAAATTATGTCTCTTGATCTGATCATCTTCTTCTTCCCAGTAGTTTTCAGGAGTTCCTCCAGCACTGGTGCAGGTCTCTGATCCGGCGCTGACTACTGTATCTTCTGTTTCCCACAGAGTCTGTGCTCGTACACGCTGCCGGGCTTCGTGCAATGACTTACCCTGTGCCTCTCCTCTTCTCCCAGCCAATTATCTCCACTGCGCATGCGCCCGCCCCATGATCCTTCACGGCTGCTCGAGAATCTTCAGATCTTCGGACGGGAACAAGCGGCAGAGACAGAGGTAAGTAATAACCTGTTTGGTAACTTTTTTTATTTTTTTTATGTTTTTGCATATGTCTACAACCTTCTAGCAGTAGATATACTAAAAAAAAAAAAGGTTTAATTATACTTTAAAGAACTGTTTCCTTTCTTAGCTAAATGTTTGCTTGCTGCTTCTAGGTGAATCATTTCATTACATTAAAAGACAATCATGTGGCCATCTATTATAGTATGACTAAAGGGAAAAAAATTCAGAAGAATGGAGAAAACAATGTTGTTTACACTGGAAAAATTTGAAAAATATTTAAAGACACGGGACACATTTTAAGGTACAGAGACACTTGGAAAAATCTACAGTAGGCATATAGTTGATAAACTTTCCACTGTAAATCAGCAATAGTAATACATCTTTCTCAGGTATATTGAGTTATGAAATATTGAGTTTGAAACATTTTTTTTCACAGTAGTATTGTTAACTACAATATTTGTTTTTTGCACATATTTGTTTACTGTGTTGGGTGACAGCGCCGCTTCACATATTTATAGATAGACTTGGGGTTACATATGTCCATAACCCATCGCACTCCTAACCGGAATCCACACACAATAATTATAGGTGGGTGCAACAGTGGAAGTGGATGGAGGCGGCAGTTAATCCATAAAAAAAGTAGGGACCACTGGCACGCCAAAATTCCTTGCGTCAAGTCTTCTTTATTGACATGATCAAAGTGGTCTCACAGTGTATGGCCATACACTGTGAGACCACCTTGATCATGCCAATAAAGAAGACTTGACGCAAGGAATCTTGAAGTGCCAGTGGTTTCTATTTTTTTTTCATAGACTTGGGGGACACCTGTATCGTAATCCCCAAGAAGGAATGCAGGGACAGAGGTTTTTACACTTGGATAGAAAGGAAGCAATATACAAAGGATGAGCAGCGCTTGTTACTTGTATTTCCCTTGGAAATTCTATAAAGGGTGCCAATCCAAAAGGTAAAAGAGTCTAAAAATTACCTAATTGTTCACAATTTGATCAAACAAAAACAGTCAATGCATTTGGGGGGCTACAACACTCCCCTTCATCAGGGTTCAGAATGAAATCATTATTATATTGGACTCAAAAAATACTATAGCCAAATGGATCTATATATGATTTTGATAACAAATCTGCTTTAGGGCGGGAATCGAAATTGGCAGCAGTAGCAGCCGCAACAGCTGCCAGTTAAAGGCACTTTTAGACTTTTTCACCTTTTGATATGGCGCAATTTGTCTCCTAAAATAAATGTCTAATAGCTGATTTTGTGGAGGTGGCAATTCATTGATGCTCCCCCAAACCCCCCTTCTTATAAGTAGCCCATGATTCTCCTGTTGAAGCACATAGGTGTAGACATAGAGAATGCATCATCCAAACGCCTACTTTTTCATTGTTAGTCACATGCTAAAAAAATTGTCCTAACTAAGCTTTTCAATTTAATACGGATGAACTTCAAGTTAGGCCAGAAGCTGGTCTCTGGAATTCTCCTCTGGTACATATAAATTACACTGAGTTTCTGGGTAATATGTAATTTGTCTTTGGCCAAAATAGTTCTTAGCAGTGGGTAGGATTGTCAGTCTAGTCTGTTACAATGTTCATAATTATGCTAAAAGTTTATGAAAGCTGCCAGAGGAAGTAGAGGGACTCTAAGGTCATGAAGGCAGGTACTGTTCTAAAGTCCAGTTGGTATGCTCTATTTATTTATTTGGGGATGAAGTGAGGATAAAACTGAGAAACCTTCTTAGAGACAAATTTCAAATAGGGGGCCAAGAGTCTGCACAATCTCTTAAAGGAGAACTATGAGGTGAGTGCTTTCCACTCACCTCATAGTTCTAGCCGACCTGTGACAATGAGACTGTCACAGGTCGGCTCATTAGATCGGGAGGTGAGCGAACACATACCGGCGTTCGCTCACCTCTCGATCCTGTCACTGCTCTCAGCCATGACAGGGGAGGGGCTGGATTCCCCCCTCCCCGCTCCGATCCGCCAGCGCTGACTGGCGGAACGGACGGGGGAGGGGGCAGGTACAGCTGGCTCTGCCTCTAGATAGGCAGAGCCAGCTGTCAGTTACGCAGCTGGGCGGATCCCGGCACAATTGCTGGGATCCGCTTCAACTGCGGCGTCTCAGTATACCGCGAGCAGCAGCTACCGCGAGCAGCAGCTACAGCTCGCGGTATACTGAGCCTAGGGTGACGGGAGGACGCTAGTTTGTGTCCTCCCGTTACCCTAAGGAAAACTATGGGGAAAAGCCTTAACCCCATAATTCTCCTTTAAGTTAGGGCCTAGGAAGGCTGAGCAGTGGATGCAGCACTCCTGGAATAAATTGGACTAAAATAGAAAAGGGATCCAATAACAACCCTGTTAACCATTAGAAGGGGGAAGCTACTTGACAATGCCCATTGCAATGTGGTACAAATGTTCTGTTATCAGTAAGGATTAGATAAATTTAGCAGACATAAGGGCCTGTGCTGATGTGCTTTTGTTTTCATCAATTGGGTTTTGCATTCCCTTACAAATCCATTGGATTGTAAGACCAGCTTGAATCAGCTCAAATTGAGGTCAGTTGCAGGTCTAATGCATCTGTAAGTGAACTCAATGATCTCAGACGTGTCTAAAAACTATGCCAATAATACCGGCCCAAAGCTCGTTGACACAGACCCTCAACTACTTGCTGAGGGTGGCCGTACATTCATGGTGGCCCACAGAAGTGGTTATGCTGCAGCCGTGTTCTTGGTATCATTTTAAACAGCCGGCGATTGCTGTAAATGTATAAATGATCCGGCGTCTGTACAGCAGCTGGATTGTTTTGTACCATTCGGTGGATCATGCTGCCCCCATCCCCCTCAGCCGCCACCGGCTTCCCCGGCTCCGCTGTCCCCTGGGCAGAACCGGGAACGGCACAGTGGGTCTCCCCGTAACGATCGGAGAGAGATCCTCTGATCTCTCCTACGATCAGTGGACCCGGAAGTGATGTGTATTACATCACTTCCACTGTCACTGTTTACATTCTCTGGCTCAGATGAGCAGTAAAATCTTTTGAATTGTGCCCTATGGGAAATTTGGGGTATTGTAGTTTTTTGCGGCTTCACAGGCAAACTCAATTTTAAGGCTTGACATGTTTGGTATCTATTTACCCGATGTGACCCCGTCTTTTATATTTTATAAAAAAATTGGGTATTATATTCTGTTTCTTTATTTTATTTTATTCTAAAAATACTGGTTTGATAAACATTTGCGCAAATACCGTAAGGTGTAAAACAATTGCAACTAGCATCTTTTTATTCTACAGGGCCTCTGCTTTCAGAAAAATATATAATTTTTGGGGGGTTTGAAGCTGTTTTCTACCCAAAAATTCAGATTTTATAGTGTGTGCAAATAGTAGGTAATTCTTCCAGACAGCAAGTGGTTAAAGTCAAATTCTTATTTCTAGCATAAGTTCCACAGATCTTGACATAATAACACCATCTTTGTTTAACAACTCCAGTTACCAGGTGGAGTATTTCAGAGTAGAATCATCATGTTCTACCCTCTTCTACATTCATACCAACACACACCCTAACTCTGCCATGCATGGGATACTTTGGTATTAATGATAAACCTCCAGCCTTGGAGAAGCAATGGCAGGTGAAGTGGTCCAGCCTTGGAAATGCAATGCAAACAGAATGAACCTAAATTCATGCAGTAGATGTGTTACTTCAATAAGGGGCGGTAAAACAAATTTGAATCAAAATGTCATTATCTTTCCGTATAGTTCGAACATATGAACTATCTACAGAAGAGGTAGGGCACATAACATAACACATTTTTTGTCAATATGACAGCTCTCAAACCAAATCGGGTTTGTAGAGTACTACAGGATATTATAACCCTCTAAATATAATACACCTTGAAATAACTTAAAGTGACATTAAAGTCACATTCCCTCCTCCCCCCCCCCCCCCCCCAACCCAATCCTGCTTTAAGGATTTAGCTTAAATTATGTCCCTTGATCTGATCATCATCTTCTTCCCAGTAGTTTTCAGGAGTCCCTCCAGCACTGACTACTGTATCTTCTGTTTCCCACAGAGTGTGTCCTCGTGCGCGCTGCCGGGCTTCGTGCAATGACTTACCCTGTGCCTCTCCTCTTCTCACAGCCAATTATCTCTACTGTGCATGCGCCCGCCCCATGATCCTTCACGGCTGCTTGAGAATCTTCAGATCTTTGGACGGGAGCAGGCAGCACAGACAGAAGTAAGTAATAACCTGTTTGGTAACTTTTTTTATTTTTTTTTAATGTTTTTGCATATGTCTACAGCCTGCTAGCAGTAGATATACGCAAAAAAAAGGTTTAATTATACTTTAATGAGCTGTTTCCTTTCTTAGCTAAATGTTTGCTTGCTGCTTCTAGGTGAATCATTTCATTACATTAAAAGACAATCATGTGGCCATCTATTATAGTATGACTAAAGGGAAAAAAATTCAGAAGAATGGAGAAAACAATGTTGTTTACACTGGAAAAATTTGAAAAATATTTAAAGTCACGGGCACATTTTAAGGTACAGAGACACTGGGAAAAATCTACAGTAGGCATAGAGTTGATAAACTTTCCACTGTAAATGAGCAATAGTAATACATCTTTCTCAGGTAGTGTTTTCTTCTTTGTCTTTTCTTCCTTCCCTTCCTCTCTGAGATAAATATTACTTGCTTTTATTATGGTTGTTTGAGTAACTGACCATAACAATTTCCATTTCATAATACTGAAGGAAATTACTCATTTAGGAAGACCTTAACATTTAATCTTTAATCAATATATAGCTATCCTACAAAATGGGCATTGACAAATTCTTTCCTGATCTCTGTCAACTTACATGCTTGATTCAATGACAACATGCATATTGCTTGATATCACTTGCACATGCAAACATATTTATACTTTTGAAAATAAAATAAAAAACATCGGGAAAAGTATCTTCTGGTAAAAAGCTACCAGTAAAACATTTTAAAATCAGTGCGCAGAATTAATAAAAGAAAAAAACTAAGTCAACTGTGTTTTAGACTTACAAAGGCAAATCTGTGGGACCGAGTACTTCCATTCTGTGGAAAAAAATCGGTTCCGTAATTGATAGGTCTGAAAATGGCACACTTGACTGGAGTTAACATTTGTTCCATTCTAAATAGATAAGTTTTGGCAAGTCTCTATCTTGGTAATAAATGCTGAATCAAAGCAGAGATTACAGGCTGGAATTAATACATTTTCTGTCCAGACAATTGTTCATCATTT
The DNA here is from genome assembly GCF_000935625.1 of Nanorana parkeri. NCBI lineage: Eukaryota > Metazoa > Chordata > Amphibia > Anura > Dicroglossidae > Nanorana > Nanorana parkeri. The sequence continues at coordinate 931,123 of NW_017306458.1, forward strand.
TGTTTTGCCCATTAGCTGTAGTGTTTTTCAAACAAACTTGACACTCTAAATTAATGTTACTCAGTCAAATGATTTACAGCCGGTATTAAAACATCTAAACAATAAGATTAACCACTTTTGCTCCATTTTTTGCAATGCTCCATGAAATATCTAATCCTGAGGTTTTTGTTTCCTAATACAAAGCTCCATATAACAGCACAAAGTAACCACACTGCTTCAGCATGGTGTTTACATGGGAAATCTAGTGACATCATCTGTGACAACATCACAATTTCCTGGGAGTTACAGGAGCCATTTTGGAGCATGTTAGAACTGATATGGCTCTGCCCTACTTATTCCCGCAGTGACTGATTACTGCAATGTCACTGTAGAGGAAAATGGCTGGGAATTGAGGGAGTGAAGCAACCTATGTAAAAATGTTTAGAAAAAAAACACAGGAAAAAGTAAATAAATGCATAAGAAATGAACTTCCTCACCTTCCTTTAGCCCCAAGGACCAGGCACATGCAATGAACATTTTGCATCACTGCTTGCATTCTTATCCCATAAACAGTGGGAAGCTTGCATGATGTCATTCAGCATTTTTCAGATTTCCACCCTGAGGAAAAGCTTTGTGGAACAGATTCCTAAATGAACAAACTCTGTTAATATCCTGGTACTGGGAAGAGCTTGGTAATTATATTAGGCAGTAATTATCTGAGGTTGTAATAAACACATAAAGTAATTATAGAGTACTGTACTGTTTCCAATCTGTTCTCCCTTTAGTCTTAAAGTGACACTAAACTCAGGAGTTAAATCTTAAAAATGTATTAACACAAATGTATCTTATTTGTGCATCACTCACCACATCTCTATATGTAGGGGACAGTTGTAGCTTGTTTCCAATCATTGATTGGTGTGTGTGTGAGAGGAAGGCTGATGGCAGCCAGCAACAATGTCACCCAGTACCAGTGCGGATTCACCCCTCTCCTTTATATGTCAGCTCTATCCTGTCTCTGATCTGACATGCATATTAATCTGTACATTAACCCCTTCACCTCCACCTACCTCTGTGTGTGACTGTACATTTAATGCATCTAGCCCACCATTACCAAGCTCCATGTTTTCATCCCCTCAATATCGACATGCTTCTTTATTTTCAGAACATTGTGGTAAAAAATCAGGTCGCACTCAGCCAGTGCAAGATTTCCCACAAGGCCACCGAGGCCAGTCCTCGGGGCGGCGGCGAGCAGAGGGGCGGCAGGGGTGTAGAATCTCCCGACGCCCGGGACATGCAGTTCCAGGTGCCCGGGATGGTAGCTGTTTTCTACATTTAGCCCTGCTTTGGGCAAGTGGAGAACACGGTGCAGAGTGGAAAACGTCCGTTCTCAGCTCAGCTCCGTGTAAACAGTGAGAGGGGAGAGCTGCACTCGCAGCCTTCCCCTCTCAGCTGTCACAAGAGTTCGAGGACAGTGCTGTGTAGAAACTAGTTTAAGCACTAAATCAGGGGGTTGAGCGTGGGGTAAACTCAATGTACGCCTCTCCACCCCCTGTAAAACTTTTAGGTAAACAATATTACAGAGAATGGGGTTTCAAATGAGGCATCAATATTTTTTCAAATCATAAAATATATTGTACAAAAATCACCATGACATATTTGTATATGTACAAAAGTTTAAAAGGCGTAGGGAAATATCTTCCTATACAAGACCTGAGATATCTTTTGTCTGAATATTATATGGATACAAATAATATATGGTAACATGATTGCTACACAAGTGGTATGGACTAATCTAGGGCTTTAATGTATATGAAGAGGCAACATTAATGTGAAGTAAGGATCTTTTGGAACTGTTTGTACATATACATATATGTCATGGTAGTTGTTCCACCTGAATTGAATTTCAAAAATAGTTTCTAATTTTTGTACAATAAAACATTTTATGATATGAAAAATATTGATGCCTCATTTGAAACCCCATTCTTTCTTATATGGTTTAGTAAAAAATAATAAGAAATAATTAAAATTAAAAAAAATTAAAAGGTGATTCAAAATTAAATAATAATAGGATTACAAAATTCTAAAAAATAATAAGATAAAAAAAATAAAAAATAAAAGATGATCAGATAAATAAAAATGGTAAAAAGTAAAAAATAAAAAAGTGATAAAAAAGATACTCCCTACATGTTTGTTCTGGTAACCACTGCCTGCCAGTAATAACAGACCTGCAGCATGGGATTGTACACCCCTCAACACCCATCATTCCATAAAAATAAAGCTAAATGAAAAAACACACATCAAAGTTTGTGGGAAAATGTTAGGCCTATGAAACTTTTTTGGGTTTAAATAAATTTTAACAATGAAATAGACTTTAACCTTTATCACCAAACTGAACCACTGTTAACCATGAACAGACCACCATGCTAAGTCCTCAAGCAGCAATAACTTACACCAACCATTTTACCATTTACCAACCACTGTCCACCCACAAAGTGGGTGACATGACCCCATAAAGAAAAAGGGAAATAGAGCAAAGGGGAGGGTGGGCGTAGGAGGGGAAGACTAATGTTCTGAGGTACTGTAACTGCTGACCCCGCCCAGTGACAGGTGTGACCAGGGCTGCCATCAGGGGGTATGGCCAGTACTGGTGTAAAGGGCCCAGGTGGCTAGGGGGGGCCCAGGCTCCAAGCAAGCATTTTTGTTATAGATTATTATGGACAGATGAATTAGTTAGGTTCCGGGCCCCCCTGTGCTATTGGTACCTTCCTGATTACGTTCAGGGGTGGAGCTTTTATTCCTGGGCAGAAGCACCGAAGACCAAGGCTGGAGTGGAGCACAGCTGCTGCCTCCTGCTTCCTTTCCTTAGTAAAATGAGACACCGTCCGACCGATGGTCCTATGCGGGAGGGGGGAGTGAGAAACACTGATTGATGCTGAAAGGAGGAGGGAGTGAGCCTGAGAGACACCATCGACACTGAGAGGGGGGGGGAGTGAGAGACACTGACTGATACTGAGAGAGGGGGGGGGAAGAGTGAGCCTGAGAGACACCATCGATGCTGAGAGAGCGGGGGGGAGAGAGAGACACCGACCGACGCTGGGGGGGGGCTAAAGCTGTGTAAGGGGCCCCACAATTCCTGATGGCTGCCCTGGGTGTGACTATGGAGAGGAAAGTTTACACTCATTGGTCAGCTGTTTTCACGCCAAAACCTCTGTCACCAATCCTGTGCTCAGCTGATTGAAGATCTACCCGGCAATCGGGGGAAATCTTCCTAACAACAGCAGGCAGCTTGTAACCTGAAAGACAAAGCAAAGAGAACCAGCAAAACAGCCCCAGAGAGACATGTACATGACAGTCACCATAGACCTCTATTAAGAATATAATTCATTTAAAAACATATGGGTGATAGGGGGTGACACTCCCTAAGGGGCCACCTTCCTAGTTTTTCTTTTGTGGCCCATACATTTCCATACAGTGCGGTTTGCAAGAGTAAAGTTTCATATGTTTTTAGAGCCATTTACAAGACAACACAAAATTAAAACACATATAGCTAACATATCTTTACCTACATATTAGGTGTATAGGTGGATCAAAAAGAATGGTGTCCTTATGGCATTGTACTATAGCTGTTTCTTTTCACTAATTGTATTCAAACATATTTTAAACAATCCATTTTGACGACAATAGTTCTGCAATTTTGTAGGGCTTTTGATGCATGTTTCAGGTCGCCACACTTTCCCTAAAAAACAAATTAAAAGGGCATATATATTTAGCAAGGGAATTTTCCCTTCCATTAGTGAATTTGGTGAAAACTAATTTGGTGCTACAAATAGCCAATCACATGCAAGGAAAATTTATAAAAAGCAAGATTTTTGCTTTTACATGATTGAATAGCTGAAGTCAGCAGAGCTTCACCTTTGGGAGGTGCTTCACCATTGGGAGGGTCCGCATGGGGACAAGGTGCTTTTCCAGGTGGTCCCTCCCTGGAAAAAGCATCCTCCCAATGCAGAGGGCATGTGGCCTGGTATGGTGCAGGGAGGGGTGGGGCACTCGCTCGTCCCCCCCTTTCCTGCCCTGCCAGGCCAGTGTTCAGATTAATGGTTTAGTTTGCAATTTTAGGGGGACCCCATTTTTAAAAAAACATGCCTATCTAAAAGGTCTGGTATGACTTTTGGGGGAACGCCATACATTTACCTCGGTGGGTCCCCCTAAAATTCCTACCAGACCTAAAGGGTCTGGTATGATTTGGAAGGGGGACCCCACACCTTTTTTTAATTGTTCTATTTGTTAACAATATGCAGGGATTCGGTCCGCTTCGTTAGATCGTTCTCACTACTTTGGCTTGGCTGTTTCCTTTGGTTGCCTTAGGCTGCTGTACGGACTATTGTGGATAGCTCATACAGCATCCCTTCGATTCAGCTGAACCAAAGGCTTCCTGCAGCCGAAGCGAGCCGAAGGATTAGACAAACGTTTGGCTACATCCGTCGGCTCTTTGGTAAATAACCCCCTTAGTTGCTGTCATATTGTAATCAGTCTGATTCTGATCTAATAGTCTATACTCATTTGGTTTCTCCTAATCAATCTGTTATTGTTTGCATCTGACCTGCAGCTTGGTGTATCCTTGCCACAGAGTAGAACAACCAGTAATATATTGTTATGAATATCTATGTCTCCCTGGCCAATCACTAGAAGCTTCATGGCCAGAGGTGCATGCTGGGAAGAGGACATAAATATTAGGGGCAGACCATGTGAGGTGCACTTTCTCCGCCTGGGCTCTGGTCCGGGGGGGGGGAGGGCTGTTATGGACTGACTGATTAAGATAGGCCTGAAGCCTAGGAGGCCAAACCATGTGCTGACACTAAGGTCTGAGTCTGGGGGCCCAGTGACTAATACTGAGGATGAGGATGACAAGCTCACCTCAGCAGGTGTGGGGAGCCTGAGAAGTGATCCTCTGCTATAACTGGAGAGTATGTACCTGAATGGACTGATGACTTCTGATTCAAGTACTGCTTAGCCAGGAGCTCAAGACACAGATCGCCACAATTGGCTTAAAGGTCCTACATCTGTGATGATAGCAGGTACTTTGTTCTACAATTTGAAGGACTCTACACAATCCTGGATGTTCCTAGCCCTATCCCAGAGTTTAATGATAAAAGTTCAGCATCATATATTCAGTCTGGATCTCAGTTTATCGGTCGCCACAGAAGGGCGGTAAGTGCTTTTGGGGCAGCCAGGTTGCTAAAATCCCTAGACAGACTTAGAAAGTCCCGTTCATCCAGTGGCTCCTTCGGGGGTGAGCGCCAGTGACGTAACAACCGGGGGTGCAGCAGGGGCGCGGGCCCCGGGTGAAAAGTGAAGAGATACAGGTGAAATATATTTTTCATTGAAGATGCATTCTCAATAGACCTGTACCTTACTGGCCACAAACATAGGACATCTACATTTTGGATCTCTGTGAAAGCCCTCTCTGGATTTTAAAGTTACCGTGGGCATCAGTGGAGTGATATACCAGCTAGAGATTTGCTGCCAAGCTGTAGAAAGCAGCATACAGAACAGGTATGAACACTCCATTAACCATGATACACTGGCTGCTACTCTACTGACTGTTTCATGTTAGGTACTTTGTATGCAATTTGTGACACTATATGCTGTTAGCGGTGAATGCAGGGATCTCCTTTGTTGTTACTATTCAGATACATTCTCTAATTCATGGGTATCAGTTTTAGCAGACTCTAGCTGCTACCATTGATTTACAGTTTACTCACTATAAGCTCCCCAAATTCACATGAGTATTCATTACAGGAATGGAACACAGCTTCTGGGGAAATCCGTAGGTTTTGCAAAAGGAGATTACAGAAGTGTTTTTATTATATATTACACTTTTAGACCAAGAACAGTTTTCTGCTTTACAGCTCCTTTGTAATGCAATTCATCTTAGGAAAAAAAGTACATAGCCTATCTCCTACTGTGATTTAATCTTTGGAGAGAGCTCTTTGCAATGTTTAAAGCTGAATTCTAGGCAGAAATAACATACACACATTAGTATAGCTCTGTAATCATCAATACATCTTTAAATGTATATTTTAAATGCAAGCAGTCTCATTGCCTGCATCTGATTTTGTATCAGCTTTTTTCAGTCCCTGCCCAGAGCTCAGAGTGGGACAAAAAGAAGAACATTATGGCAATTAGTTCTTGTGCTGATAAAGAGAATGCTGACAGGAGGAGAGAACTGACAGCAGAGATTGTGCTGCTTCATTGTCCAGTCATAGACTGGGAAAGGGGGGCAGCATGATGACCTGGGCTTAGAGTAAGTGAGTTCAATCATTTCTAGCTGTCATTCAATCTGGAAGACTATGGACATCTTTTGGTTTAAAAGAAATACTGTGGGGATCAGTTCCTGATTGATGGTGAAAATTGAATAGAGGTGGGGGTGAGACATTTATTGTCTGCCACATACAATGCTTTTTTAACACCTCTCTCTGGGCAGGTTATTAACACCTCCTAGCTCCAATTATGCAATTGCAATCAACACCTGGTTGTGACTAACAGATTATGTGGATTGGAACAACATTCACCATATTTATTTCCAAGTCATTCTGAATTGAGAAAGCTGGTTGGATGACCAGTGAAACGTCTTCCTTTCTTGTTTGGTATTCTTTGCAAAGTGAATTTTCACCACATTCACTTAGCTTAGTAAAAGTTAATATACTTGAATGCAGTTTCACATTTTAACTTCTGAGTTTAGTGGCACTTTAAGCTGTAAACCCTTCTGATATAAATAAATCAGATAATTGAAATATTAAAATATTGTTGCTATTGGCAGTTGACGAGTACCTGCCAATTAGTATATAGTGGGTTGCATTTTCACAGTTGTTCCTATCTTCTCAGCAGGTAAATGCAAAATCCACAGGGGAAAAGATCCTGTTTTCTGATATGTGCCTTGCAACTGCACTATCTTGAAAGTTAACTATACATCTTGTCCATATAAATGCAATAACAGGTCCTTGCATCAAACAATACCAGTCATGTGTTAGTATTAAAATCTTCCATACAACATCATAAGTGTTATGATTAGTGAAGCACGTTATGCACTAATAAGTTGTCTTTCACTGATTCTCCACTTCAGTTGCTATTTGATACGCAGACATGCTAAGCAGGTACCTGCCAATTAGCATTCAATCAATTGTAATATTGTCAAATGGTTCTTATCCACTTAGAAAATGTATTCAACATCTGCAAAGAGACAGTGAAGCTGTCTAATTATAAACCTTGCAGAGGTAATGATTGTCTATATATAAACTGTGCAGTTGTCCATGAAATTGCAACAATCAGTCATTTGCATAAAACAGTCATTCTCCTAATGCAAGATAATGACTGTCTATAGAGTATACAATATATTGATTTATAAAAATGCAGCAAACGATCCTAAGCTCAGATACCACTTGTCCTAGAAACTCATGGGACGCATTTCAATCAATGCTTGTCCTCAAAGTCATTCTCACACTTGTAAGGGATAAGCAATAGCTGGTATTATAAACCTCCAGTGTGTCAAGTCTACAAGTGAATGCAATCCACAGATATATACTCATCTGTGCCCAAAGTTCCCAATACTGGGTATGGATGGTATGTGAAAGAGGTTGTAGAACACAGAAACCTGTTTTGCGCTGGTCTTGGACAGTAAGGCTCTATTTGTTCTGACCCACAGCAATCGTTAAGAGGGACCCCCAGAGTATAGAGAATGTAAAATTGTTTATATAATTCCTCAGATGCAAATCACTTGCACATACAGTATAAGACTACATTGTATACTTCTATTTAAGCTTAGTGTGTATATGAAAAGCAACCAGCCTTAATTTCTAAGGAATATAATATCAAAATATGGATATAATGGAAAGGGGCAACAATTAGTTTTGGGCCCATCTCCATAGGATTGAGACAACCATATTTCTATTCACCTTCCACTTTTCTCCCCCTTTCTGTTTTTCTCTATACAGTGGTGTGGTCCCTTTAAGAATACCTTTCAGTGTCAAAGGGAGTGTCAGTTGGCTGGACCCACAGCACAGCGACCCCTTCTCATTTCTGGTGGTACTTTTATGTAGTCTGCCATCCCTTGCTTCAAGAAAGGGGGGGCGAAGTTTTATTTACATGATTTTTGGTATTCATGACTGAGCAATTGGTTCATGTATTAAAGTTGGCAATTAATAATTTATCTTAAGTTTTTAACAAATAAATGTGCCACAGCAATTATAATTCCAGTACTGGTGTCATGTGTTTTTTTTATGGTGTTTGGATTATGTTTGTTGGTTTTCAGTGTCGCCTGTAATCCCATGTCAACTCTCAATACCACTACAACCTGAATGTATGAGAAGTGGTTTTGTATTAAGGGAAGTGACTACAATCCATATGTCCAATATGTAAAAATTATATACAACTGTGATGGCTGCCCTTGTACCCCGACTAGGTACCGCTGTCGCTGAAGTCCCCTTCACCAGAACACCACAAAAAATAGTGTATTATAGCATGTTTACCCCAAACACCAGACGAAGTGTGGAGTAAATCTGAGAGAAAGAGAGAGTGAGGTTTATTGAACCAACATACCATTTTTATAATGTACAAAATCTGAAAAGAGCATAATCACTTATTTTTGTGGCAAATCTGCAACAGATTCATATACAGCTTACTGACAGTTACATATATCTGTCGCAAGTTGCACCATTTGTTGCACGGACAGGAGACAGATTTCTAATGAGTGTCCATGTTACTTTAACTACTCTACTCTTTGGTGCATCCAGCACTCTCTTTTCATGCTAGCTTCGATCCTTTATGTAGTCGCTTTGTCTCCTAGTGACAGCCATTGGCTCCCTCAATTTAGCGACAATTAATAGCAGTCAGAAACTCATGCCAAGGAACACACAGCCCAAAAAACTAGCCAGATACAGCTATGAATGAGACTTTTAAGGAAACATTTTTTTTTCCGAAAGGCAGACTTTTGGACACAGAAGCCACTAGAAAGAAAGATCAGAGTAAATCAAAGTGACTGAATGCAAAATGATTTTGAGCCAAAAGATTATAAGCAAATCTCCATTACGTGCACTAGCAAAGTGTACCATTCTTAGAATGGCTAATTAGGAATGGTTTTTATTTGGAGTGTGTGTGCAAAATACACTGCCTGGCCAAAAAAAAGCCACCACCTGGATTTAGCTAAGAAAATAGATCAGAGCCTTCCACCGGATAATTAGACTAAGTTCAGAAACGTTATGTGGCTAAAAAATGAGGTCAGCTGCCTAACTGAGTATACTTAATGGCCAGGCTTTTCCATCAATGGATTTTTTCTTCCTTGATGACACGAGTATATGCCAATATGAAACTACCAGGATTAATCGGGCTCAAATTGTGAAAGAGTGGTTGAGGAACATGAGACATCATTTTCACACATGGATTGGCCACCACAGAGTCCAGACCTAACACCATTGAGAATCTTTGGAATGTCCCGGAGAAGACTTTACACAGTGGTCCAACTTTCCCATCATCACTACAAGATCTTGGTTTAATATTAATACAGCTCTAATGGAAATAAAAATGTTGTGACATTGCATAAGCTTACTAAAATGATGCTTCATCAAAGGCGTGCTCCAATTTAAAGCTAAAGGCGGTCCAACAAAATAATAGAGTGTGTGACTTTTTGTTGGCCAGGCAATTTAAAAAAATATATATTTCAGTACATTTCTGCATGTTTTGTCTCTTTGAAAACATTGCAAGCACAGTAAAATATCTGCTGATCCTGTCAATTCAGTGACCTGTGCACAGAACACCTCTGCCCTATGTTATGGAGATGAGGAGAGGGGGGGGGGGGATCTGTAGCACACATCAGAATCGAGCAGGGTGTCAACACTGGTCCATTAGCATTATAGCAGAAGATACAGTACATTGTGTAGGTGTGATCACCTTAGGGAAAGAATTGTGTTACTGGTAGGATCAGCAGGTGAAAATAGCCTGAAAACCCCCCAGAAACATGCAGCCGCCACTTCTTAGAACAGGTAAGCTAAACTATATCATATTTTTGTACTTGGGTTTAGATACACTTGAAGTATGTTGTTAGTTATCTGGTTTATAAAGTGTTTTATAATACTTCAGTGTGATATAAACAATAATTTTAGTAATGCTGCAGAAATATGGCAGTGGTGACAATTAAACATCAAAGCTATAGTATAACTATAATTTATAAAGCATAGTTGCATTTGTGCAGCTTCAGGACGCAATGTAAGTATGCATATGTCATAAATGAACCACCCACTGTATCCAATAAAACACTGTACTGGGCAGATAGTACAGTGCTAACAGCAATTTTCTGGCTCCTGTAACTACGCTTTGCTGAGCAACTTTCTCTCTGTTCTGAAAACACAGAGGGTCACTCACTAGCTGTAATGTCCCTCGGGTTCGCGACTCTCCCCGACTGCGCTCCAGGCTGGAACGCATCGGCCGAGGAGACCGCCGCAGGCCTCCTCGCCCATGACGGAAGCTACTGTGCGTTCCAAGCTGGAACGCGGAAGTAAGCCGCGGCCGCGTGACGTCACGGCCACGGGCTATTTAAACCTGCCGGGAATGCTTTGGAGTGTTCGATTACTGGGATCATTGCCCAACCACTCCAGGAATCTCTCCAACCTGCCTCGAACCTCTCCAAACGGATCCAACTCTCCCTCAGCAGCCAGCCTCCACTGGACTCCCCTCGAATGCAGCTGATCGCTTATACAACCAAACCGCAAGTATCTGCTAAAATCTACTCTGCACTTGTATTGGTTCCTATACACTGCCCCCTAGTGGAGTTTCACGGTATCAACTGTTTTGACTGCAATACAACTGTACCTATGCTGGCTAAAGGGAATTGCTTCTGTTATTTAACATAGAGACTGCCTTATTCAATTATACCACAATTCCAGTTATAATTGCCTCAAGGAGGAATATGAATTTATATTCTCTGAGCTACTTCACCTTCTATCATTTGTTTATTGTTTAGCGGTCCATGATGACTAAATCCCAAACTCTCCGTTCATGATTGAGAGAGCCGTCTGGGATTTTAGCCTGACAACCGCATAAACCAACAGTTGGAACCGCAGCTGTAATGCCTGATACCTTTCCCACGGACGGGTCCCTGACACTAGCCTAGTATGTATAGAATTTTTATCAATGACTACAAGGCATTCTCTGAATGGACATGGGGCAGTGATTATGATCTGTCTCTCTTCTAATCAGAGAATGCATTGTAGTGATGTTCATCACAGTACCAGGACACAGGCAGACCAATGTCAGCACAGAAGTAGCTCCAGCTACTACGGTACTTTACAGGATCCCTGTGGATCATGGTTCAAAGGCCATGCAGTGCATTATGGTTCAAAATAGTATGTCTAGGCGAATCTGCACAAATATTTACAGGGTCCTCAAATTCAAACCCTGAGGATCTGCTGCAAATCCATGGTCATGGTGAATCCAAATATCATCCATAGTGGTCACCATGCTCTTGTATGCTCTGATTGTGCATGCCTGTTGTGTATGCTGTGACTGTGTTGTATGTCTGATTTCTATTGACAATGTGTGTGTGCCTGCTCTAACATTAAACGGTCTATTTATTACCAATTTGCAGAGTCATGTGCCCTACAAAAAATTTCTGAACTTCGTTAGTGTGTGAATTCTTATATATATTTTCTTATTTTGAGGTCATTTTTTATTTATTTTTTCTTATTTTGAGGTAGGGGTCCCCCAAGGCTCTGTCCTTGGACCTCTTCTCTTCTCTAGCTACACCTTCTCCCTTGGTCAGTTGATAACCTCACATTGCTTCCAATACCATCTCTATGCTGATGACACTCAAATATATCTTTCTACTCCATAATTCACTCCCTCAGTGTCCTTGTGTGTCACTAATCTACTAACTGACATATCGGTCTGGATGTCACAACACTTCTTAAAACTCAATCTTTCAAAACCTGAACTCATGATATTAACTCCTGCTCATGCATCTTCCCCCACCTTTTCCCCTGAGAAAACACTACTATCAAACCCTACCCGCATGTCAAGGTGCTAGGTGTCATCCTTGACTCGGACCTCACCTTTCTTCCCCACATCAAATCACTATCCAAATCCTGCCGCTTTCACCTTCATAACATCTCCAAAAACGCCACCTCTACACAGGCTATTCCCCCTTCAGTCTATCATGAATGCCGCTGCTAGGCTCATTCACCTAACCAACTCCTCAGTGTCTGGAACCCCCCTCTGACAATCCCTCCACTGGATTCCAATAGCCCAAAGGATAAAATTCAAAAAATTTACAACCACTTACAAAACCATCACAACTCTGCCCCTGGCTATATCTCAAACCTTGTCTCAAAGTATCAACCTAACCGTCCCCTCCACTCTTCCCAAGACCTCTAAGCTACTCCTGCTTTGAGGCTTCCTCGTCAACTCCTCCCATGCTTGCCTCCAGGACTTCCCTAGAGTCTCTCCCATCCTCTGAAACTCTTTACCCCAACCTGTCCATCTATCTGCCACTCTGACTTCCTTTAGGCGATCCCTAAAGACTCTTTTCTTCAAGGAAGCCTATCCCCCCTCAAACTAACCACACAACCATCACGTTCTCAAACAATTCTAAAATTCCCACACAGCTACCTCCTCATGTACCACTTGCCCCTGCCTTTTAGATTGTCAGCCCTCACAGGCAGGACCCTCCTCACCTTCTTGTCTTGAATTGTATTTGTGATTGTAATGTCTTCTTCATATTGTGCTGCGCAAACTGTTGGTGTTATATAAATCCTGTATAATAATAATGTGTGTGAGGGTATTTATTTACCCTGACACTGGGTGTGTGTCTGCCGTTCAATTGTGTGTGCTGTGTGTGTCTGCCGTGAGACAAAGATTTAGTTTTATTTTTTTAATAATCTTAATTGAAAGGTTTATAGGTAACAAGATACAATGACAAACAAAAGGTCATACAAGAACTAAATATAAAAGTATTGACATTAAAAACAACAAAAAAAATGAAAATGTTTTCCACATCCAAACTACATACAGAGGTGTCGGTCTTTTGCATATCTAGTATTGCCAAACATGCAAGTGTGAAAATAGCAGGGCAAGGGATGAGGGGCCAGCATGTAAAAGGGGCATAGGTCTGCATCTTAGTAGCACTACCTATGCAGTGTGGAAGTGGAATAGTAGAATGTAGCCATATAAATAAGAGATGCAAACTTATAGGTTAACACTCCTCAGTACAGGAGGAGCGCAATGTTCCATCTTTGGAGTTTTATAAAGCAGGGTCCCAAAAAACACAGGAAAGTACTCTAGGTGTGGAATCAGATATTAGAGAGAGGGTAATAGAGAGCAGAAAAAGAAAAGAAAGACAGAATAGGGAGAAAAAGAGTGAGCAGAGGGAGTGGGGCCATTGGACCCTTGTACACAGGGCTCAGCCTTGATCACAGACAGATCTGGTGGGAGTAGGGTTGCCACCTGTCCAGGATTCACCCGGACAGTTTGGGTTTTGAATGCTGTGTCCGGGTTTCATGGCAGCAGAAACCCGGACACAAGATGTCAGGCAGACAAGGGCAACCAAAATTAATAAAGGGTTTACTGGTCTCCACTGAAAATAGTCTCAACTGTGATATTTACATATGAATGGGTGGCGCTATTTAAATATGAATAACCCACAACAACAAAAAAATGTCTAGGCGTCGCTAGAGTGTTCAGGTTTCGCTTGAAGAAAAGGTGGCAACCCTAGGTGGGAGCTGCATAGGCATGTGGCTACAGCCACTGGGAGCTTTCTGACATGTCCTACAGGGTCAATTTGGGTCTCTGGACCTGGGGAAGGGGCCCACCAAAGTGGTGGGGTTCATAGTTATTTTGTATGTTGTGGTGGTTTTAAATATTGCCCAGCCAGTTCAAGTACTGGCGTACACGGTCGACGTGGATCAGCTCTTTTGTTTCCTCCACAAAATCAATGCTTCAGAATCAATCTCAGATACTAGGTGTGACAATCAATTTACAAAGTCTTGGGATCACAGTTTTCGCTGCGTTAAACTGGTGCAAGGATAGGGAATGCATTATAGGCTGAGAGCAACATGTCCACCAAATGTGAAGTAGCGTGCCCTTGTCCCTTTGTCTCCAGGCAATATCTGTGAGGCAATTCTGTAGAGGATGTCAGGGGTGCAATATCATCTGATTCATGGCTTATAGTTTCTTGAATGTTAACATTGAGAGAGCCTTTCAAGCGAGTAGTGTTAAGGAGCTCCTATTCATCCTCTGTCAATTCAACAGCCAACTACTTTTCCCAAACTTTGGCTTCTGAGTCATCTTTACGTGAGGTTTGATGAAATAGGCAGATGAGAAGTTAGATGTCAAAGAGGCATGGGAGAAGCACATGGACCTTAAACTCTGTTTTCTGGCATACATGGCCAGGCACATCTACAACACAGATGTTCACAGTGTGAATAGCTCTGTAAACCTTTGATAAACATACCCTTTTGTGTATGTGTATCTTTCTTTCCTGTGTACTCCAGGAAAAGCATATGATGACAGGAAAAAAGGAATGGAGCAGACACGCAGGAGTATAGCATTACAATCCAAATGAGAAGGGCGAGTGGGGGTAGAGAGCAGCAGAGTGAGAGAAGTATTGTGTGAGCTATGAGGGTGTAAATATTAGAGGTGCACCAAAATGCAAATTTCAAAAACGAAAACAAAATAAAAAAAATGTCAGGCCGAAACCGAAAATGTTTTTTTGAGCTTTTTCAAATTTTTCAAATATTTTTATTAACTTTTTATAAACTTTTTAATTTTTTTATATTTACTTATTTATGTTATGAAATATTTGCATTTTTTACTTTACTTTTAGGGGCTACGGGAAAATATTAGGGGTCTAAACAGACCCCTGATATTTCCCTTTTAAAATAGAAAAAGAGATTGGGGACACAGAGTCCTCAATCTCTTTTTCTGCAGCCCCCCTTATAAATGAACAGGAATCCTCTATGAGTGTTCCTGTTCATTCATAACATGAGAACATAGTATGTTTGCTATAATCACAATCATGACTGAACAGGAGGTGATGTAGATCACTTCCCATTCATTCATAATTGAGGATATAGTAGCCATACTCTGTCCTCAATTATGTACAAACACTCAGCGATCACTGATCACTAAGTGTTTGTACCGCTCTCCTTTCTGACAGCTGTCACAGGAGGCTGAGCAAGCTGTGCGGGAAGAGAGCTCAGCCTCCTGTGACAGCGCTGGCTGTCTCTGCCCATACACCGCTCTGCCGATCTGTGACGGGAGGCTGAGCAGTGTGGGAGGAGAGACGCCGGCCGCTCACAGCGTTCTCCTACCGCAGCGCTCGGACGGCTATCACAGTTTATCTCCTCCCCACTGGGACACAGAGCAGCGCCCAGCAGGGAAGAGAGAATACACGGATGCACCGCTGTATCGGCCAGAAAATGGCACTTTCGGCATTATGCCAAAAGTGCCATTTTCGGCCAATATGTTTTGGCGGCCGATATATCAGAGCATCCCTAGTAAATATGAAAGAGAAACCCAATGTGTGCATGAAGCCTCCAGTACAGTTAACAGGAATCATAAAATGCTCCTTTACAAAGGATAGTTGGAAGATGGGAGTGAACACAGGAGCAGAGCAGACAGAAAATTAGAACATGCTCACTAAGGCTGCAAAACGTTAAGGGCAAAGGAAGCCAGGTGTGCTTTTATGCTTCTTTAGTATTATTATTATTATTATAATGATGATAAAATTGATTAATAATAAACATAATTTAGTACTAAAGCAACATTTCCCATCAAATCCCTCATTTCTTGCATATAATCTGCCCCCTAGAGGGTTCATGTCCCCTACAGTGTGTAGGAAGGATACCTGATAGCACAGTGTAGGAGGAACTTTCCTTTGGATGTTTGGAAGTTTTTTGGACTGCAGTGTTTCCAGACGCTATATCTTGGCACATAAGTTACATAGCAAAAATAACACCAATTGAACATATATAGCAGTCTTTCAAGTACAACAGGTTCAAAAGATTTCATGTTGTTATTACCTGAAAATGACCATACCTAGATGCAGATTGTTTGTGTCTAGGAGCGATTGTCCACATGTTATTGCAGCATATGTGAATGGCCTGTGAACAGCTATGGGTGGTAGCAGCTGTCATTGTATTGTACAGCACCTCCCACTGGGGTTGCCACCTGTCCAGGATTAATTCAGACAGTCAGGGATTTACCAAGACATTTCAGGTTTTGAGTCCTGCATGTGTCCATGTTTCAGGCCAGCTGAAACCCAGACAAAATATGTCATGATGTTAGGCGGACAGGGGCAACCATGGGGTCCTGGTGTTTTTTTCTCATATGCCGCCATGCTTCATGCACGCCATGGGTCTAGACCTTCGTTGTGACTCTGTGTGCTCTGACAGTTCAGCCATCTTTAATGATCTGTGTGCCAACATAGACATATTACTGAAACTTAAACACAACATTTCAAATTAGTCAATCCAGGAATGGGTACACTTTGCATATTACTGTGTG
This sequence comes from Nanorana parkeri, assembly GCF_000935625.1. Classification (NCBI taxonomy): domain Eukaryota; kingdom Metazoa; phylum Chordata; class Amphibia; order Anura; family Dicroglossidae; genus Nanorana; species Nanorana parkeri. The sequence continues at coordinate 947,650 of NW_017306458.1, forward strand.
ACATGGTGCCTGATGTTTGGCACCCTGATCATGATCCAAAATACACGTATTATGTGAGAGCAGAAAAATATTCCCATTTGAAAAATTATATGATTTTATACGGTGTTAAGATATCATTGGCACCCCAGCTTATAAACAACAGATGCTGTACAATAACTATCCAGCTGTAAAATGACTGGTTGGGGAATTCAAAATCTGATTAGATTTCATGTCTGGTGTGTGAACAGTGCAAGACCAGATCTCACTTTCTCTTCCTGAATGAGAATTTCATCCTGAAATTGAACATCCTGGAATGACTGTGAGCTGATAAGTGTATCATAACTAGTGTTGGTCCGAACACACCTGAGTTCGGTTCGAGTTTGAATGAAAGTCTATGGGACCAGAACTCGGTAAATCAAATGTCCCCATTTTGAAGGCTTATATGCAAGTTCTTGGCCATAAAAAGGGTATGCGGATTCGGGTACTGCCCTGGGGGACATGTATCAATGCAAAAAACACCTTTGAAAAAATACCGTTTTTAAAGGAGCAGTGATTTTAACATTGCTTAAAGTGAAACAATAAAAATGAAACATTTCTTTAAATATTGTGCCTGGTGGGTCCCCTTAAACTGCCTGTAAGTGGCACATCTGTGTGATGTATACAATTGAAAAAAAACCCAAAAGATGTTTTTAACAAGTCTTTTATTTAAAAAACAAACAAAACAAAAATGGATCCACCGACGTAATCCTAAGGTCAATAAGGTCAATAACGGCATCCAGCGTTGTCGTACCATGACTCAACAAAATAAAAAAAATAAAAAATAAATAGAAATAATAATAATTTAAAAAACCAACGCCCGCCGACCTGTCCGCTGCAGATGAACTCCCGACACAGAATGGCATTCTGACAGATGCCGGCGAAATATGAACAATTGGGTGGCCTAGAGGTGAAATCACCGCGAGCGGTTAAACTAGGATATTGACAGACATTGGTTCTAAAATTTGAATCTGTTTAGCAATCTGTTTAGCAATTATGCTAATTCCATCTCCAATTTAGTGTTTTTGTAGCCAATGCTGGAATGGTGGAGCCAGGTATTTCTTAATTCATGCCAGACCAAGCTATTTTAGTCAAAAGGCTGGCAAGATGCTCTTCTGTACATGTGTACATACAAAATCTTTTTATGATCCCTATAACATTTTCAAAAATAATCATCACACCTTAGTTTTTCTTATCCTTATCCTTTAGTTCTCCTAAGGGTAACGGGAGGACACAAACTAGCGTCCTCCCGTCACCCAAAGCTCAGTATACCGCAAGCTACAGCTCGCGTTATACTGAGACGCCGCAGCCAGAACGGATACCGACAATTATCTAGAGGCAGAGCCAGCTGTACCCGCCCCCTCCCACGTCTGTTCCCCCTGTCAGCGCTGGAGGACCGGAGCGGGGAGGGGGGGAATCCATCCCCTCCCCTGTCATGGCTCTCTGCAGTGGCATGATCGAGAAGTGAGCGAGCGCCGGTATGTGTTCGCTCACTTCCCAATCTACTGAGCTGACCTGTGACAGTTTCATTGTCGCAGGTTGGCTCAGATTATGAGGCTGAGTGAAAATCACTCACCTCAGAATTTTAAGTTTATAAAATACTGGAGGAAAAAAATAAAGTTCATATAACACAAATACGCAAAATGTGATGAAAGCCAAAGTGCATGAAAGTGTAAACGAAGTGCTGTAGTTCAAAAAGTCTCAAGCACAGGGACAAAAAAAAGAATTATGAAACAGAAAGCTTTAGTTTCCCTCATCACAAAATACCATGGCAGCAGTATGGAGAAGAGGAAAGGCTTAATTTCCTTCTGTACTGTTCGGCTCTAGTCCACTTTGCCAAGGGCCCAGAAATATGTTGTTCTTGCCATCCAAACTTTTTGTACTATAGAACTTAGTTGGCACTTATTCACTTTTGTTAGTAATAATATCTTTCTTGCAAGATTATAAATGTTAACTTACTAAATGTAATGCATCACTTATCAGTGATGTGATCATTATGTTTTTAATCTGAACAATATCAAGCAATTTTGTATTTATGTGCTTGCACCTAAATGGTAATATACAGTAGAGCATTTACCTTAATAAGCATGAGAAAAACAGTCCTAAAAACTATGCAGTATTTGATAAATTAATGAAAATTGTTTTAACTACTGAATGTTAACATGCTAAAATGCTAAATGTAGCTACCATATTGTAGTCATTGCTGCCCAAATGCTTCCTGATATGCACATTTGATAGTCCTTCCCTTAAAAATAAAAACCACAGAACTGGTTGCTGATGGGTAAGGATGGGGTTCGTGGGCATGCAGAGTTTGCAACGAACCTTGCAAGTTCACAATTTGCTTACTGGATAAACTAAATCACCAGATTTGGTCTGTTTGCCCACGCAAACCTTTGCCTGCTGTGGCAGAAACTTATTCATTTAGTGGTGGTATTACAACCGCCAATAAATGACAACTTGCAGCTGTGCAGGATGCAAGCGGCATTAGTTGCTTTACCACAAGCAGGCAGCACAATGCTTTGGTTGCTAGGACATAAGTTGCCGCCAGTATCCTAACAACCACTATTCCGCACCGAGAATTTGTCAGTTGCAGCAAGAGTTCATCAGGTGAAGATCATCCTGGAAGGTCATCGTATTAGGGTCGGGTCACTGTGATTGAAGATGCATCTACAATATTAGATCTACACTGTGGGGCAACATTTGGGTTTATTTTTAATAAAGGAATTTTTCTAAGGTGTCTGTGTTTATTGATATTTATGTGGCATTGTACAGCTCAGGAGGGGGAAGCTGCACGCTTGCTTCCTCCCCTACTTTCCTGGAAAGCCAGGCTGTATGCTCAGATAAGGGTCTAGTATGGATTTTGGAGGGCACACCCTTTTTTGTGTGTTTTGTGTGGGGTTCCCCTTAAAGTCCATACCAGACCCACATCAAATATAAGGGTTTGGTACAGATTTTTTGGGGACCCCACAATTTTAGTATACAAAGGGTTACACCTTAAAAACCATGTATGTTACAGATCCTCCATGGCTGTACCTAGCTCCCCATGCCCATTCTCCCCAAAAGCTTGCAAACTGGCCTTGAAAAAGGCCAGAACAAAACCAAAAGAACTCTGGAAAGTGACTCAGACAAATTAATCGCGACTTTGAGACATGACACTGAAGTATTATCTCAGACATGTGATTTTAAGAATTGACAAATGACTCTAAAAAAGTAACTTTGAAAAGTGAATCTAAAAAGTGGCTCTTTGTTAGATACCCCATGCAGGTATGCTGCAAAATAGGTGCAACTAAATATATTAACTGCACAACAGAGACTGGACCCAAAGCTAAATGAAAAAAAATAAGTTTTTTTTTGTGAGCCAAAAAGGTGAAAAGCCACATTTAAGCAACAAACCAACAAACAAGTGCAAACACCTAATTCACAAACTAACTAACTAACTAACTATATACAACATATATACAACCAGAGGATAAGAGGGAATAAGGTAAAGCAGGTAGAGTAGGTATAGCACCTGGAACAATAGGGTCACAGGAAGCAGGATCAGGATCAACATTGAAGGTTTCCAGAAACAGCAAAAGCAAAAATGAGCACACAGGAAAAATGCTGAAACATGGAGAACTTCCTTGGGGTTGGTGGGGTTAAATACTCTACTATCAGCCAGTATCAGGTGAAGATTATTTGCTGGTAACTGATGGCTTCTGGGAGACATGTGTTGATGGGCACTGGAACTACATGATTCAGGTCTAAGGACCACAGGGCCATCAGCAGGTGCTGTGGTTCCTGACAGTGCTCTCTCCTTAAGGAGTGGCTTCTGGACGCTGCAACAAACTCTGGTTGACAAAATCTAAACAACTTTCTGGCACTGTAGCATAACAAATTGTATTAAACCAAGCACTCGTTAAAAGAGATTCAACAAGTTTTTCATCCATGTGGTCCATAACTGCCGTGAGATCCTGCTCCTTAGATATGTTTACCCAGAGGGCTCCTCACCACCAGGTTCCCTAACAGGTCAGGTGCCTAGCCACCGAGGTCTGACAACAGTTCGGATGCCTACCGCAGGCTGGCGACAGGTCGGATGTCCTGCTGCTGTGGTCTGGCAACAGGTCGGATGCCCGGCTGCCGGGGTCTGGCAACAGGTCAGATGCCTTGCTACCGGGGTGTGGCAACAGGTCGGAAAGCCCCATCAACTCACCACTTCAAGTCCTTCAAGGCAGCTGACATCCCAAAATGCCATCTGTCTTTGTTGGTTGTTTCTGTCTGCCTGTCTGTTCTGGGTCCTGCCGTCTGCCTGTTGTTATCTCTCCAACTACTTCCTCTCTAGCTGCTCCCTCTTATATTCTTGCTTTTTTTTCTTCACAGCAGATATTTTCTTGTGCCTTGGCTCATTCATTCTTATGAGCTGTGTACATGAAGAGAAGGGGCCTTGAACACAAATCCTGATTTGTCCATACGTCTTTTAACCTCTTGCCATCCGCCCGTTAAGAAAAAACGGACGGACGACTGACTCCTATCTGCGGGTTGCCGTCGTCAGACGGCATTTTTTTCCTGCTCGCGCGCGCCCCCTAGCGCGCGCGCACGGGCAGGAAAGACCCGCTTGTTACTTCAGCCGTTAACGGCTGTTTCACATACAACCGATCAGCGGCTCTATAGC
>NW_017306458.1:952554-957953 GCF_000935625.1 Nanorana parkeri
GGTAATTTTTCCTTAATATAGTAAAAAAATAAAACCCCCAGTGGTGAATAAATACCACCAAAAGAAAGCTCTATCTGTCCCCAAAAAAGGGTATAAAATTCATTTCAGTACAGCGCTGCATGACGGAATAAATGTCAGTTAAAGTACCGCAGCGCTGAATACTGAAAAATGGCCTGGATGGGAAGGGGGTTTAACACCGCGGATGTCAACTGGTTAAAAGGGCACCAGAGTTGCTGCTCATTGTAGCATTCAGGTTGCCGTCACTAGGGTTTGCTTCCATGTAATCATGTCCCTGCTTTTTGTTTGCTTTTCATGGTATTCCTGTTTTTATGATGTTCTTTGGTAATTGTCATTTGCAAGTTAGTGTCCCTGATTTCTTGGCTCTGCTTCCAACTTACTCCTGGGTCCTACCCATTCTCACTCTTTTTAACTCTATTATCCTCCTGTGTATTCCTGACATCTGACCTACAAGGTATTCATGTATCTAACCACTTGCTTGTTCTGAACTTGCCTGCCTTAACCTTGTCCTGCTCCCTGGTCTGGTTAACTTTGACAATTAGTTAGGGCAACTCTCCATGTCTGCATGTTTTTTCTCTGGCGCCTACTCTTTTTGGCTGGATACAACCTTAACCTGTCTGACTACCTCAATTTCCCAGTATGTTGCCCTTATTGGGGAATCATCTCCTTTCTGAGGCCAGAAAATGTGACGCTTGAATTGTAAGTTAACATTAAAGTGAAAATTTAGTGGCTACTTCACTTAGTCCCTCTGTAACAAATAAACATTCTCTGCATTCTCAAAGATATGCAGAGATATCCATTTCCGCTTTCTTACTGACCATGCTTTGCATGGAAGCAGATCCATCTTATCATCATCTGATTACTCTTCTGATACAGGAGATACAGGATGCTGTGATGATGCACAATGTTTCCATAGACCTGAAGTCATATTACAGTTACCAAGCCTCCTGTACAGCCCTCTACAGTTTGAGTGACAGTAGAAGGGGACAGTGTGGTCACACACATGACCACAAATAAAAGTCTATTCCTATTTATTAAAAATGGGCCTATATGTCTATTAGTGGTACCTTTTTGTCTTTGGTTGATCTTACATTGTTTGCATTTGCATCTGCCTTGGTTCCTTGTGCCAGCTGAGTACCAGTGTACACTTATAACACGTCCTTGAAAGGTGGCTTCTAAAATTGAATTACAATGGTCATCTTATCTTAATAGAGGCCTGACTTTTAAAAGCTGAAAGTGTGACAGTTTACTTCTTGAGAAGACTGTCAACAGGAGTGTAATCAAAGTGTTAGATGAAAGATACAGGACATGGGCTTTGCTGCTCAAAGGCAGTTATAGTTATTTTGTAATTGCGAGCTTTCTTGCTGTTTATCTGAATATGTCAATATAGATCTGTCAAGGAGTTCAGCAAGCTCAGCTCCTGTTCTAAATTGCTTTTCAGAGCATCTCTCTTTCTCGCCTTTACCCATCAGGTATGGGCATGTCTGTGAAATTCTAAGTTCCTGAAACAGAGCAAGATTCAGCTGGATAGCTCAGTCTCTCTTCTTTAATAGTCAATAAAAGTGGCTTTGCGTTTCTTAGATCATTACAGGTAGTATAGTGCTAGGAGGCATGTTCAAATTGATTAAAATGCTCTAAGTGCTCTATCAAATGTATTGCTTGAGTTGACTCCTTCAGCATCTTATTAAATAAAGAATACTTTGTGCACATCAAGAAAGACTTGCTTGGGCACATCATGTAACACAAGTTTAGAATAATATATTTCTGCTCACATTTAATAAAAAGATCCATCTTGGGTCAAACAAAACCAGAAAATCTTGAAGAGAAATTTTAAATTTTGTGCACTGAACATTGTTTTTTATAACCACCATTCTATTTGCCATATCTATTTGCATCATATCACCTGAGACAGTAGCAACTGTTTACTTTCTGTAGCTTTCTTTCTTTGTTAATTCTGCACTGCCTTTCATATAACAGTATGAACTGTGCCCATTTCTCAAGTCTACCCCATGGATGTCATCTCCTTCAAAACATAGGGGTCTATTCACTAAGCTGCCGAGGGCAGCCGAGTGAACAACCGACCCCAAGTGAAGTGAGCCGAACACTGTTTGGTTATTCACTTCAAGCTTGTACGGCTGATTTCAGGCGTATATCGGCTGAAATCCGCCGTACATCGGCTTGCTTCGCATGGCTTCGGGTCGGCCGAACATGCTCAGCATGTTTGGCCGACCCGAAGTGCAGAAGGAGTTCGACTCAGCCGATCCAACATCTGGATCGGCTGAGCCGAACCTCCGGCAGGCTACTGCTGTTCGGCCTATTCTTATAGATGCCTAACAGCAGTGAGTGAATAGCCGAATGCCGCTGAGCGGCATTCGGCTCAGCTGTTCTGCTCGGTCCTCAGAGGGAACGAGCAGAACAGAAAAATAGTAAAAAAAGTTTTAAAAAAAGTAAATAGAAAACGATTGTGCGGAGCTAGCAATGACAGCTAGCTCCGCCCAACAGTTTTCTATTGGCCGGCGGTTCTGCTGCCGTCAGAAAAAAAAACTCTCCCGGGCGCTCTGGGAGTCTCCTGCTCCCCGCCGCCCAGGAGAGAAACACTGCTTTTTCTTTTTTTTTTTTCTTTATTCTGACACGGAGCCGTGTCAGAATAGTAAAAAAAAATTGTGCCCATAGGAATGCATTGTTAGATTCCTATTGGCTATTTCAATTTGCAATAGCCAATAGTAAACTAGCATTGCACCTGCCCTCTGCTGATGGACCTGATAGAGAACTGCAGCAGAGGGCAGGTGCAATGCTAGTTTACTATTGGCTATTGCAAATTTAAATAGCCAATAGGAATCTAGCAATGCATTCCTATAGGCAAATTATTATAATTTTTTTTAATATTCTGACACAGCTCCGTGTCAGAATAAAGAAGAGAAAAAAAAAGGGTTTCTCTCCTGGGCGGCTGGGAGCGGGAGACTCCCGGAGTGCCCGGGAGAGTTTGCTGTCTGGAGATCAGTGTCCCTGGTTAGCTGGTAACCAGAGACGCTGATCTCTCTGCAAGTGGCCGGAGCCAGCCATAAGATCACGGCTGGCTCCGCCCAGCTGTCAGAAGCAGGCAGCTCGGCTAAGTTCGGGAGCTGTACGGGCTATTGTGAATAGCCCGTACAGCAGCCCTTCGGTTCTACTGAACTGAAGGGGTCCTGGGGCCGAAGCTAGCCGAAGGATCGGCTGAAGCTACGGCTAGATCCTTCGGCTGCTTCGTGAATAGACCCCATAGTTTGAGATTAAACACAGCAAAATTGGGATTAAATCTGTGGCTCAATGGGTAGGTCCTGAATTGATTTTCCAGCATCTACATCTTAGTCTATGTTTAATATGTTCAGCCTGTGTTTGCATAGTTTCTAACCTAAACATAAAGGTAATCAGTCAGTATGAAATTGTATGTCAAGTCCAAACCTTTTTTTTCCCCCTCCCCTTTCCCTGTTCCTCACCTCTGTTTCTTTCCTCTTCTAGATTTCTTCTGTTTATCTAACTCTTAATCTTTCTCTATTCTTTTTTTTTCTTTCTCTGTGTTTTCTTTATCTCCTCCCCATCATTTTCTCTTCGATCTTATAACTGATGTACACTTTATTGCCAAAAGTTTTGGGATGCCTGCCTTTAAACGCACATGAACTTATGGCATCCCAGTCTTAGTCCGTAGGGTTTAATATTGAGTTGGCCCACCCTCTGCAGCTATAACAGCTTCAACTCTTCTGGGAAGGCGTCCACAAGGTTTAGGAGTCTGTCTATGGGAATGTTTGACCATTCTTTCAGAAGCGCATTTGTGAGGTCAGGTACTGATGTTGGACGAGAGGGCCTGGCTCGCAGTCTCCGCTCGAATTCATTCCAAAGGTGCTCTATCGGGTTGAAGTCAGTTCTCTGTGTAGGCCAGTCAACTTCCACCCCAAACTCGCTCATCCATGTCTTTATGGACCTTGCTTTGTGCGCTGTCATGTTGGAACAGGAAGGGGCCTTCCCCAAACTGTTCCTACAAAGTTTGGGAGCATGAAATTGTCCAAAATGTCTTGGTATGCTGATGCCTTAAGAGTTCCCTCACTGGAACTAATTGGCCAAGCCCAACCCCTGAAATACAACCCCACACCATAATCCCCCCTCCACCAAACTTTACACTTGGCATAATGCAGTCAGGCAAGTACCGTTCTCCTTGCAACCGCCAAACCCAGACACGTCCATCAGATTGCCAGATAGAGAAGCATGATTCGTCACTCCAGAGCAACAGCAAAACGTTTCCCAGCACACTTACCAGCCAGCATGCAAGAAAAAAAAAACCTGTCTAACCGCTAAGGTTAAAGACAGAGGTTTTAGATATACGTCTTCTGCAGAATATGTGAAAGCCTCATCAAGGCCCCTCTGTGTAGTGCGGTCCTATCTCTAACCTATGAGAGTCTACATCTTGGAGCACATGCCAGACAGAGAAGCGTGATTCGTCAAGGCCCCTCTGTGTAGTGCGGTCCTATCTCTAACCTATGAGAGTCTACATCTTGGAGCACATGCAGCAAAAGATAAAATTGGGTGCAGGTTCACCAGGAGGCAGCCCAACCTCCTTAAAGGCACAGGGACACACAAGGGACCCCACACATCACAACGGCAGCTGAGACCCCCAGTGTGTCACTGCACCAAATCAGTCAAGCAAGCACATCTAACATCATATTAATCTTTATGACTGACGGCCGCAGTCATTTGAAACTCCTGCACACACTCCTAAGAGATTCCATGCTATGTTACCACTGCTTTTATGTGAGTAATTTTCTTTTAATAAATCATACTCTGTTTGGAATGGATGGTACGCGCTATGGTGTTTGCTTTCTTTTTTTGGATAACACAATAACACAATCCTAGTATTGACATCTTATACTGAGGAGGCCTACAGATCGATAATGATTGGAGGTTATTGTTTTCCTACTAAAGAAGTGATATACAGACCTGTCTGCTGATCTGATGACACCATTGGAGGACATCTGTGAGCGATTGGAGCTGAGGGCTCCCTTCCCTAGTTAAGAAGGGAATTGCCTGATTTGACCTTTTGTTGGGGGTCTATCAATAAGGTGAGCACCCCTATATCTGGTGGGGTGCACGTGGTGCATTTGGTGAAGAAACAAGAAATATTCATCACTCTCGCTATATATGGACATTTTCAGAGTTATGAAAATTTTAAGACTTAACACCTGATCGATTTTTATTCACTGACATTTGTTTGAGTCACTGATTATTGTTTTTTTCATTGTTCATTGTTGTAACTCGGCATATTTAGTTATGCATTTTCCACGTATACACACTCAGTGGGTGTACATTCCAGTGCCTTGTAGCTGTTAGTTTGCTTATTGGCGCAGTTCATT
>NW_017306458.1:957973-962964 GCF_000935625.1 Nanorana parkeri
CACACAGGCTGTGTTTTTGGGGTGCAAAAAGTGTCTGTCTGAAGAATCAAGCAGTCCCTAAAAAGAAATAAGAAATCAGATTATCTGTCTTATCTCTTTATTATCAAGTACTATAGTGGCACTTTGATAGATCCCTCTCCCAGCATTCCTATTAGTTTATGTGACTGTCTACTAAAAGGAAACCAATCAGAACTCTGGGGGCAGGGGTGCTGGAGGAGGCAGCTTCCTTGTCCTGTTCCCTCTCTGTTCAGTGGCTTTAGTCTGTTGCACTGCCTATGAAAGTAAATTCTATTTCTGCAAAAGTCAGTGTTTTGACATTAGCTAAATTTAACCCCCTCAACTGGATTTTCATCTCTATTTCAGGGCCTATTTACACTTGTGTGTTGCAGCAACATGCACTAAAAAAACGTGTTAACACAATGCCCTTGCTTTATGTGTGGTGCATCGCAGTGCCATTCATTGTGAATGGTGTCCCAAGGCACTGTACAGTATAGTGTAAAACATTTTGTGTTTTGGTGCACTTCATTGCTTAAAAAGAGTTATGTGCATTTTTTCATCTGTTGTGATGCATTGGTAGCCCATTCTTTGTAATACCACCCCCCAGGGCGAACAATGTCCTTGGACCACAGCTGTGGAATTGGCTGTAGAACGGGTATCAGATCGCAGCTCTACCTCCGATGCCCAAGGTTTTGATAAGGCCTGGAGAGAGCTGCTTCACATCACACCCCGTTTAGCACAAAGACCCCTGCGTTCACCGTTAAGGTAGGTCTTCAGGGTGAAGCAGGTGGTTATGTTATGTGTTAGACTAGCAACTAGCTTGAGGCCACAGATATATGATTTCCCCTTGTGACACGGCAGACAGATTTAGGCAGGCATATAGCTCTGATGCAGTATAATCGGTTACCAAGCATACAGGTGTTTAGGCATAAGGCTATGAGATAGATTCATTTGCAGTACAACAGACAGTTGAGTAGGCATATAGTAATGCTATAGGTTAGATTGCAATACAGCAGACAGTTGATTAGGCATATAGTAATGCTATAGGTTAGATTGCAATACAGCGGACAGTTGATTAGGAATATAGTAATGCTATAGGTTAGTTTGCAATACAGCGGACAGTTGAGTAAGCATATAGTATCGGAAGTGCTGTGGATCTCCTTACCATAGCCCTATGGCTATGGTAGCAATACTTGCTGTTTGTGGCTCGGTATCATGTGGGGAAATCTCAGCAACTTGTCCTTCAGAAAGTGGTTCCTGGAGTAGCAGGGCTGTCGGTTTGATCAGCGTCCTGCTTAAATAATAGTGGGACGCCGATCAAACGGCGGACCGCGGCTTTATGCCGACTACTCGAGTGAGTGGGCGGAGTCTTGCGGCGCGCCTGCGCATTGTCACCGACGGACCCCGTACGTGAGTGGGAGGAGTCTCGCGGTGCGCATGCGCAGTTGCGCGTACGGTTCGTCGTCCCGGCCGAGGGGCGATACAAGTATCACATTTTTACGGTTCAGTTTACCTAGGGCGTTCTGGCATCCCTGTGGCAATAACATACGGATTCTTGCAGCAGGAATGCCAGGTGTACCCATTCAAGTAAATGACAGGGTGACAGCACCTTGACAGATGGCGGAAGTTTGGGACAGGTGACGGTTACTGGATGCAGGATAGATGCATCCAGCAGCAATCATCTATTCCAAACCGCATGTAATTGTACCATGTACTTTTTTCTAACAGATTTACTATTAGACTCCGGACACGTAATGTCATGGAAATGATGGAGCTTGTTGCCTCCAGGTTCATTTAACGCAGGGATGATCAGTGAATGAATGCTTGCTGATTGTTCTCTACCCCATCTGCCAATACCCACCATGCCAGGCCTGCAGGAGGGGCAGCGGAGCCCGGGATATCATGGCAGGAGAGGTCTGATAGGGAGAGCACTTTCTGTGGCCTGTGGAAGGTGGTTTTCAGCTACATATCTTTAGTTGTTAAGTCAACAGTTGACTTTTCATATGTAAGCAAATGTACAGTGGCGGCAGTGAAAGGGTAAAATGTGCATACTTGTGTTACTGTTTCTTTACATTTTTCAACTTTCTGTTTGGACTCTTATTTCTTATTGTATAAAAATGTATAATTATTTAAAATCTCTGATGACCTTTTTGACCTTTATAAATGTACACAAATTCATCCTAGTACTCTGCTGTCAAGTCAGTACATTGCTGAATTACCCTTGTGCTTACTTGACCTGCTCAGAATATTATAAATGGGATTGATTTCTTAAAAACTCATGCACCTAGGTGTGAACCCATCCTTAGAATTGTGCTGCACCAATTATTCTAGATAAACCCCACTTTTCTCAATACAGATGACTTAGGTAACGCTGGAGAGTAAATTTAGAGAGTGAGGCCAGCTTCTTATAGCTGAGACCGTCTGGAATAGTAATAATACAATAATAATATTCTTGGGTAGTACTGGCAGGAATGTCCCTTTATGCAGCACTGGCTACATTGTGTGAACAATAAAACAACCACAACTACCCTTTAAGGGTGTGAGGCATCTAGATTTAATATTTTCATAAAGCCACTTCATATCTGAGCTAATGATCTGGTTTAACAATGTGTTTCAACAAAAATTACTACAGTGTCAGCCTTTGCCATAAAACAGTGTGTTAGCAGCTTATTTTTTCCCCATGCTTTGTAATTCCTCATACCTTAGCTAATCATATGAAAAATGATTAGCTATCTTGAATTTACTGACTGTTTCAAGAAGCATGTTTCATGCATCCACTAAGTATATAAATTGCCATATTGTGTGGCCTGGATTATAGTTTGAACATGTGTGTTTTTTTTAATTATTAAATCAATTATTAGACTATACTAAATAGCAGCTAAGTGCTTGAGACTAAGGATGAGGTTTGGATTTATGGCCAGCATGGTTTTGTGATGAATCCATGGAATTTGGATTTGCATGCATCAGCACATTTATGAGTTGTTTTGCTTCCTAATACCTATTTATAACCTATATAAGGAGAGATTGCGAGAAATTGGGGAGCTATGTGCTAAACTATGCTCCTCTGTGCTGTGGATTGCAGTGGTGGGCTACATTCTCTTGTATGTCCCCTGTGTTCATAGATTTAGTCACATACAGTAACTCCGTGTTACTGTTCTGTTTCAAATGCTGCAGTTATGCAATGGTATACCTCCTTAGATCCCTATCTGTGTGGCAACACTTGTTGATTTGGCAGAATTCACAAACAGCTTAACTTTTAAATAAGACACAGAAGTTGAATCAAACATAGTTTTTTTTTCTGCCTGATGAAGTATAAGCAGACGACAGCTTTCCTAAGCCCTGTCTCTGCAATGAGAATGAAACTAAACAGAACAAGCATTAGGGAGCAGGTGTCTAGCTAGAGGCTATATATACACTAAACAGTGTAGTGCTACTTTCTAGCAACAAGTGAATAATATAAATACACAAATACTATGTAACATTGATCGATACATTCATACACACTCTTCTTGTGCAATTAATCTCTTATACAACATGTATGCAAATAAAAAAAAAAATCTATAAATACGTCTTGTGCAATAACTCTCCTATAGATTGGTTAAATGTAATCCAGAATAAAGTGCTACTATCTAACAATAAATGCTTACTGATGGTGAAAACATCCCAAGAAAATAATTACAATAAATTGTTATGAATAAAAGTCTATAATAAATCTTCGAATTCAGTAAATCCACTTCACAAATGGTGACTCATTGTGCAATCATGTATTTCCAAATAAAATTCCACACTTCTTTGTGTCCAGCGATGTCCAGTGAACAAATACCTCCACCTGTGCAACACGCCTCTCACCTTAACAAGTAGATCCTGTTGTTATATTTGGAGTCTATGAGCGCCTATTTTTTTCTCAGAAAAATACAGCAAGGGCTCCTATCCTCTCTCCACTTAAACTGTCAGGGAAGAACAGATATACTGTACTTCATAGTGCTTCCCATAAAAACATATTTTTATTAAAAAAGAAAAGACAAGTGGTCACTAGATCCAATGCCGCTGCTCTATCTTTGCTGATGACAGTCTATAATCTAACACTTGGGCAGGACATCACAGAGCAGTAAGGTCTTTGAGTTGAGGGGTCTTTAATGTGTGTGTCTCTGCGTGGGTGTATAATGGAGGTGCATCTGCAGCTACAACAGACACACAAAGGATAGTTACAAGTGTAGGGTGGAGCGTGTGTGTGCCAGGTCATGTCTGCAGACACTATTAGACTTAACCACTTGTGTTTTGTATGTTGTATGATGGGTGTAATTCTGTCCCTATTCGACCATTTACAATATGGTGAAGCCACATCTCTTAATTAAATATTTCAGGTGTGGTGGGCCTTAAGGGACGATTATGGGGTAGAGAGAATAGATGATTAGACAGATGCTGGAACATATGAAAGAGTATACCCCTATCCTGTCAGTGTGTAAGAGGGACAGCTTATGCAAGGCATAAATGGTGAAGCAAAAGCTCTCTGGGTAAGATCGCATAAATAAAATAAAAGTAATGCAGCAATGTTAAAGCTGAACTCCAGGGAAAAAGCTAAACCCACAGATTATATATATATATATATATATTTCCTTATTGCCCGGAAGCCAGCTCCATGTTCCCCTACAGCACTGCCAGTCAGAGGAAATGTTCCTCTGACTGGAAGTTCTGCTATCGGGGAAGGTATCGGAGCATTTGGGTGAGTACGAGTACTTATCCAAATACTTGGTATCAGTGCATCCCTATTATTTATTAAACTTGAATAGCACTAACATCTGGTAATTGCTTACCATTATTGCCTTCAACCATCAACTATGCCACCATTACAACAATATCTTGTTACAAATCCTTACTACTATTGTTATCCTGCTTGTCTGCAGCCTGCTCCATTCCTTTTAATTCTAAATGATAGCCAAAGCATAGCTGCAGCCTTGGAAATTCTATCATAGGTTATAACTCCTTACGATATC
>NW_017306458.1:963027-993204 GCF_000935625.1 Nanorana parkeri
GTAAAAAAAAAACTTACTAAAACCCTTTCTAACTTACCTGAATTTGGTATTATATTATCATTTCCTCCACAACTCTTCTGGCATTAAAGACCGTTGAAGCGGTGATCTGCGGATTTAAGCATTTGGAGCAATAGATCTTGGAGGGAGGGGGTAGCTTTTAAAGATTCCTATTTATAACAGGCGGAGACAAGACTCCTTTAGAAGTAATATCTGACACCCAGACTGTACTAGAATGCACTAGGCAAACACCTCTTTCTCAATTAGGCTACATTCACACTATGTGATTTGGGATTCTGGCTGCAGCAACCTGCAGCAGGAATCCCAAGTCTACCATTTAGATGCGACTACTGTCCCACATTCAAGCTAATGACAGGAGAACAGTGTCGGTAAGTGGCAGTCCACATGTTATCATATGTAATACGATTACGTGCAGTTTGGAATAGATCACTGTCCCTGGATGCATGATAGTGAGCATTGTTACCCTAGGACAGCAAGAGTATTTTTGGCAGGATCACCAGTTGAAAATAAAGGTAAAATAGCCCCAAAAAAGAAAACTGATGTGACCACTTAATCTAGCAACTAGTATGCCGCAATATTTTACATTTTTGGTCTTGGTTTAAGCATTGCTTAAAAAGTCCCAAGTAACATTTAGAAGATAAATTATTTAGTTCTTATCAATTACTCATTTTAGAAAAATTAATTAAACATGAGAGTTCTAAATTAATTCCCTATAATAATTTATCTTTACAAAATAAAAAGGATAACTCAAATTACAAAAAAAAAAATCAAAAATAATTTTAACAAACTCACAGAAGAAAATAAATCATAAAAATTCAAATATTATTGTCCATGTTAGGTGTATTTTTTTAGTTTACAAACTGTTATATTTCATTTTAGTTATTTATATAAATATAAACATTTATTATAAGTTGCATACATGTCCCTCAGTTAGCAATGCTGGGCTTTCCAATAATTAGCTCAGCATTACCTGTATGTTTGCTGGAAGCCTGTTTGTAACTGGGTAATAAGATGTTCCTATCGCTGTTAGAAGAAAGGGAAGGGTCTGCTTCTAACTAACTTCTGCTTGAATCTTGCCATCTGCTAGACGAAAGTGGTACACAGTAAAGTGTACCTCTAGACAAAACCTTTTTTAATTCTGTATAGAGTGGGGAAGGCAAGAATATTTAAGTTTTTTTTTTCAGTTTTCCTTTGCTGTCTGTGTCCACATTTGGGAGGCACACCTTCCAATGTTGTACTAATGACCACTGTTGCCGAGAAAGAAAATGAGGGGAAATGTAAAATTTTAGAGCCATCTCCAGAACAAGAGGTAGGGAAAAACCTTGCAAACGGGACACCTTTCTTGGAAAGTAGAACAGTAGAAAGGCATCATGGCACACTCACACTGAGTGTGCCATGATGCCTTTCTACTGTTCTACTGTTCAAAGCCCATTTCGTGTGCACCTTACTGTATAACTGGTAACAAATTGTTGAGTGCGTTTGTCGTTTGTTTTGCTTTACCTTTCTTGGAAAAACTGTCTGTGAGGAGAATTCTTCTCTAATTTCCTCTAGCATCTCTGAGATGGCAAGTGAAGGAAAATTTCACAAACTTAATTTGTTCCACAATTCTGGTCGTGAACCGATTTGGTCACGAACCGAATCAAGTCTCCCTGAATCTCCCCGCAATGTAAACAACTGGGCGGAGCCAGCTTTGATGTAGCTGCTAGCTTCGGCCAATTGTTTATATTTTGCTGACATCTGTGAAAATGTCATTTTGAGGCGGACGGCTCGGCAGGCTTTTTTTTTATTTCGTCGAGTCATCGTTGTGCACAAGGCTGGATGTTATGATTGACCCTGGATTAAATTATTGGATCAATTTTGGGGATTTTTTTTAATAAAGGAATTGTCAAAAAATTTGTGGTGTTTTTATTTAAATTAAAGGAATTTCTACAAAAGTCTGGTCTTTTTATTTACATTTTTACTTAAACCCTTCAGTGAATGAGTAGGGCTATCCCATTGTTTTTTTTTCTTTTATTAACGTGTCATTTTAAAAATTCTGCTCGCCTTCGGCAGCTTAGTGAATAACCCCCATAGCCTTACAGTAATGTCCCGTAATGTTGCCAACCACATACACCAACCAGTAATCCAATGTCGAGTGGAGAATGGACTTCATGACAAAGTAGATGACTACAAGTTCCATCATTCCAATAGCAGAGAACTATGGGTATAGAAATAGTAAAATATCCACAAATATCGCACAATGAGTATAGAACTAAAAGTCCCAGCCAGCATCCTATTAGCAGCACACAGTGGATATTGAACTACAAGTCTCAGAAAAGCATTGATTCACACATTGGGTAGAATTATGAGTCTCAGCATCTAGAAGCATACAGTGAATGACGTGAAGATAAGTAGACCTTGCATGTTTAGGTCTTTGACATTTTACAAGACTAGCCACATAGAGCGGCCCAAAATCCAATTAGCACCATGAGGTTTTGGAGGCACTGGAGTGCCAATAAATAAGAAACACCGACAAAATGACCAAATTTTGGAAAGCAGATGCCTGAAGGTATTTGATAAAAGCCATGGTGAGTCTTGAAGATTTACTTTTTTTGCCACAAGTTTTTAGAAAATGAAGAAAGAAAATGAAAATGTATTACTTTACATAGTTGTCATTTAGTAGGAAACAAACCAGAAATAGATAAGCGCACTGCTACTAATGTGATGCAAACGCATATTATAGGTGATGGTGTTCAGTGTGCAGTCTCCTTTAACAGGGAGAGGACCCCTGTGCATAGAACCAACAAGAACAAAACAACAAAAAGAGCGCTACTACCTAAAAGTTGCTATTAAAACGATTCCATAGAAATCCAAGGTGGTATGGGTATGGAGAAGGGAGAAGGACTCACTATTAGATGGAGGCGATGGTGATCCTCTGGTTGAAGATTGACGAGACAGCTCTCTCAATCTTTAATCAGAGGATCACCATCGCATCCATCTAATAGTGAGTCCTTCTCCATTCACATACCACCTTGGATTTCTATGGACTCGTTTTAATAGCAACTTCTAGGTAGGTGGCTCCTTTTGTTGTTTTTTTCTTGTCATTTAGTAGGATATTACTAATACACAGCATAAGTATATTTACAATTACACCCAAAACACATTCTGGCTGTAACAGTACCTGCTGGAAACCATACTAGTTTACCGGCTGTAACGGTACCTGATGACACCTAACTGATATTTCTGGCAATAACGACACTGGCTGTGGTTGTAGCAGTAACTGCTGACACTGTACTGCTACTGCTGGTAATCAGAGCACTGGTTGGGGCTGTAATGCTACCTAGTGACACTGTACTGGCACTTTTGGCAATCAGGACAGTTGTTGTGGCTATAACGATATCTACTGAAACAGTACTAGTTTTGGTGGCAAAAAGAACACTGGATGGGGCTGTAACGGTACCTGATTATATTATACTTGTACTGCTGGCAATCAGAACACTGGTTGGGGCTTTAACGGTAACTACTAACATCATACAGGGTACTGTTGACAATCATGACACTAGTTGCAGCTGTAATGGTACCTTATGATACCATACTGGTAATGCTGACAATCAGACACTGATTGGGGCTGGCATTGGTATTGTGTGGCACTTATACCAGCACTACTGGAAATCAAGACACTGATTGGGGCTATCAGACTGGCACTCTGGCAATCACACGCTTATTGCGGCTGGCAGGCTGGCAATGTGGCAATCAGACACTGGCACTCTAATGCTGGCAGACACTGACTGGGGCTGATAATATCACTGTGGCACTGGTTAGAGGTGCTGTGAATGATCCCTGTACTAAACTCTCCCTCTCCTCTCACATCTAAACAGCATGTGAGAGGACAGGGAGAGAAAGCTGAAAACCGCAGCCATTGTTTACATGTAATGATTGCTGTGATTGGTCACAGTGATCACATGGTAAAGAGCCAATTTCATTGGCTTTGCATCTTTATTTTGTAAACTGCATTGTCCAATGGACACAGTTTCCTGCTTGTGTGGGCTGGGGACGCGCGTGAACAGGAAACAAAAATTATGTTTAAAATAGCAAGCTGCCCTCATGTGCAAGCTGTTCGTCTGTTTAATTGTAACGGACAAGTGTAACAGACAATTTAATTGTAATTGCAAGTGGTTAAATAAAGATGCAAATTATAAAAAAGAAAACTATGTAAAAAAGCTTTCATGAAAAAATACAATTGCTAGAGATACTGCTCATTTTATTCACCTTGGCTCCAGTCACAGTTTAGTGACAAGTCTTTTGAATGCATTCTGCACAAACATCCGCATCTGCTATAGAGTTGGCTGTTGGGATTCATCATCTGTTGACATAAATGGAAACAAACATTTGTCAATGTCAAGCTTTGGGAACAATGAGTAAACTTGACTTTAGTTCAAAAATGCAGGTGCATTAAATATTTATTTCGATATTTTTCTTTTCTTAACACAAACAAATTAAAAGCATTTCAAAGCCTATCACTGCTTTCTATTTAAAGGAAAAGTAAAGCATATTTTTGTAAACATATTTACAAACCCAAATGCCAAAGTTGTGTGAATACTTTTGCTTTTCCATTTTTGCTTTTTAAATGTAGTTATGCAAAGTTTTTTTTTTTTATACATTGGTGTGAATAAATGTTTCATAAATACCTGTTTATCCTGCCAGCTCCCAAATCTGCAGGACGGTGGTCTTTCTGTGCTTTCTTTTAATCCACTGCAGTCATTGATCCCTGCTGGTTGATTAACATCTGCTCTGATCATTTATCAGCTTAGACAGGGGCTACCTGTAAATATAACCAGGGCCGGCGCTAGCGCAAGTCAACATGGGCACTTGCCTTACGGCGCCAGGGAACAGGGCGGACAATTGACAGTCGGCCGCCCGGCATAAGTCCGGCTCCGGCCGTCCGATCGAGACCAGTATGGGCTGCCTACGTCAGTGAGTGACGTGAGTGGCCCCACCCCTGGCCGCTCAGCCGCATGTGAAGGAGCGAGGGCTGCAGGAGGCGGAGCAACAGCAGCGTCATCCTGGAGGCGAGGGCGACCTGTTGAGGTCAGCGGCGATCGCTGTCTGTTTTCTCTTCTCCTCCACCCGGAAAGTTCGCCGCTAATGGGACCTGGCACTGGCAACGAAGCCTCAGGATGACATGGGGGTGTAGGATGACATGGGGGCACAGGATGACATGGGGGCACAGGATGACATGAAGACACAGGATGACATGAAGAAACAGGATGGCATGGAGACACAGGATAACATGGAGGCACAGGATGATATGGGGCACAGGATGACATGGGGGACAGGATGACATGGGGGCACAGGATGGCATGGAGACACAGGATGACATGAAGACACAGGATAACACGGAGGCACAGAATTACATGAAGACACAGGATGACATGGGGGCACAGAATTACATGAAGACACAGGATGACATGGGGGCACAGGATGACATGGGGGCACTGGATGGCATGGAGACACAGGATGACATGAAGACACAGGATAACATGGAGGCACAGGATGACATGAGGGCACAGGATGGCATGGAGACACAGGATGACATGGGGGCAGGGGATGACATGAGGGCACAGAATTATATTGAAGACACAGGATGACATGGGGGCACAGGATGACATGAGGGCACAGGATGGCATGGAGACACAGGATGACATGAAGACACAGGATAACATGGAGGCACAGGATGACATGGGGGCACAGGATGGCATGAAGACACAGGATGACATGAAGACACAGGATAACATGGAGGCACAGGATGACATGGGGGCACAGGATGGCATGAAGACACAGGATGACATGAAGACACAGGATAACATGGAGGCACAGGATGACATGGGGGCACAGGATGGCATGAAGACACAGGATGACATGAAGACACAGGATAACATGGAGGCACAGGATGACATGGGGGCACAGGATGGCATGAAGACACAGGATGACATGAAGACACAGGATAACATGGAGGCACAGGATGACATGGGGGCACAGGATGGCATGAAGACACAGGATGACATGAAGACACAGGATAACATGGAGGCACAGGATGACATGGGGGCACAGGATGGCATGAAGACACAGGATGACATGAAGACACAGGATAACATGGAGGCACAGGATGACATGGGGGCACAGGATGGCATGAAGACACAGGATGACATGAAGACACAGGATAACATGGAGGCACAGGATGACATGGGGGCACAGGATGGCATGAAGACACAGGATGACATGAAGACACAGGATAACATGGAGGCACAGGATGACATGGGGGCACAGGATGACATGGGGGCACAGGATAACATGGGGGCACAGGATGACAAAGGGGCACAGAAAAACTGCTGCTTTTGCTGGCATGTTACAACTAGTATAAAAGGTACCGGATCTCCAGGCAGAGTTAACAAGTAATAAAAAAAATATTAAAGGGTGAACTCAGAAAAACTAGCACTGCTGTATTAATGCCAGTGACAACTTGCATCATATATTTCATTTTAATCTAAACTCCTCCCCCCAATGCTTCTTTAAGGACTTACTTTAAATGACAGTCATTTTGGTGTCACCCCCCTGTAAAAAGTCAGGCACTCGGTCATGGCCCGAGAGCCCGACAGTGTCAGGAGAGAGGAGGGGACCCTGCGGCATACCTCACCCTGCTGTATGGGGTGATTTAATGCAGTTTGAAGTCCAGCTGTCCTTCCCCCTCATCTCTCCCAACTGAAACTCCGTAACTCAGTACGAGCTCTGCCTGGGAGAGAATGTGAAGAAGCCTGAGATTTGCAGCTGTGATCGATTGATCACCATTGCAATGCTTTCCAGGCTTGAATGCAAATATTAAAGAGATGCATATTTTTGTTATACATTATTAATTATGCATATCTTTAATCTTTGCAAAAGGTGAACTTATCCTTTAAGAGATGCCTTTAAAGTGTATGTGGTGTTACAGAACATGAAAGTGTCAGTGATACCATATTCTGGCATTACATATTTTGGATGTGCAATTGATTTTATAAGTTTTACATTTAGCTTGGCTTAAATACAGCAGCAGCACCATGATCAAATTTGAGTTGCGATATCTGATTTTTTTTTTTTATTAAGCGGTAATAGACCTAAATTGGCCTGTGTAATTAGCAGCCACAACAAATCTGAAAGGTTACTCTAAAGAGCTATAACAAAAAGCTTATCGTTAGCTTTAGCTTAATAAAGATACAGTCCTTAACTTTGCACAAATTTGTCAGAATCAAAATAGTTTATTAGTATAGTTTGGAGTATCTTTTCTTGCAGTACCGCACTGCATTGTTTTAACATTTTAATAAAATACACAAAAACGCTTCAAAACCACAACCCCGCATTCTCTAAACCCCCTCACATCACTATATCCCCAATTATTCACACAACATTAAAAATATAGACTTAAGCTATGTGTTTGAAAGAAACTTACCAGCATTAGGACAGTACATGAGCACTTGAAAAGGCAGAAAATTGAAAGAGGCCTAGCAGATTTTATCTTGCAATAAAAATGAGAGTGTATTATCTCTGAGACGATAGCCACAAATATTGTTCAGTAGCTGGACTGTATGTAAACAGCTTTGTTTACCTTGAAAAAGTATCTTTTGTACTTGTACCATTGCTAGTTTTCTATTAAAGTGACACTAAACTCAGGATTTGAATTTTAAAAATGTATTCAAGTACCTTAACTATTAACAGAAATGTATCTTACTTGTGTATCACTCGGCTGTAGATCCTCAAATCATCTCTGAATTCATGCTGACACTGTCCTTCCTTCTGGAGGGTTTTGTTCCCCATGGTCCCTGTGTGTATTGTTAAGTAGCCACTGCTCCAAGCTCACTTCCATGATGGACTACAATCTCAATGCAAATTAGTAAACTAAATGTAAGATTGTAGTCTATTAAAGGAGCAAGCTTGGAGCGGTGGCTACTTTACACACGCAGGGACCATGGGGAACAAAAGTAGCTCAAAGAATGCAACACTAAAAAAAGTCTAACAAACAAAAGTAATGAAAAAAAGGGGGTTTTAAAAATAGAAATACAAAATAATGGGCGGCAGTTAATTAGGGCTGATTATGGCTAAGTAAGGCCTAATATGGAGTTAAAAAGAAATATGTTTTTGAGTTGGTATCAGGTGCTGTGCAGCAACACTAAAGTAGGCTTTCTTCACAAAGAGTTTCTTGATGAACCAGCCAAAAGTTCATGCGTGGGTGCTGCTGTCGGCACCCTTCCGATGGGCATCACTGGTCAGCATGTTGGAAAATTGTCGGCCGAACAGAGCTAGCAGCCAATCAGCTTTATCCTGATTTGGTCACCCAAAAGAACATTCTTTTTTTGTAATAATTGTTTCATTTCTTTGCAGGACATATACTGTAATTAACTCTGATAAATCAGACTATTTGTGGCTTTCTGTTATAAGATTGTACCAATAGTTTTACATAGAACATTATAGCCAGAATATTTGATCTGAACTTTTATTATTGGTAATACTGGCTTAGTAAAGTAATGTAATTAATATGTTTTAACTTTAATTTTCTTTGGCAAGGGTATATATATATATTGAAATTATGTCATTTTCAAAAATTGATGCAGTCCTTGCCCTTGATAGTCTCCCCAGTCTGAGACCAAAGATTGCTAGATGGATCCTTAATGGAGTTTTTACCTGTGTGAGTTTAAGAATACCCAGCCTGTTCTGTGTCATCTTTAGTTAGATGTATATTTGCCTGGCTTGGTCTTACTTCTGAAAAAGTGATTAAATAAATCCCCATGCAACTAATAAAGAAGTTCCTTGAAAGAAAATCCTGTAAATGTCTAGCCATTAATATGCATTAAAGATAGTTTAAAAGCCTAGAGGTATTTTTAAAATGTCTGATTTTCAGATTTAACATTTGAAACAATAATGTACTACTTTTTGGAAACACCAGGCTTTAGCCGGGTCTAGTGTATTGGACATTCTGGACACTGGGTTTGCCAATACAAGGACCAGAGTATTGCAATTACATTTTTAACTCATCTCCTTTTCATTTATTCTATATATTTAACTTTTCTTATCATAAGAGTAATAATAGATGCAGGAACAATAGTAATTGTTCTTTACAAACGGCATTTTTAGCAATGCTGTATATCAACCCATGAAAATGTTGTGCCACAACTAATAATAAATGTCACAGTTAGAACTAATATAGTCATTTGTAAATGCTGTTGAACCTCCCAAATGTTGGTAATTAACTTACCTTATTGGATGGGAGGATGGATTGTGTTTGCTGCTAAATGCCGGTGAATAGGATTGTGGGGGAGTATTTTAAGCAAGGTGTATTTTGTGTTGTCTTGCTGACTGTTTTTCACATGCATACTGTGTATACACATTTTAGAAACTTCTCTCCTATTAGTGAAATCCAGCAAAGGGTGATTAGTGGATTTTCTCAAATGATCTGTAGCTATTATATGATCGGTCTTAGGTACTTACTCTTTCTCCCTAATTCTTATTAGCCAATTATTAGCCATAATTAAGTCCCATTGATTTCCCTTGCAAAGCAAACAGCCTTATTTGCCTGTGGTGTAACTTATGTTTCTTTTTATTTTGTATACCCTAGAAAAATTCTGGCCAAAAAGCTGGCCATACACTGTTACAAGAAAAATCACTATATTTCCCCAACCAAGCTAAACAGTGTGGCTAGAGGACCCCCTGCTCCTGACTGCTGGTTACTGAAACAGTGCCTGAATATGATTGGATGAAGGCACCGTTTGGCTGACAATTTTCCACTATAGTAAAAGGCATATATATAATTGTTAGAACTTACTGAGCAGGCGTATGAAATGTACAACATAGTGTCTATAGTGCAGGTCTCAGGAGTGCATAACACACAGACTGTAGGGGTCAGGAGTGCATAACACACAGACTGCAGGGGTCAGGAGTGCATAACACACAGACTGCAGGGGTCAGGAGTGCATAACACACAGACTGTAGGGGTCAGGAGTGCATAACACACAGACTGTAGGCGTCAGGAGTGCATAACACACAGACTGCAGAGGTCAGGAGTGCATAACACACAGACTGCAGGAGTCAGGAGTGCATGATGCAGAGAGTGCAAGGGTCAGGAGCGTGTAATGCAGAGAGTACAGGAGTTAGGAGTATGTGATTGTCACAATCCAAGTGACTGCAAAATACAGGACCCTACCCTGGCTACGACTAGGTTTGCAGAGGAGAGGAGTCTAAGGAACAGCTCTCGTAGGTCTATGTATCAAGTCCCCAGGTTGCTCCCAAGATACTAATAGTTGTAGCACAAAGATGCATTGACAATACTGTTGGGCACTTGAGAGTGGAGCAGAATAGCATATAGAGTACCAGTGAACTGAAATGCCTGGCCTAGCATGACAGAATACCAGCATACTGACATGGCAGGAATGTGTGCCAGGAAACCAGGTGAGACTGCAGCCACAGGAAAGTGTAAAAGGGTACCAGACAAGACTAGAATAGTGGGAAGAGGACCAGGATAGGTCCTCTAATACCAGGCATATAGGAGCAGTGAAGCTGTGTACCAGGATACCAGGCAACCGGAGTGCTGAAACTGCAGACAAAGCTACCAGGTGACTTGGGGCCAGAACCGTGGACCAAGATACCAGGCGACCAGAGTGACGGGACTGATGACCAGGATGCCAAGCGGCCAGAGGGGATGCTTCTGTACCATGACAATTTTAGATTAAAGGTTCAGTAATGCAAGGCAGGAGCGAATGTATAAAAAATTCTACAACTTTCAATTCTTTTCTCAGAATATGGAACGTAGTTAAGAATTCTCTTCTTTGTGATGTCATAACATACATTCATCTTTAGTGTTCACAGATCTGCAGCTTGCTTAAGACTGTGCCACAAACTCCAATCTGTTTTGCAGTGATGCACTTTAATTAAAGTTATGTATGTGTACATTAAAATGTACAAGGAACAAAGCTTGTTCAGTGCAGTGTGCTCCATTTTTCTCATTTATTTTAATTGAAAATGTGTTTTGTAATTACCCAAAAAAGAAAACGAAAGATCAAGGCATATAAAGGCACAATTTTCCATGGGTTATTTTAAGGGAATTGATGGCTGTAACTAGGAGATATTTGATGTAATTTTATCTTAGTGCTAATTAAAAATAAGTTGAGATTAGCAGAAATGGCAAAAGAAAATGAACAGTGTTTGCAATGATTCATTACCCAGGCGGAGCTATACATTTGTATTTAACTAGCAAATGCTCATTTATAAACAGGATAATACTGAAGTGGGTGTATTAGAAAAGTTTGCTCCATAATCCATGGGTGACCAATTCATAAAACAGTGTAAACTGCAGACTGCAGTCTCACCAATATCTGCATGTACCTTTTAAGCATCATCTGGTTGCTCTGGAACTCTTTTTAAAGTTTACATTGTTTGAGATTACACTTCAGAGTACACAGGACACAGGGCAGCTGTAAGGATGGTCCAGTACTTACTAGGGAACCACATGGGGTAAGTTGCGGCATTCCAGGCTGCGCAGTCTCATGCTTTAGTTGGCGGATGTACACTTGCTGGTGTTCATCCATGCAGACGCGTACGCACTAATGCTCATTAGACATGTGCGATTCGTTTCGTTCCGAATCGAAATTCGGACGAATTTTCGGAAATTCGGATGTATCCGAATTCCAAAATTACAGACATAACGAATGCAAACGAATCCGAATTTCCATTTCTGAAATTCGGTAGCGGTAGTTCGAACGTTCGTTTCGTATTCTGTTCTTATTCGTTTCTTATTCGTTTTGTTCGTTGGAGCAAAGTGACATTAGAGAAGGAGAAAAATATTTTCCCCCCCTCAAATGTCACTTTGCTGCAAACGAATGAACGAAACGAATAAGAAACGAATAAGAAACGAATAAGAACAGAAAACGAAACGAACGTTCGAACTACCGCTACCGAATTTCGTCCGAATCCGAATTCCGAATCCGAATTGACTTTCACACCCGAATCCCGAAAAACGAAATAACACAAATCCGAATTTAAAACAAAACGAAACTAAACACATTTTTTGGCAGTGCACATGTCTAATGCTCATAATGCTCAGGTGCACAAAAGTTAGCGTACAGGTGTGTGCACATTAACATGGTTGTTGGCACCACTCTCCCTATTTAAGCCAGCGTGGGTCAAAAGCTAATTGCTGATTTGTCTTCAGCTCATCCCTGTTATCTTTGCTTCCTGACCTGCCACTCAGCTTCCTGAATACGGCCTTGGCTTGTGACTTGCAGCTTTGCAAAGTGATTTTTTCTTTTACATTTACAGAATGATGATCTCTACTGTAAACTAGATCATTGTTTAAACTGGTTTGTTCTCTGTTTGCATGGGTTTAATATTGATCTATTTCTACCAAGCACTGTTTTTATCTCTGTTAATGTAATTTCTTAGCAGTGAGCAAAGTCTTTCCGGGATTCCTCCAAGTTTGTTTGTCAAAAACTCTTTGTAGTGCCATACTTTTAGGCTTTTTGGACATGTGTCATATCATTTAAATGTGCTGCCTAATACACAAGAAACGCACATGCAATTTTTAATTGTAATGCACCACACCTTTACAAAAGGTAGTGCTTTGCTGTGCATTGTGGTGAACTGCAACACAAGTGGGATATTAATCGCTTAAGGACAAAGGCCTTTTTTTATTTTTTATTTTTTGCACCCATGTCATAATCCACATTTTAGGTCTTAAAATTACTTAAAACTCCCAAACATTATATATTTTCTGAAAGCCTAGACCCTACAGAATAAAATAGCGGCAGTTGCAAATTTTTATGTTGCACAACTTATTATCAAACCCCAAAATGTTGTGAAAAATGCACTTTAGTGCCCCAAAGAACTATATAAAACCATTTTTTTGGTAAAATATAAAAGATGAAGTTACAATGAGTACATAGATACCCTACATGCCCAGGTTAAAAACAGGAAAAACAGAATTCAGTACCCCAAAAAGTCCATAGACAACACTTTAAAAGCCCCTACAGGTCATCATTTTAGAGATATGCGTAAATATTGGTCCTAGAGTTATTGCTCCCACTCCGGCGTGCACGGAGATATCCAACATGTGTAGTGCGATCATCGTTTTCATAAGTAGGCTCACCCGACATTTTTTAATTATTATTTTTACATTTAATTTATTTAATATTTTAATAACTGTTTTTTTCAACTTTACTTTAATTGCTATCACATAGGGGGGCTTGCGAGCCCCCCATGTGATAGCATATTGACAGTGACAGGTACTCTTTAAGGTGATAATGGGGGTCCCGTAGTATCACCTTTACATTCCGAATAAGCTATCGAAGTGCAGATCACACTTCAATAGCTTATAGCTGGGCTTCAGGAGCCGAGCAGACAGCTATAGGACCAGAAGTGATGCAATACGCGTCGCTCACAGTCCCATATTAACAGTTTCTTCTTACAAGCTGTAATTGGCTATCTGTCCCCTCTAAAGATGCCCACACACCTTGCGATAATTGTACGATAATCACGGGAAATTCCGCGATCGTACGATTATCGCAAGGTGTGTGGAAAGCGTGCGACCTCTCCTACTGTAAGATCGTATGACTTTTATCTTATGAACATGTTCGAAAACCTGCCGAGAATCGTACGATTGTCAGTGGGGGTGTGGCATGTTCGCAAGATAAAAGCCGCACGGGCCGGTGTGTGCAAGCGCACACTGCCCGTTTAGCATTGTGGTCATCGGAAGCCGCCCCGCTGATCATCGCAAGTACAATCTGCCTGTCCAAGATAGGCAGATCGTACGTTTTTTTAAATTACCTTACAACCATCGCAAGACAAAAGTCTTGCGATGGTTGTTAGGTGGGTGCCCAGCTTAACACAGACCGCTGCAACCGATTACAGCCTGTAAGGAGAAACCACTGACGCAATATCTGGTCACATTAGCAACCTGACGCCTGGGATTTGTCCAGCCCTGTCTTAACATTTATATCAATGCAGCCGGCCTGTCTCATTAAGGAGGTGCACAGACTCAGAGCGCACTCCTAAGAAGAAAAATGGGACAAAATTGATTTTTGTAAAGTAATAATGAGACAGGGAATAAAATGAAGAAATAGGCTAACGTTTCGGGACCTCGTAGGGACCCTTCACGGTGTTGCTCTGATAAAGGGTCCCTACGAGGTCCCGAAACATTAGCCTATGTGACATTTCACAAATAAACATATAAAAGGAAATATTGATATTGGAATCTTCGTTTTGTGTGTGCCATGAACCACTGTGATTACTTTGTGTTGTATTTCTGGCTATTTTTTTATTATAACATAATACATTGCAATTTTTATTTAACAATAAAACCTGCTTTGTCTCTCCTTCTTACATTGTTGCCCAATCAAGCTGCTGACATACTCTCGAGCCACTGTGCAATATGTCTGGCTATTGTCTCTGAAATATGACATTTTAATTTCTTCATAACAACTGACTTATTTCTGGATGTGAGTTTTAGTTTATCACTAGTATAAATGTTTAAATGTGTTTAGTGTTTTGTTTCCAAATGTGCAACGAGAGATACAAACACTTACAGGTAAAATCAAATTGTATATAACATTGAATTAAGTAATGAGAAATAGATGTAACAATATAATAATGATAAAATATACTAAGAAAGATAGCTGCAGATAAGAGGTAGGAGAGTTTTCTTCAAATGAGTCTTGCAAGTCTCCAATGCCTTGGCAGAAGATGGTAGCAGCTCTGCTAAGAGACTACTTTATTCCACATTGTCATTAACAGGAACAATTGTTTAATTGTTAATAGCAGCCCTAAGAGATAGTATTACCCTTTAAGGGTGAGATCACTATATGAGAACTTATATTCCTGTAGTGTTTGGTCATTTCAACCACATACCTCAATAGCTCCTTGGTCAGGCTTGGCTAGCACATTCTTAATATTTATTAGTTAGCCATGAACAGAAAAAGTAACAATTTCTTCATCACACAAATACGGGCTCACAAATATCATAAAAATAATATTTGTAACTGTATGTAAAGGCAAAATCTTAACAGTGGAAGAAAAGCACTTAGTTATAAAACAGCAGAGTAAATGTACACAGAGATATATGACTTCTATATACATATATATATACTTCTATATACATTATGGTATGCAATGTACCCCCAATCCAACCTCCGACTCCTGAGAACCAATTAGGTGGATTTAACCACAAAAAACTGTTTGGCCATCTTAGGTTTCGGTCAGATTGTGAGTTTTCTTCCATGCTTTTTTTTTTAATTTGTGTTCAATGGGGCCTTCAATAAACTCAAAATAATTTTGTGATACATAATTACAGCAATTAATGTAGATACCAACAATTGTACACATTCCTCCTTGTGAGGTGGTCAGATAATCCAGCACAAGCCCATTCAGAGCTATCAATTTAGTATGCTACTTCAGAGCATCATTAATTATATTTAGTGTTTCAAGCATTTGATCTGTTATATATTGTCAAACAACTTAGCAAATTGGGCGTGATGCTTTGCCCCCCACAGAGCCCTGATCTCAGCATCATCGAGTCTGTCAGGGATTACATGAAGAGACAGAAGGATTTGAGGCAGCCTACATCCACAAAACACCAGTGGTTAGTTCTCCAAGATAGTTGGAACAACCTACCTGCCGAGTTCCTTCAAAAACGGTGTGCAAGTGTACCTAGAAGAATTGATGCTGTTTTGAAGGCAAAGGGTGGTCACCCCAAATATTGATTTGATTTGGATTTCTCTTTTGTTCATTTACTTTCCATTTTGTTAGATATGATTGATTGATAATAAACTATTAACACTGTTATTCTAAAAACATTCTTACTTTACAGCATTTTTTCACACCTGCCTAAAACTTTTGCACAGTACTGTACAACCATAGTTGCACCATTCAGACATTTTCTTTAAACAGCTTCAACACAGCCTTGACTAAGAATCTTGGTGGAGAATATAATGACAATCATGACACTCACTATTGTTTCCCTTGAGATAATCCTGTGGCCTAAAGGACATCTGCAAATGATCACATGGTGTCTGTCCACCCATGGTTAGCTTTAATATTTACATCCCTGTTAATAATATTTAAAGTAAAGCACTCCCTAAAATTATCTACAATAAAACAGGTAATACAGGAGAAAACTCATTACCTTTCTAAGCTCCAGCAACAGCAAACGGATTAAAAGTAAATTTGATTGAAGGAAATGTGGAAGAATAGAGACTGCGATAAGCAGAATGCTATTAAAAATAGGGGGAGAGGAGGAAGCTAAAGCAGAGAACAGTGTTAAACAAAGGAGAAATCAGGTAAAAGGGTTACAGCAAAAAAAAGACTGAAAATATTCATTGTGAAATTACAAGTCACGTTTTCACTGAAAATAAAAGGCTTCTGCAATATAATACCATCATAGATATATGCAGAAGATAAGCAAAGTAAATATGTTAATATGGATTTAGACCTCTAATCGCAAAACTGATTCAGGGCTGTACTTATCATTAAACCAATAGAAACCTCACCTAAATTAACACAGAAGAGTCTTTTATGCCTCATATGAAAATTGTTTCTGAGGTGGGTAATGTGGTAATATGATTACAATAATATGATTTTAACATCTGGTTTTCCATGCATAGAGGTGTCATCTGAACTTGTTTTATAAACTACAGCAAAATTCAATTATTGTATACAAAATAGAGTAACTGATAGCTACCAATTTCATTTCAGCCAGACCAATAAAGGATTTAACGGTTTACTTTAAGCTATTATATTGTAATGTGAAGGGACACACAAAGGGGTAACCCCATAGAGCACTTAACCCCTATTCAGTGCAGCATACCATTCTTCGGCTAGGGGCAATCAGAGATATGCCACCCGAATACCAGGACCTCCCTCTTGGACAGGTTTCTACCAGGGCTGGATTTATTCTCTCTGCTGCCCCAAGGCCAGATTTCTCAATGCGCCCCCCTCCCCTCCAACCAGATGGCGGGGGCGGCAGGGTTAGTATAAATTTTTTTAACTTTATCACTTTTTTAATTTTTTAAACATTTTAATTTATTTTTTTATTTTTTTTATTTTTTTACATTTCTATTTATTTTATCATCTTTTACTTTTTTATAATTTTTTATCTTTTTTTTTTTGCTTTTAAATTTTTTCTACTTTTTTTTATTTTACGTATTTATTTTTTTATAATTTATTTCTTATACTTTTTATATGTGTCGGGTGCGCCTACATGTGAAAACAACGATTACGCCACACATGTAACATATCACCTCGAGCATGGGAGTGCAAGCAATACATTTAGGGCCTTCACTCACTGATAACACTAAACTGATGAGCAGTAAAAGCTTTTAAAGCGTCGCCTAAGGGCCAAGTTTAGGCATGGTCATTTTTTTGCGATTTTACAGGCGCACGCAATTTTAAACATGACCCCGTTTTTTTAAATTTTACCAAAAAATTGGATCATTATAAATGTTTCATGATATAACATAGGGAAAACTGTTTTTTTTCAAAATGTTCGGAACTTTTTTCATTATATAGTAAAAAATGAAAACTCCATTAAATACCACCAAAAGAAAGCTCCATCTGTCCCCAAAAAATGGTTTATGGTCTCGTTCACACCTAGGCGTATTGCATATGCGCTTCTGTCGCACGACCGTCGCGCATTTTTTTACCGCGATTCGCGGTAAAAAAGTTGCGCGACCGTCGCGCGTTTCCGAAGGCTACTTGGCTGTATCCCAATGGAAACGCGCAACAAAACGGCCCAAAGTAGTACATGTACCTTTTCAGGCGTGGGCCGTTTTGTAGCGCGTTAGGGACGGGCGGAAATACGCCAAGGTGGGAACGAGACCATTGAATACAATGGGATTTATATTTTTGAGCGTTTTGTAGAGCGTTCGTCGAGCGTAGAACGCGCTACAAAACGTTCAGGTGTGAACGAGGGCTTAAATTAATTTCAGTACAGCGTTGCATGACGGAATAAATGTGAGTCAAAGTACCACGGCGCTGAATACTGAAAATGGCCTGGACAGAAAGGGGGTATAAACACCCAGGTCAGCAAGTGGTTAAGTACTTGATAGAGCTTTCTTTTGGTGGTATTTAATCACCACAGCGGTTTTTATTTTTTACTATATAATGAAAAAAGTACCGAAAATTGTTCTCCCTATGTTATGTTATAAAACATTGATTATCACCAAAAAATGTGGTAAAATATAAAAGACGGGGTCATGTCAGATAAATAGACATTAAACATGACAAGCTTTAAAATTGTGTGTGCCCGCGAAATCGCAAAAAACTACCATACCCAAAATTGGTCATAGGCAACACTTTAAAAGCTGTTAACGCTCATCAGTTTAGTGTTATCAGTGATTGATGGCGCCAGACTTGTGGCACAATGGGAGCAATCGTTGTTTTCGCACGTAGGAGCACTCGACGCATGTTTGCATGTGTATGTGGGGGACTTTAAAACAAATGTTTTGGTTTTCTATGTGACTTTTACATTTTTTTGTAACTAAACCTTTTTTTCACTTAACTTTATTGCTATCACATAGGGGGATAACAAGCCCCCTATGTGGTAGCCAATTTGCAGTGAGACCCCTAATGTCACCTAGGGACCCCCATAGAAACTGATGAAGCAGAGACCTGCTTCACCAGCTTCTCTCCGGTTTCTGTACCAGGGAGTGACAGAGGAATGCGGAAGTGATGTAATACACATCACTTCCTGCATTCTGACGGAGAGGAGGGGATCAAACGGAGATTGTGTACTTATCTCCATTTGATCTCCGATTACAGAACTGCTATGCTGGTTCCGGGCTCACACCGGGCACAGCGGAGCTCAGGATCGCCAGCAGTGGATGCGACGGAGGGGGGGGCGCATACGCCTGTATATAAACAGCCATTGCTGGCTGTTTACATTTCAGCTGATTTCCCGCCACTAGGCAGTGTGCACGAGCAGGTCGGGAAGGGACGTTTAAAAATGCCCACCCGCATCCAAGAAGCCGCTGTCCGGCCGTTTAATTACAATGGAGGGACAGCAGGTGGTTAAAGCTCATTTCCACCTTTGCAGGGCATTTAAAAAAAACATAAGCCAGCAATGTACACCAAGTGTACATGGGGCAGTCATATGCAGTTGTCGTATATAAATCTCCGGTGACCCTGCAAATCCTTGGTGACTCCGCAAATCTCTGGCGACCCCGCACATCCTTGGTGACTTCGCACATCTCTAGTGACACCACTCATCCATGTTGACCCCGCACTTCCCTGGTGAGTCCACACAAAGTTCAT
This sequence comes from Nanorana parkeri, assembly GCF_000935625.1. NCBI lineage: Eukaryota > Metazoa > Chordata > Amphibia > Anura > Dicroglossidae > Nanorana > Nanorana parkeri. The sequence continues at coordinate 982,345 of NW_017306458.1, forward strand.
GCAAAGTTCTGCCGTACAGAGGATTTGCAGTTTGTACAATTAAAACCAGTTACTTTTATATGGAAATATATTTTGAATTTATCTGTTCTAACAGTCATTGGGTAAATGACAAGAATGGTGGTGGTGTGTGTGTGTGTGGGGGGGGAGTTGGCGAGAAAGGGGGCGCATTGAGGAACCTGACCTTGGGGTACCAAAGAGAGTAAATCTGGCCCTGGAGAGGGAGCGATCCGAGAGAGAGACACAAAACAGTGTGACAGAGAGAAAGTTTAGAGACAGTTGTACCGTCAGAACATGTGGAGGAAATCGTTCCCCCAGAGAACACATAGAGAAGAGATGTCCTGTGATGATCTCAGGGAGGAGTTCTCCTTCTCTTGGCTCTGTCCCAGCTGCTGCTGATCGTCTCCTCAGAGCTGATATGTGACACCTGTGTGTGTGCTGGTTCATGAGAAGGGGGAGGGGTCAGCTGATTACATGTTACATATAACAACCCTCAGGCCCCAATCACACCAGGGCGGTTTAATTGAAAACACATGCAAATAAAATCACATACATTCCTATGGGGGCCGTTAACGCAAATGCACAGAATGAAGTATACAAATACGCCTGCCGCTTGAAATAGTCCCTTAGCTTCTTTTATTGCGCTGATCAGCTCATTTTGCTCCATAGACTTCAATGGAAACGCACTGCTCTGTGCGTTTTTGCGCAATTCCGCACGTTTTTCATGCGCATTTCAGCAGCTGAGCCTGCTTCTCATTGGACAACTGAAAACCAGCTTCAAAAACATGCTGACATATGAACAGAAAATGCCTGTAATACGCACTAAAACCGCACAAAATCATGCAAAAACAGACTATAAAAAGTGCAAAACCAGCGCTGTAATGCTGTTGCCCTGGTGTGAATGGGGACTCAGAGAGTCGGAATGAAGATCCTCTGGAGGAAATTTGGAATTTATAGGACTCTGGCCTATTATAATAACCTGCCACATACCCACCCCCTGGTTTGAATTTTAGCTTTTTCTCAGGATATCACTTTGGCTCCATGTTTACTTTGAGAGACTAATTTAACCGGCAATCAACGACTCTTACTTTGTCTCTTCATGGCCTATGATTTACAGTAATTTCTGTAATGTTTTATTTTGATTAATATATTTTCACCAGATTTTAATAAGAAAACACGGCTCTGTGACAATTGTCTCTAGTTTAATTGTGTCTATGGGTGCATAGGTTTTAATTGAATTTAAAATGATAGGTCGGGACCTCATAGTCGCTAGTTTTGACTTTTGCATTATTATTATTATTATACAGGATATATATAGCGACAACAGTTTGCGCAGCGCTTTACAATGTAAGGAAGAGATTACAATCACAATGCAAGACAAGATGGTAAGGAGGGCCCTGACCCTGAGGGCTTACAATCTAAAAACTTTTCTTCTTTCATCTGTTCAGGTTCACATATATTTTTCCTTTGTATACTTTTTATCTCTAGCACTGGTGTAAAATATTTCCAAAAGCAATGTAAGCCCTATGCATTTTTTCAAGAAAGTGTTTATGATACCTACAGTATGCATTTTCCCACTTTTCATTATTGCTACTGTTTGAAGCCATTGGGCATAGAGTAATTCTTATAACCTCCTCTCCTTACCAATTGAGAAATGTGTAGATTACACAGTACCATCAGATATTGCTTTCGTAAGACCTCGAAGTCCAGTGTTTTTGCCACCATCTGATTCTTGATTATATCCATTAAGGGAAAATAGAGCTCTCTCTGTCACTGATTTGCATGGGCTGGAGACATGGCAGATATCATTGTTTAAATATACCCCTGACATCTCCATAATGATAACACCCGTGCTATCACATAGTGGATATATCAGCCCCCTTGTGATGGTAGTTAAGTGAAAAAAAAATGCACTAAAAGGACAAAACACACACACACACACATACAAATGGACAAAATGTCACAAAACAACCTCTATATAGGATTTAACAAACTCCTACTGGGACCCTAAAGAGAACTATGGCCATAAAAGGTTGGGCCATAGTTTTCTTTTAATCTTTGCATTTAAATTTGATAATTACATTTCATACCTTTAATAACGAGTTTTAGTAGATTGTTTATTTTAGGAACTGCATAAATAATAAAAAAAGAAAAAGAAATACCCAGCCTACAATCAGTAGTAATATTTAACAGATGCAAATGCTTTTAGTAAAAAAGCAAAATAAGCCTGTAAGTGCTGTCATCATGAATAAAAAGTTTAAGTTAGAGGCTGTTTGAGATATAAAAGGCAACACTTAGATTAAAGAATGTACAAAAATAAACCACTCCTGTTAAAAGTCCCTGGCAGCAATAAGTGCATGTGAAATAAACAGTAAATAACTTATTTGTATCAGTTGTATTGCATTTGTCAGAGTGAGAGCAGCTAGCATTGTGTCTGAAAATAAAATGTCCAATACATAAACAGCAAATACAATTAAATAGGAAGGAGATAGAAAATAACACAAATAAAATGACCGCGCAATGTTTTCTAAAGTGCAGTGCTGCGTTATGTGCAATTTAGCAATAAAAAATACGTTTATCTGTGCATAGTCAGTTGGTATTTGTGCACTGTCAGTTTGTGATTATGGATGGTGACTAAAGTTGTGTGGGAGGGAGAAAAATGCGTGCACTTATATTTAAATACCTTCATCTGCAGATGATATTTGCTGCTGCCAGTAGCTTGTAACTGAGGTCTTGTTCACACATGCGTTGAAGAATGAACACTGATTACCTTGTGCAAAGCGCCAGTGGCGGAACTACTGCACCTGGGCCTGAGCCTACAGGGGGGCCCAGTATCCATTCAAACACAGCCCCGGGGCAGAGAGGGGGGGGGGCAGTCGGTGTCCGGCCGCCGGTTACCGTGGGATCGGTATGCGGTGGGCCCCCCCATATCTGCGCCGGGAGTGTCCGTTGATCACATTGGTATCCGGCGGCTGGCGGGAAACTGTGGAGGGAAGCCGAGAATAAAAAAAAGCCGGCAGACACTTCAGGGGGCAGCCCTGGGCCTTGGCCGTGAGGACCCAGCAAACAGCCGCCTGAGTGCACGGGCGTGCTGTCTGAGATGGACACACACACACTGGGGTGGTTTTCTGCAGCCTCCCCCACCAGAAAACAGCCAGCAGAAGAAGTGAAGGTAAGTTATTAAATAAAATTATTATTTTTTTGTAGCCCAATTGATGGCAATGCTGTATAAAGTACAGCTGGTATTTGTAGTTCTATATAGCAGGTGCCATTCTGCATTGCAGCAATGTAGAATGGCACCCTCTATAGAGGACTACAAATCTCAGCTGTACATTATACAGCAATGCCATTTTTCCAATTTTTTGTGTGTGGTTGCTACAGGGGATATGGGTTTGGGTTTTTTTTGGGGAACAGCGATCATATGGTAATAACTTTTGCTGTTTGGGGAAACAGAGAAGAGTGGGAACAATAAGAACACTAAACTTCAAAAAGGCAAACTTTAGCAAACTGCGATCCTTAATAAACGTTATAAATTGGGATGAAATCTTCCTAACAATGAAAACGGAAGACAAATGTGAGTGCTTCAAGGCCCTATTAAATAACAATATACGCCAATGTATATCATTAACTAACAAATTTAAAATAGCAAAAGTTAAACCAGGGTTTTTAAAGATTAATAAAGGAGAAAAAATTGTCCTTTTAAAAATTATGATGACAGGGTCATCGATGGCTTTCAAGCACTACAAGGAATGTAATAAGGAATGCAAAAATGCCATTAAAACAGAAAAAATATGAAGAACAAATAGTTATAGAAAGTAAAACTCACCCCAAAAAAATATTTAAATACAATAAAAAGTAAAGGCTTGTGCAGGGGAAGCTGGTTGACAGGGAGAGGGCAGAGTTATTAAACACTTTCTTCTGTTCTGTTTTTTTAAAGAGAAAACTATAATAATGGACTAGATGAAGCACAGTGGCTATCAGAGGCTGAGGTAGGAAAGAGGCTAGAGAAGCTAAACAGTAATAAATCTCCAGGACCAGATGGCTTACATCCACGAGTCCTCAAAGAACTGAGTTAGGCTATTGCCAGACCCATGTTTTTAATATTTAAGGAGGCATTAAGGACAGCTGGAGGAAAGCAAATGTGGTGCTAATATTGAAGAATTGACTTGCCAGACCATGAGCTAGCGGAAGGGAGCTGTTTTGGCCATTTGTTTTAGATGCAATTAAAATTCCAAGCTGGCAGACAGGCACTAGCATATAGGTGCCTGTGGGAAGTGTGGGGACATTTTTATTTTTGTTCCAGCAAAAACTTGGCATGGGAAGATTTTTACTAGAGATGGTGGGGTGAGTGCCTCACTGTGTGGAAGGATGGGCAACCTATGGCTGTAGAATTGTTTGCTTAATTTTTACTGTTGCCAACCCTTCCCCTCCTGTCCCTGAAGAAAGATTCACATCTGTAAAAATCAAACCTGGGCAGATTCACCCGTCCCGAATCGTCATCTTATATTATATACAGTATGTATATGAATAATAGCTGATTTATTGCTTATATACCAGCGCAGTGAGCCTTGGACATTGTATCAGTCAGTTATCACCTTTAAGTTGACAGTAATCGCAAAAAAAACATGATTGTAAAAAAAAGTGCTACAGATTTGTGATTTTTGCATTGTCTTATAAATTATCAATTTAATTATAAATATAAATTCCCTTGTACATGTTTTAAGGGATTTTTATTCAGACATTGATTTTTATAAGTAGTTTGTAAAACCCCTCCTGTGAATGAGGTCTCTTTGGAGTCGTCAAAAACTCATATGAGCTTCATTTGTCTTGAAGAAGAAACTGTGAGTCAGTGATTTTTTTTTCTTCATCTGGACTTCAATGCCCAGGAGAATCAAGCTAAAAGCATTCTAGCAGCATAATATCAAAGAGAATATTTCATGGCTAGGCTGCTATGCATTATTTATTGCCATGAGTTATTGATTAATTGTTAGCTTTTCCTTGCTGTGTAATACAGTAGAATCCACAGGTAAGATGAAAACGAGAGGAGCATAGTTCACTAGTGAATGTCTAAAACCAGATTTTTTTGTATTAGACTTTACAAAGGAGCTTCTTCACTCACATAATGCTATTTATTCCAGATCAGAATCTACTTGTTTATTATTCTTGTTTTGGCAAAAGGTTTCTATCTAAAAAAAGACAAAAGATTTTACAATTTTGATAATTATTTTATATCTAATTTATGCTGTAATTTATGTTACCAAAACACAGAAATATCTAAATTCAGACAAAAAGGTATGGAAATATGATGCTACATCCTTTGTTTTTATAAATATGAGCTAATTAATCCATTAGGCTCAAAATGGTACTTTGATTGTACTAGCATATATTTGCCATGGATTTAAACCCAGTGGTTGATTAGCCAGTTTAAAAAAAAAATGAATTAGTGGATATCTAAACCAAAAAACATAAATGTAATATATTTCAGCAAGGCATAGGAATAAAGCACCACTCCTCCATGGCTTTAGCAGGGGAAAGACAGGCAAGAGGGCATCCTCGCTCCAGCCAAACAAGCATATAGTAAACGGAAAAATCCAGCCACACTCCGTTCCACGCTGAATCAGTTTATTGAAAATTTGCAGTGACACCGAGTCCTGCTCAAGGTCCTCTCCCTCTGACATGTTTCACCCTATCCAAAACCTCAGGAATCTCAGGAAATACTATTCAAGGCAGAGATGATCCTCTGTTTTGTGTGACTTCAAAATTGACATGGGAAAAACACCAATCCTTTCAATTAGGGACATAACTACAAATCATGGGGCCCCATAAGAAAACTTTGGGGCCACCCAGCTAAATATTGCATTGACTCCATACATAGTAATTATAAAAGAAAATTACTTAGCCACATTTTAAACATGTGAGACACCAGGCAGCTTTTATGTAAACATAAAATCAACATTAGAGTGCATTATTTCACCCCAAAAATATACTTTACATGTATAGTTTATTTACACGGTATGCAAGCATTTTTACTGGGCCACAGTTTAAGGAATGACCAGGCCAGTTTTAATAAAGACACACACATCTTACATCTTCTTACACAGTTTTTCACACTTACAGAACAATGTTTCAGAGACATAACAGTTACAAATATTCCTGAATGATGGAGCTCTGGAATAAACTAAAAACTCGGAGACACAGAGCATGATGTACTCTGTAGCAAGCTGAGGACCAGCTGTGGAAACATTTTGTGCGGCACCTTGACAGTGCCTAATCACCAAAATACACTGCAAATTTTAAGGCACAACACAAGACTGACCCTGCAGAAAAATATTACCCACATTTTGCTGAGGAACATATGCAGCAACATAATGTGTGGCACATTGATAGTATCTTATCACTGGAATAGAGTGCAAATTTACAGTGCAAAATACAGAGGCACAATGCAGGATCGACCCTGCAGAAAATAATTACCTAGTTGCACCTGATGATCAGCTGTGGAAAATGTACAGTGCACTGGAATAGGGCAGTAGAGGCAGCACAAGATGGTTAGTTGGCAGGCAAGTGGTGGTAGGGAGGGGCTATGGCATAAGACCAGCAGCGACAAAAAAACTGATAATGGTGGCAGAGGATTGGTAATGGTGGCAGGTCAGCAGCAGTGGCAGTAGATGTTAATGCTATAAGGTATAATACTGGTTTTGGGGCCAGCTGCCAAGGAAAAGTGTATTCGTTAGAATAAGCTGCAGGGGTTTGGTATTCATTGCTGATCCAGTAGTGGACAATTTTTATAAAAGCAAGCGGGCCAACTGTGTCAGGGGACAGGTAAATTTCTTTCTCTTTCAAAAAACTGCCCACTGCATGTAATACCCACACTGAGAGCACAGTGGCCAAAGTGACTGAGTTGTGTTTTTTTAAAGTAGAGACTAAGGTGGTTATTTACAACGCTGCCATAAGCAGCAAAGTGAATAACCCGAACGTTCGGCTATTCACTTCTGGCTTGTACGGCTGATTTCATTTGTGGACGCTGAAATGTCAATACAATTGGGCGGAGCCAGCAGTGAGCTCACGGCTGGTATCGCCCAGCTGTCATTTGCGAGGGGAAAGGCCGGCCCTCGGCAGGTCGTTCGTCCCACTTCGGCTCAGTCGAGCCGAAGCAAATGTCTTTGGCTTGGCCACCTTCAGCTGCTGTACAGGCTGATGTGAATAGCCTGTACAGCATCCCTTCAGTTTGACTGAAGAAGAGAAGAGAGCCGAAGGATCAGCTGAAGCTATGGCTGGAACCTTCAGCTCCTCTGTGAATAACCCTGTAAATAAATATGGTACCATTGAGAGATATATTAAATGTCCATTCTTAAAGTGTATGTCAGTGCAAATGTATGTCGATCTGCCGGAAATGCACTCAGCTCCTAAGTGCTGTAATGGGCTGATGCCACACAGCATTTTTATGGGCTGCCCAACCCTGCCCAGTTGACATTTGGTAAGCTATTTAAACTAGGGATGTCCCGATACCGATACAAGCATCGGTATCGGGATCGATACAGGGCATTTTGACAAGTACTTGTACTTGTCAAAATGCCCCGATACTTAGCGCCGATGCTTGCGCTATGTTTTATTTTTTTTTCTTTACTGACCTTGCCGAGTGTTGTCTCACTGCTGCTCCGGTGGGCAGCTCTCCAGGTGGGGTCCTAATTTAGGTGGCCGGCGACTGCCCAGAGGAGCCCAATCAGAGCGCCACCCTCCGGAGCAGCAGTGACGCAACGCTCCTCTTCAGTTCAGCGCCGACGACGTCCTTCAGTGCCGGAGAGCAGCGGCGAGCCAGCGCTGGTCCGGTTGGAGGAGCTCCAGATGAGGTCCTAATTTAGCTGGCCGGCACCTCTGGGCAGTCGCCGGCCAGCTAAATTAGGACCCCACCTGGAGCTCCTCCCACCGGACCAGCGCTGACTCGTCGCTGCTCTCCGGCACAGCGCCGCACATCGTGAGCAGTGAGTGAGGGCAAGGGGGGTCCCTATTAAGCAGAAGATAATTGTAAATCTATTGTCTCCAGTGTATTAGCAGTGTGTACTCTATATGTAGTACATATAGAGTACACACTGCTAATACACTGGAGACAATAGATTTACAATTATCCCCTGCTAACATGCATGGGTTAAATGATCCGTAGTACATAATAGTACACAACATGTAGTTGAACTATGGATCATTTAACCCATTCATGTTAGCAGTGCAGAATTGTAAATTTATTGCTGCAGTGTATTCTTTATGTACATAGTACATGGACAGTACACATTCCCAATTCACTGCAGCAATAGATTTACAATTCTCTCCTGCTAACATGAATAGGTTAAATGATCCATAGTTCAACTACATGTTATGTACTAATATGTACTATGGATCATTTAACCTATTCATATTAGCAGGGGATAATTGTAACTCCAATACTGTGCTGTATATGGATCATGATTTAACCTATTCATGTTAGCAGGGCAGAATTGTGAGCGCCTCCCACAAGCTACAATACCGAAAAGAAAAAATTAAATTGGGTCCCTAAATTCAATCTCACGTCTGGGAGCTCACTTATGAAGTATGCATAAAATCAATAAAATAGCACTATAATATAAACATTAGTACAAAAAGTAATATTTTATTCAATACAAAAAATAAAAATAAAATACATCTAAAATCAGCTAGGCATGGCCCGTTACAGCTCCATAGATCAACCTTTAATATAGATATAATATATCCTCAAAACAATATAAAGTAGTACTTATATTTTCTTCAAATGTCCACAATAAATTTAGCCAAACTACCGTAGATGTAAGAAACAGATTTGTGTAATTCCTTGCAGAGAAACCAGTAAGATTGAGATATCAATCGAGTTTTCCAGCGATGTCATGCCCTTTTGTAAAAAATAACAGCATTGGTGATGCCTAGTGGTAAGACATAAATCTAGTTTTCCAACAATATCATGCCCAGTGGGAAATATGCACTTCTTTATCCATGGTAATCAAATCCGGTTGAAAAGACATGAGCTAATCCGCAGTCTTGATAACATTGTTTATAAAAGGGCATCACAGATTAATCCAGTCCCATCCTGGGGGAACCTCCATTTATCCATACTTCCACAATAGTGAAGGTGTATTGTCATAGTATCTAAGAAGCATCCCCCATGTTGGGGGTCTAAAAGCAAATTTGGTTAATAGATATTAGGGCGCAAACTCTGACAAAAATGTATAATCACAGATATCCATACTTGAAATGCTCTTTTTATCACAGACACTAGCAACCATATGTATCACACACAGATAGTCTTTCTTGCACTCATCCCATCTAAGGGCATAATACAAGTATCAGCCTGTTGTAATAAGACAAACAGCATGTGTAGTGGAAAATTGGGAGAATTGTCCCCTGATGCAGCACTCGCACTAGGGTAAAGATCTGTGGGTGTTAATTTAAGTGTTGGGTGTGCTGCTTCATAGAAGTGCGGACCGGGGTGTCCGCCGTTTGCCAATAGGAACAGAAAAAAGGGGTACAGAAGCGCTACTACCATATAATGACTGGGTTAAACCCTGGAAGGGAATTTAAAACTAACCAAGAAGTGGATGTTGGCGCGTTATCATCGGCGAGGGGGGGATGGATGGGAGTCCTTGGTTGGTGGGAGTGATGGGTACTCCAAAATGTGTGAACGCAGATGGGGGTGTGTGGGTATGTTACTGCCGTGGGGACCTGAGGGGGGCTCTGTGTCAGTGGGAGCCTGTGTCCAGATGCTGTGTGTGGCAGGGGTATTGGGTAGGGGGGAGAAATGCTGATTGCACAGTGAGAAGAGGGCTTGGTGGATGTAGACAGAAAAGTGGCATTGAAGGCAAAAGGTGGCCCAACAAAGTACTGATGGGGTGGTCATAATAATCTGGCCACTCAGTGTATTGTCCTCTAAACTTTTGCTATAGACTGAGATTAACCCCCTAGGCCTAATGCTGTCACAAATCCCAGAGTTTCACCTCTGATAAAACCTTATAGGAGGACTGAGGTTTGTGGTTCTACAACAAAACATTTAATGAAGCTAGAATTTAAAGAAGTTGGTATGAGGGTTGAAGAGTAAGCGTGTGCAAGAGCGCTATTCATTTTATCAAAGTTTAGAATATCATTATGGTTATTAGTGCTACTATAACTTTTACCCCAGCACTGATCCCTAGTAGTGTACTGACTATGCTGACAGCTCTCCTGCTGCCTCTCCTAAATCATACTTCTTGTTAAGATCAATAGCATGTATTGTAACAGCTGACACTGCCATCCACTACAGAGAGAGTTAGCTGGGGGACTCCAAAGTTTTGTATGGGGCCCCATGATTTGTATTTACGCCCCTGCTCTGAGCCAAAGAAAATTTCCTTTCAAAAGGTATGTTTAGACAACCTGCATGCTAGATGAATACTAATCAAGAATTGATTAGATGAAGGCATCCAATTCCCAATTGCTATGAATATTTTGCATGAGATAAATGGAAAAACGATTCTAGGTAAATGTATCTTAAAATGGAGCTTTCATCACAGAGTTAACCCAAGCTCCTAGAGTCATCACTACATTTTTCAGCCATAAAGGTCTGTTTTGGTATAAATGACAGATATTTGCCATATCCTTTGTCAATGAGGTTTAGCAGTTAGTCAACAGTTATGAGGGCATTTACAACATTTCAGACTATATAACTGTGGGGACAAAAGTAACCTAGAAAAATCTACAGAAGGTAGTTTTCTTGGGTTAGTGAATTATCATGCCAAATATATTCCAGATATAGAAACTATTACTAAACCTCTGCAACAATTAACTGGACACCCTGTGGAACTACCAGGGTCACAGCAGTCGCATGTGCGACCT
>NW_017306458.1:993228-1013431 GCF_000935625.1 Nanorana parkeri
TTGGGGTTGGGGTTTGGCATGTGCAAGCTGCGTAATGTACTGGGTGGGGTTTTCTGAGGTTGTAGGCGTGCCCTAGGCTGCAATGTAAGGAAATTTTAATGGTGAGAGCAGCTGTGTCTTCTGGCCGAGGCAGATGGTGACGGTAGACTTACGGGCACGGAGCAGAGGAGGATTCTTTCCTGGTCCTCTCATAGTGGTTAAGTCACTCTGTGGACATCAGACATCCTTAGGTCGGTGGCTGCACTGCTGGAGGGCTGTCATCTTCATCTTACAGTAAGTGCATACAGAATGATAATGTGGGTGGAATTTATCAAAACTGGAACAGACAGAATCTGGAGCAGTTGCCCATGGCAACCAATCAGCTTCTATTTTCAGTTTGTTCAGTTAAGCTTTGATAATGAAAGAGAGAAGCTGATTGGTTACGTTGGACAAATGCTCCCGATTCTGTTTGCTCCAGTTTTGATAAATTCCCTATGTCATTTTTTCCTGGAGACAACTGGATCACTCTATTGTATTCCATATGTCTTCTACATGTTTTTCATGCACATCACTGGCAGAATTACTGGGGTTGCAGAGGTCACATGTTTGATTGGGCCCTGGCATTCTGCCACTTGTGTGGAGGGGCGGAAAGGAAGAAGAGGGCACATCCCCAGTAACTGCCGAGGCATGCAAAATTGCCTCGTTAGGGGGCCCTTCATGGTTCCTTGCATCGGGGCCCTGAGGTTTCTAGTTACGCCTCTGACTGGAGAGACAGTTCCATGGAAGTGAGGTTCCATTGAACAGAAAACATTCAACTGCTTTGCCTCCAGAGCACTTTTTTCATTTTTCACACATGTTAAAATTTGCATTTGTACCTAGAAAATACATAAACCCCCCAGAACCCTATATAATTTCTGAAAGCAGGTGACCTGCAGAAAAAAATGGCTGTTGCAATTTATCATGTTGCATGATATTTTCACAACTCAGAAAGAGACCATTTTGCACTGCCCTAAATATAGATACCACATAAAGTGCAGCGCTACACACTTAACACAAAACTATAGTGACTAACTAACTTACACATACACCGATGTGATTAAAATACTGTGACATTAAAGCGCTGAGCAAACTGTTGGCGCTATGTAAATCCTGTATAATAATAATAATAATGAAACCAAAGCAATGAATGAGGTCCACAATTTGTGTTACTTTAGTGCGAACACAAAAATCTTCATAGTGTAATAGTCCATTGATTTCCACCATTCTCCCTCTCCAGGAGTAGAATAATGCAGTTCCAAGGTAATCCATAGATATCCCCAGTGCTCTCTCTAGTGGACTGCAAAATGAAAGTTCCAAAACCTCACAATCTATGTGCAGTTAAAGTAGTATTAAACTCTAAAACTTTTTTTTCAATAATGAATCCAGTTCAAACAAATATACATTGCCCAGCAAGTATTTCTTTAAAATTTTGCTCAAGCACTTAGTCATCATGAAACAGCTAGCTTCAACTCTCTCAGCTTGGCCTCCCTGAACTTCCTGTCCACTACAAGATCACCAGGGACAGCACAGTCTCCAGCATCTGTCCATCTACTATCTTGGAGCAGGATGGATGAGAAAGGGTGGCTCCATAGGACCCTGAAAGGGAAAGTAGCCACCCTAAAACAAAATGTCAAGACCACAAATTAGTGGACCAGCTGATTCTGCAGGAAGCAAAACTTTTAAACATCAAGTAGCAGCTTCCATTGTAAACTATTTAATCAGCATTTGATATAGCTTTAAAAACTTTTGACTTTGATATCACTTTCAGTGCTCTGTGACCATCCAGCATCCAGTGTTGCTCACACTCCTCAAGTATGGCACTTACCTTGTTATGTGGACCTACACTAACTTATGTCAGCCAGACCACACAGCACTTGTGCCCTTATGGGAAGCCTTGCCTGGTGTCCCCACTTCACATCACTTACTCAATGGCCCACATAACACTTAGAGGAAACTGTATACAAAAAGTGCCAATAATGGAAAAAAAGCACTCTCAAATTGTGCACATAAAATCACGCATACATATACACTATAGGTGAAAACCAGCCGTGTTAGCCCTTTACATGTCCCACAAGGACTCACAGGCCCTACTGCTAATGTCACTTCCACTTCCTGTCTTACGTGTTACACCCACTGACTTTCTCAGAGACTAAGGAGTCTATTCACAAAGCTGCCGAAGGATCTAGCCGTAGCTTCGGCTGATCCTTCGGCTAGCTTCGGCCCCAGGACCCCTTCGGTTCAGTAGAACCAAAGGGCTGCTGTATGGGCTATTCACTATAGCCCGTACAGCTCCCGCAGTCGGCTGAGCGGCTCAGTAGAGCCGAAGGAATATGCCTCGGCTTGACTGAGCCGAGGCGAAAGGCACGGCTGGCCGACAGCCTGCTACTGACAGCTGGGCGGCTGGCTCCGGCTGGGCGACTGGCTCCGGCAGCTGCTGGGCGGCTGGACGTCTGGCTCCGGCCACTTACAGAAACAGTTCAGCATCCCCTGGTTACCGGGTAACCAGGGACGCTGATCTGTCATTACTCTCCCGGACGCTCCGGGAGTCTCCCGCTATTAGATAGCAGCTCCCGGCCGCCCGGGAGAGAAACACTTTATCCCGGAAAGGTTTACTCTGCTCGATCGAGCAGAGTAAACCTTTCCCTGCTCTGGTTTTTTTTCTTCTTCTGACATCGGAGCAGCTAGCCGCCGTCAGTCAGGAAAAAAACAAACAGCATAGGAATGCATAGCTACATTCCTATTGTCTATTTCACTTTGCAATAGCCAATAGCAAACTAGCTATTGCACCCGCCCACTGCTGCTGTCAATCAGCAGAGGGGACCTGAAGTTCTCCATCAGGTCCTCTTCTAGTGATTGACAGCAGCAGAGGGCGGGTGCAATAGCCAGCTTGCTATTGGATATTGCAAATTGAAATAGCCAATAGGAATCTAGCTATGAATTCCTATGCTCATTTTTTTTTATTCTGATGGCAGCAGCTGTCAGAATACTAAAAAAAACTTGCAGATAGCAGAGGAAGCAATAGCTTATTTGCTATCTGCCATCATTTCAGGGGGATGCTCTCTCCCCCCTGCATTACAATGAGAGCTTAACAGAGCTGGAGGTGATATGAAAGCCGACTCTACTGAGCTCCGATGGTACTGACAGTTCAGCGTCCCCTTGTTACTTGGTCCTCTCTAGTGATTGACAGCAGCAGAGGGCGGGTGCAATAGCTAGTTTGCTATTGCAAAGTGAAATAGCCAATAGGAATCTAGCTATGCATTCCTTTGGTGAATTTTTTTTGCAGAACCGCCAAGGTACAAGCCTGAAGTGAATAGCCGAACAGCATTCAGCTCACTTCACTTTGGGTCAGTTATTCACACGGCTGCCCTCGGCAGCTTTGTGAATAACCCCCTAATAATTAGAGACTGATGACATAGTTCCACAAAAGTCAGTATTAAAGATGGCAGATCCTTGACCATTGTGCCCATATTAAAAGTTCGGGATGCACCAATACAGGAAGTTGGACAGCACCTCATGACTTGCCATACGGCTTCCTGATTGGTCAGTAAGCCAGGCAGCCTCAGCAGGTGAACCGGTGTTCTTTCGCTAGAACACTGGCTTCACAGGCAATCAGGAAGTCGGGTGACGGGTCATGATCCGCCACCAGACTTCCTAATAATCGGGGCACACAGCAATGGTACTCGGTATAGGTAAGTACTGTAAAAAAATATTGGCACTCGTTCTCGATACCGAAAAACTGCTATTGGTGCATCCCTATTGAAAATGGTACATAGATCGTAAAACACAGTGTCCATTTAATAGTGCCTATAATAACTGGCAGGAGAGTACCCATTTTGAAGATGGTGGATCTTTATACACTGCACGCATTAAAGTTGGCATTCACTTTTGCCCTTACATTAATATTACAAAAGACATGCTAACTACAGTGCAGTACTATTCTAATAAAATCAAAATATTCCTCACATATATAAAATAATGTAATAAACCATAAAAATACTAATGATAAAAAATAGAAAAATGATACCCCCATATAAAATTCCAGTAAAACTATGTATGTCCACAAAAAAACCGTAATCTGGCTTTAGAAGTGGATGATGGGCTAGAAGGAACAATAATCTACCTAATGTTTATACACAAGTAACTGTATGAGAACCAACAAGTGCAACAGACAATCAAAACAGCAATGTGTGTTCAAATCCATATCCCATATAAGTCCGTAGTATTAATGTTTCAAAAGTAATTTTCAATCTTTTCAAATCTATAGTTCCATTAAAAAAAAGTAGATACTTATTTTGTTATGTATTTTGTTGTCCATTCTCCTCAATAAAAAGGTTTGGAAAAAAATAGTAATCTTATATTATGGAATGACAACACTTCACATTATAGAATGACAGCGCTGTCCCTTTCTCCCAACTGTATTGACACCTTGTCACATGTGTTTCATATTAAGACTACAAATGGCTGTGATGACACTTGTTGTGTAGGCATGCTTTACCATTGTCACCATCAGAAAGCCTGCCCTGAGCAAAAAAGTACAGCAGTTCCCAAGACACTACCAGTGTGCTACCCATTGGGCTCTAGAATGCAAATTAGGTTCCGCCAGCATTTTAGAACAGTTCTGAGACTTGGGGTTGATTTACTAACCTTATAAACATACCACGAACATGTATACACCTCTGTAGTGTGTTCCCTCCCAGCATGATCGATGGGTGGAATCTAAACACCTTTGTAGTGTGTACACACCCAGCAGGTGTGTTGTGCAAAGCCCTGCATGAATTTGCAAGGTGATGTTGTGTAAATTAGCTCTATGTTGTGTTGCTTGCATTGATGAATGCAGGAATGTAAATGCATGAGCTAACCATTTTTGTCTAAACTGTTTTATATAGGCATCATGTGCATGATTTTTCCATATATGGTATTAGTGGAAATATGCTTTTAGAGACTTTTTGGTTGATGAATACGTTTTGCTGTGTAAAAATCACACGCACCTAGTGCGTGTGTTTAGGTTAGTAAATCACCCCCCAACACTCACAAGAGCAATGTCATTTGGGAATTTCAATGATTGCAAACGTATGATAATGTTACCATCAACCTGATTTATAAATATTCTGGTAAAAATGATATTCTACAAATTATCAGAGTTTGCAACATTGTGAAGAAACATTTATTAATTTGTATTATTGTTTTGGGTATAAAACCTTTTTATATTACCAAAAGAACTCCCACGTTGTCTATGACTTTATCATATATTTTATTTTAGGACAAAAGGCTTATTTCACAAAGCTTAAGTCAATTTATAAAGCTCTTAATTTTAGCCTTGTGATTGTAATTTTCAAATCTCATTGGAGTCAACTGAACATATCTGTCACTTTTTTTGAAAATAAGGATCCTTATGTGTTATCTTTGTGAATTGAGCTTAAAGAGTTTAACCATATCCAATACACAAGTATAACAACTCAAAATTCCCTCCCCAAAAGCCTTTTCAAATGTCACTTTCTTAACCCTATATTTTAAAAATGTAACCAGGTACATAACCCTCAAAAACCCCACTAGTGTTCCATAACATGTATTTTCATAGAATCATTTTTATAAGCAATGTACAAAACATGTGTCTAGAATAGGGGTACCAGTAAATCGTATCACACACTGATTTTATCAAGCAGTTATGGAATTATATAGAAATAGAAGTAGACAGCAACATATGTGATATCCAAAAATTTAAATCTATGTATGCAAATATGGTATATATGAAAATAGAGTATCCAAGTGACCATGCCATCAATATCGGACATTATTCCATTGCATTTTTTTTAGGTAGCAGATGTCACCCATCCAATAATCATTGAACCAGAGACATGCATATATAACATGGAAATTAACATATGATATCAGCATACTTCATAACATTTCTCACTGTTGTATGTCTTACAACATGACCCAAAGGAATTCAGACCACACGATCAGTAATGTGCATCTCATTGTACCAAATGTTATACTACATATACAAAGTGATTGACATAGATGGATTGCCCAACACTCCAATCCATACATTTCAAACAAACCCGTTGTCACTGTTCATATAAATATGAGTATGAATTGTCTGATCTCTAATGGCTGAAGGATTAAATCAGTTGTTATTTAAAGAGATGAGAAAGCACAGATGTAAAAGCCTTGTCTTTCAGACCATCCACTTTGAAACAGAATAGAAGAGGATATATTTCCAAGTGTTACTCCTCATCACATAGGAAAAATAGATGAAGGTCAAAGATTCAATGTGTCACTACATAAATAATAATAGATCTTATGTTGTATAGCCTCTTAACTGAAGTGGATGTCCAGATCTCTATTAAATAGTCCTCAGAGATGGTCGGCATAAGTAGAATGCTGTAATTGGATTCCTATTATTTCATATACAATTCAGTGGTGACAATATAGTAACAAGCTTTTATCATGATCATATTGTAAGTACTCCATAGTTATAGACAAGAGGTCTATTTCCAAATTACATTACAAAAAATCAAAGAAACATCCCACTGCTTAATTTGTGCTATCACAATTACAATATAATGTAATTAGATGTTGGATTTACACTTCCTGGTTAAGGGACAGATTACGACATGTCTATCCTCCTATTCGTGTGCTATTGTTAATTATGTACGTTTGTTGCTATGATAATAACATATCCTGCTAATTGTCCACCACATATGCAAGTATTATGCAAAGAATATTTAAAAAGCTCAGCACTGTTCATCATAATCCTATTATAGGTATTCCATATACTCTATGTATACAGGAGGCCTATTTTGAACTTGTGATGCAAGAAGCAGTGGCTGAATCCAAATGTTTCATATAGTTTGTCAGAAAAAAAGTGTCCTTCTAACTTCCTGTGCACTGAACTGAAATTTCAAAACAATGTTATCAGTCTGTACATAACAAAACATATACCGTATTTTGTGGTCCTTAAGACGCACCGGACCATAGGACGCAGGGAGGTCCGGCGCGCCTTATGGAGCACTCGACAGACTGTAGCTTCTGTCAGAGCTTCTGTGACAGAAGCTGTGACAGAAGCTGCAGTTAGTGACCGCTGAGACAGGTGGCGCTTTGATCACAGCGCCACGGTCTCAGTGATCACACAGAGCAGTTGCAGAACGTCCGTTCTTCGTCTGCTCTATGGTGATCTCGATCGTCGCCGCTGCTCGGTTTTAATACGAGTGATCTCATTAGATCACTCGTATTAAACGAGCAGTGGCCCCTACTGCTGAACTCGATCGCCGCCGCCGCTGCTCGGCTTTAATACAAGTGACCTCATTAGATGGGGGTGGTGGTGGGGGAGGGCAGACGAGCAATCTAATTACATCCGGCGCCTCAGTGGCCTTGTGGGAAATCCGGCCCTAGATATATGTAAAGGTAAATGCGGGGTTAGTCCTTTTAAACAGGTTTTTTTATATTTGTCATTAAATTCTTAAATAAATTTGTATTTAGCATAATATGAGGTCTTGAATCTCTTGGTGGTGCTCAGATCTATATTTTTCTTTCTTAAAGGAGAACTATGAGGTGAGTGCTTTTCACTCACCTCATAGTTCTAGCCGACCTGTGACAATGAGACTGTCACAGGTCGGCTCAGTAGATCGGGAGGTGAGCGAACATATACTGGCGTTTGCTCACCTCTCGATCCTGTCACGGCTCTCTGCCGTGACAGGGGAGGGGCTGGATTCCCCCCGCTCCGATTGGATCGGAACGGACGGACTGCCTCTAGATAGGCAGAGCCAGCTGTCACTCACGCAGCTGGGCGGATCTCGATATCGATGTCGGGATCCGCTCCGGCTGCGGCATCTCGGTATACCGCGAGCCGTAGATTGCGGTATACTGAGCTTAGGGTAACGGGAGGACACTAGTCTGTGTCCTCCTGTTACCCTAAGGAGAACTATGGGGAAAAGCCCTGACCCCATAGTTCTCCTTTAATATATAAATGTTATCAGCCACCCCATTTATCTTCTGTGAACTACAAATAACCTACTCTGAATGCTTCACTCCCTGCTTCTCCATAGATACAATACAGTAATATATACAGTTTAGAAGTTTAGATACACATTAATGCTTTCTCTGCCAAGGATGCATGTGAGTGCGAGATATATACCAATGGGGAAAAAAAAAAAATTAGAAAAAAACACCATACAGAGGGTAGAGGTTCTAGCTTTGATTGCAAATTGAGGGTAACATTTTAAAAACACCAATCCTTTAAAATGATATGCTTCACACGTCCTTTTAAGCTATATGTGATGTTACAGAACAGTATGATTCTCATAGACAGTGTCAGAGACACCATTCTAGCATCACATATTGTTTATTTGTATTTTGATTTCTTACTGTTACTTTATAGCTTGGCTTAAATACAGGAGCAACAACCCAATATGATGCATTACAACTTGAAAAATACTTTTTTTAAACGTTTTGGCTGCGACACCTGTTTTTTATTTATTACAGAGGTAACACGCTTGAATTGAATGGTGGAACTAGGATCTACAAAACGTATGAGAGTTTCTTTTTTTGCCATACCACACTGCATTGTCCTAATCCTGAATTTTTATCCAGCGGTAGTTTTTGTAGTACAAATAGCACTGTATTTACTCTTAAAAAAATATCAAACTAAAGCCCTCAACTTTGTACAAATTGGCAAGTGGTAAAATAGTTCAGTAGTATAGTTTGTGAGATCATTTTTTTGCAGTGCCACACAGCATTGTCTTAAAAGTTTAATAAAATGTCAAAACAGAGTGCACAAAAACATTCTTAAATTTCCGTATCACCAATTACACACCAAATATTCCAAATATATACAGTTGTAATACCCACCTTCGCACCTCGTAGGGGGTCCCTGCAGACACCTGCAAGTCAGACGTTAGCTTACTAATTATTATTAGTCATTTTAAAAACTGATTAATATAAGATATTAATATACAAAATAACGTATTTACCAGTAAGACCATTGTTAGTAAAAAAAATGTTAAAAGTTAAAATGGGTTCTAGGAAAAAAAAGCAATTATATTGAGCGTTGCCAATCAGTTTAAAGGTATTGCAAAACAATCCTATAGCACCAGTAGTAGTTACAAAAGAAGTTTAGATTGCCAGTATATTATCTGTATTACAATTATACCATTTATATTTTCTGTTCTGCCTTATAACACCTAACAAAATTGAAATGTAATCATCTGTGCCAAATTATTTCAACTCAGCTTCCTTTTAGTACTTTCTATTATGAGTTTATTTCCACAAGCTGAAACAAAGCTGTTTAATTAATAGAAGAACACTGATCATAAGTGACCCTTTAAGGAATCGCTAAAGTTTGTCATCAGAAGTATTCCAATTGGGTTTTATGGCTTTTGATCTGTGCTTTTGTGTGTTAATTGGACGTTTAACAGAGTGAGTGTTTCACAGATTCATTTGAGCTAGCTAATTTGTAGTTACTGTTGCTTACCACATAGTTTACCTAATTTTTATATCTATTCTGCTTTTGAAGTAGAATTAGTTTTTGTGTGACTTTTTAAGAAAGCACTTATAAAAGTCTTAAAGCTATGTTGGTTTCTTTCTAGAATGCACACATTAAAATATATTGTGGATAAAGTTTGCAGTGCGTCTACACTTTGCCCTAAAACATGCAGAGTTTTTATTTAATTATGCTGTAATATATACTTAGACATAATGTAGACTGTAGACAGAATCATTGTTAGATTCCGCATCTATGTGTGAGCCTGCACATACCGCTAGTTACACGTAAGAGTTTCTATTATTCATAATCATGTTTTGGTCTTCTTTCACTTGAAATTTTGCTGATAGGCATTTCGATTACAATCTTTAAAAACGGATCCTGAAAACTTACAGCCCCTTTTCATGGGCACAGCAATCTTTAAGCCTAGTGTGCTGAGCAGGTAATTTTCACAGAGGAGTACCTCCTAAAAATTAACCAATTAAGCCTAGCAGATTGTCCTGATATGTGATGGATATCAATTTTAGCGATGGTTTACTAAGAACTTTTAGGTTCTCACATCCTCCATCCCTCCCTTCTAGCACCATGTCTTTTGCCTCTAAGAGGAAAGAAGATTCTGAAAATAGCAGATAGAATAACTGTTTTTAATGCAGGGGCAGATATAGAAGTGAGAACAACTTTTTTTTTTGAAGGGGGAAATCTATATTTCTTAATCGTCTGCTTAATCAAGTTTTTCATTTTAGTCAATCTTTCCTTTCAGTAGGGATGCACCAATACCATGTACAGTACTCGGTACAAGTACAAGTATATGTACCGATACTTTTCGAGCTCCAAGACTCCTAGACTAGAGAAAAATTCAAAAGTTAGGAGGCAGCTGTCATTTGTAAGGAGCACACGGAGCTCCTGATATTTGTACATCTCTGTTTTAATGTATGATTTTGTTTTTATAAATAAAGGGATGCACAGATACCAGTTTTGAGAGTACGAGTACTGGTACTTGCCGAGTACTTACAAGTACGAGTACTGATACATTTTTGTTTATTGTCATGTAACAGTTTTTCTAAAACAATATCGACTAATGATTTCAGGACAGTGGTGGAGGGCCAGAGCTAGGTCCCAGCTGCAACCACTTCCAACCCTGGTAGTTCTCATGAAAATGCCAAGTATTGGCACTGGTACTGGAAAAGTATTGGTGCATCCCTAGCTTTGAGAAAATAAAAAAATGTATATTATTCATAATCATGTTTTGGTCTTCTTTCACAGGAAATTTTGCCGATGGGCATTTCGATTACAATCTTTAAAAATGGAACAAAGAACAATGCCAAATGCATGATAAAATAGGGTCTTTTCACATTAATTTCACCCAAAGCAATTCTTTCTTCCCATTGACACCATGATACTGGGGCATTTCTTTCTTCCCATTGACACCACCGATACTGGGGCATTTCTTTCTTCCCACTGACACCACAGGGGAGAGGGGAAGCTCCATCGAATCTAGCATTCCAGGTGGGACCACAGGGACATTGGGTAGTTGCAGTGGAGACAGTATCCCAGTGCTCGCCCAACAGCCGAGGCCCAGACCCTTTATAAGGCCAGGAAATCCGCTTTACCCATGTAGAGAATCCAAGGGGCCCATAGTACTGCACATTGCGCCTGACGCTCATGTAATGAAGCCGTCAGTTCCTCATTACGCATAATCAAGCATAACTCAGCAACCCATTCCTGCACGGTCGGGGTGACCACCATGTTCCAATGGCGGGGTACAATGTTGCGTGCCACCGCCAGGAAGAAACGGATCAAGTCCTTCTTAACTGAAGCCAGGGAGCCAGGCAGAATCGAGAGGAGTGCTATTTTAGGGGACGGTGTTAGGTCGGTTCCCATGATCTGGTTGTAGATGTGGAAGACCCGTGTCCACAGGGGTGCCAGTAAGGGGCAGCTCCACCATATGTGTAGGAGGGTTCCCTCCGCGCCCAGACACCTCCAGCAGGAGGGAGATCTATCAGGGAATATTCTATGTAAGAGGGTCGGGCAGCTATACCAGCGGGTCAGGATTTTATAGCCCTTTTCCTGGGCTGAGCTAGCCACTGAGAGTTTATGGGTGACCAAGCATGCTGTTCGGATTTCCTCATGGGTAAGTATGACATCCAGGTCTGATTCCCATCTTGCCATGAACGGGAGACGACCCTGGAATCTCATTGCAAGTAGTTGACGGTACAGTAGAGAGATAACATGAGTGGGTGGGTCTCTCTCACAACAGAGTGATTCAAACCAGGTAAGGGGGCTTTGCAGAGTGGTCCGGTCTCTCCTAGCAGTATAAAATGCTCGTAGCTGAAAGTAGAGCAACCACGTTCCAGGCGTATGCGGACGCTCTGCAAGTAGAGTAGCCAGGGGTTTCAGGTGCGGTCCTGTGAGGGCCTCGGCCAGGGGCGAGGGTGCAGCGGAGGACCAGCAGAGGAAACTGGATGAGATACATCCCGGTTGAAATGCCGGATTGCCCATTATGGGGGTCATGGGTCCCTCAGGAGAAGACAAGTCATGTGTCTTAGTCAGAAGGTTCCATACTTTCAGGAGAGGTGGGAGAGCAAAGGGGAGCGTTGAGGAGTGGGGGCGGTGGGCAGGAGCAAGCCAAGGTACTGAGAAGGGGAGTACCGGTGCGATTTGCGCTTCCAGGGCAACCCAGAGCTTATGAGCTCCCCGGTGTTTCCGATCAAGGATCTGAGTGAGGAGCGCGGCATAGTAGTAGGTTTTCAGATCAGGTAAAGCTAAGCCCCCTGATTCCTTTGCACATACCAGAATGTTATAGGCCAGTCGCGGGCGCTTACCGTTCCAAATGAACCGAAGCAGCGCTGTGCGCAATTGACGGAAGAATGGGGCTGGCAAGGTAATGGGGAGAGTCTGGAAAAGATACAGAAAGCGGGGGAGGATGTCCATTTTGAAGAGCGCAATCCTACCCATCCAGGAATGTCGTAGAGAGGTCCACGTCTGAAGATGAGAGATAGTAGAGTGGAGAAGCGGGGCGTAGTTTAGGCGATAGAGATCCGCCTGATCGGCGGACAAAAGCACGCCGAGATATTTAATAGCCGATGTCTGCCATTTAAAATGAAAGTGCTCCTGGAGGTGGGCAACGTCCGTCATGGGTAGGGAGACATTAAGGGCCTCTGTCTTATGTAAATTCACCTTAAAGTTGCTGACGAGTCTGAACCTCCGAAATTCCCCTAACAAGGATGGAAAACCAACCCGGGGGTTGGATAAGTAGAGGAGAACGTCATCCGCATACAGACCGAGCTTGTAGTGGTGGTCCCGTACGCAGATCCCCTGGATGGAGTGATTGAGCCATATGGTCTCCGCAAGATGTTCCATTGCCAGGATGTACAGATACGGGGACAATGGGCACCCCTGCCTGGTACCGTTCTGAATGGAGAATGGAGAGGATAGGCAGCCATTAACCCGTACTCGAGCTGTGGGGCAATTATAGAGAGCCATGACCTTCGCTATGAACGAGTCAGGCAGTCCAATCTGCTCCAGGGTGTGCGTAAGGAAGTTCCAGCTAAGGCGATCAAACGCCTTTTCCGCGTCAACTGATAGGAGGCTCATAGGGAGGGCCCGGTGGATTTAGCATGGCGCATGAGTGTTAACGTCTTGATCGTATTATCTCTGGCCTCTCGAAACGGTACAAAGCCCACCTGATCCATGTGGATAAGGGACGGAACGTAGTGGCCTAGGCAGGTTAGCCAGGAGCTTAGCGTAAAGCTTAAGATCTGCGTTGATAAGGGAGATCGGGCGGTAACTAGAACAGAGTGTCAAATCCTTGTTGGCTTTAGGGATGATGGTGATATGTGCTTCCTGCGACTGGCGGGTGAAGGGGCAGTCCGCTGAGATGGCACTAAAGGTGGTGTGGAGCAGGGGGGCTACGAGGTCCTGAAAATATTTATAGAAGGCACCAGTAAAACCATCTGGCCCGGGGCTTTTCCCAGAGGGAAGTCCCTTAATAGCGCCCGTAACCTCCTCGAGGGAGAAAGGTTCCCCCAGGAGGGCCACAGCAGCCGCCGGAATGGTCGGGAGTGGGGTGGATGCTATATATGAGGTCACTCGTTCCGGGGGGGTCCGAGGTCGGGGAGGAAGCCCCTGAGGCAGGCAGGTTGTACAAGTCGGCGTAGTAGGCTTGGATCGCTTGCGCTATCTGATCAGTACTGTGAACCATCCGAGCATCTTTTGTCTGTATTTTAGGGACGTACGTGCGTGTAAGCTGCGTCCGTATGGAGCGAGCCAACAGACGTCCACACTTATCTCTATGCTCATATAGGGATCTGCGCAAAGACTCCCTATACTTAAGGGAGCTTAGATCCAGGAGGGATCGAAGCTGAGAACGTTTCTGCTCTAATTCCAGCAAGACGGAGGTAGCGCATGCAGACTTATGTTGAAGTTCTAGCATGTGGATGTCACCCAACAGGATAGTGATATCTTTCAAGCGCTCTTTTTTCATGCGAGTGGCATGAGAAATAAGAACACCCCTGAGCAGGCATTCAAAGGCTTCCCACTTAACTGGCGCGGCGGTAGGGTCTGCGGTATGCGTGGCAATGAAGGTAGCAATCGCGGACTGGACAGCATCTACCGTTACGGGATCGTGTAGCAGGGTTTCGTTGAGGCGCCACGTGTAGGAACGGGGGGGCTGCCCCGGGAGACAAAGAGCTAAAGAGACAGGATAGTGATCTGACCACACCTGGGAATCAATCGTTACGTGGGGATTCCACGAGAGGAGACGATGGGAGGTCAAGAAGTAGTCAATACGACTATGAGAGCAGTGGGGGAAGGAGTAAAAGGTGTAATCCCACACGGAAGGGTTTAGTATCCGCCATATGTCCACCAGCTGGAGACGATGCAGAAGGGCCTGAAGCCGATTCAGTTGTGACAGAGAAACAGCGGATCTCCCCGAGGAAGAGTCCAATCGGGGATCCAAGGGAAAATTAAGGTCACCGCCCACTACTATATAGCCCTCCGCAAACGTCTCCAGCCGGTGGAGTATGGACAGGAAGGCAGGCAGTGGTGATTGGTTAGGCAAGTAGACATTAACAAACGTGAAGGTCTTGTGGAAGAGGGTCCCTTTCCAACCTGCAGGAGTTGGAAAGGCATAGTGGAATGGAAGCATATGGCCACCCCCTTGGATTTAGACATGGTGTTATTACTGGTATATACCAGGGGATAGTAGCGAGAAGACAAGCGTGGGGCCACTGGGTCTTTAAAGTGGGTCTCCTGTAGGAAGGGCACCTGGGCACGTCTCTTATGCATGGAGTAGGCAAGTTGCGAGCGTTTACATGGCTCATTTAGTCCCTGAACATTCAGGGAAATAAACGTCACTGGCAACATAGGATATCCAACCACACAACAGCCAAGCCAAGATTGCAGTCCGAAGGAGCGGCAGGCACACGAAGGGAGAAAGGCAGGAAACACGTAGACAAAAAACAGAGGAAGGGGGGAAGGAGGATCCACACATCAGGGGGGGACGGATACGACAACAAACACATAAACAACCTAAGGGGAAGAACCGAGTCTTCCATTGGGCACAGCAGCGTACACCAACCCAGCTGGCTAGCCTACGGGGGGTATGGAGAAACCAAGTGCAACAGGTTCTACTCCAACTTCAGAACCGGGCATCGCAATAAGCAAAACATCAGTGGTAGTCATTAAACAGGAAGTGCCAAAATTGTAAATACAAACACAATGCAACTATTGTCCCATAAACAAAACCGCAACATGGACGGCATAAGGCAACGATTGTAAACCAACCTTTACATTTTAAAATACTGTATATACAGTCATATTTATTTTATTACAGTCATACATACAGCCAATAAGGTATTGTTCATTAGTACAATTATTTATGTATTTGTTTAGCTAGCTACAACCTTTAGTCTGCATAGTCTATTTAAAGTGCATCAACCTAACAGATCTTGCAGAAAATACAGTGATAAACACCAATTATACTGCAAACACATTTGGCATTAAATATTTAGAAAACATCATGTAACACTGACCTTTTTGCTTAGTAGTCCAAAACCTGTTGTCGCTCCTGATGGTTTGAAGGTTTTTCTAGGTAGCAAAAATCTTGTGTAATGAAACTAGGTAGGACTTTTTCACCCAGCTTAATAAAATGTACAATACAGCATATACAGTGCAATGGTCAGGAGTAAAGCATACAACATAGTGTATACAGTGCAGGTGTCAGAAGTAAACATGTAAATTTCATTTTGTTCTGAGTGGATATTCGTACAAATTTCATTAAATTCTTACATTTGGATGCATCCATATTTCTGAATTGCAACACTTTCGAAACCGACCGAATCTGAATAAACATTTGAATTTCGTTCAAAACAAAACTAAATCAGACATGATTTGTTTGGGCTGTTGGGGGTTGCATTACAGGTACGGTCATGTGACATCATGTTGTAAAGTAGAGAAAGTCGATAAGAGTAGTAGGAGAGCACACGGTGGCAGAACTAAAATGACCCAAACAAATCCCCCAAAAATAGTTACATTATTTTATAATTAAAGAACTCCATCTGAATAGATCCAAAACAAAAATTCAGATCATTCTGAAATAAAATTCTGAAGGATCAAAAAACCGAATAATGAAAGAAATAAAATTCTGAATCGATAGGAAATTAAACAATTTTTTTGCGGGGTTACAGGTCTAGTCAGGAGTAAAATATACAACATAGCGTATACAGTGCAAGGGATAGGAGTATTTTGTGCAACATGGTAAATGCAGTGCAAGGGTCAGGAATATAATGTACAAAATAGGGTATACAGTGTAGGGGACAGAACTATACCATACAACATAGTGTATATTGTGCAGAGCACATGTGTATGATGTACAACATAGTGAATCTAGTGTAGGGATTAGGAGTATAATGTACAACTTAGCTTATACCGTGCACGGATCAGGAATATAATGTGCAACATAGCGCATACAGTGCAGGCATCAGTAGTATAATGTACAACATAGTAAATGGAATGAATAGAGTAATAGACCCAACCTCTAAATTGGCTAGCCCATCTTTGCCTCCCCCCACAGAGCATGCCAATGCCTAAATGTGGGGATGTACAATATGGATAGTGTGAGTGAGTAGCATCTCTGCTCTCCCCCTTTCACCGCCTCCTTTACGTCTTCCTTTTTTCAGATATGCTCCCCCACCAGACCAGGACCTTGTTTTGCCCCCTAAGGAGGCAATGTCCTGCTCCCTCTCCACAAACACAATATGCTAAAGTGTCTTGAAATCAGGCCATGATTTACAGTTGGGTAAGCCATTGGATTTGCATTTGAATTAACCTTTAGATGTTTATATGCATTAGCCACAGGAATTTTATATGAATGAGCTGTGGGAACAACATAACTGGGCAGGGCTGCTGGGCAGAGATAGTGACAGAAAGACTCAGCAAATCTCATGCTGTGATCCTGGGACATAGTTCGGGACACATTCATTGCAAGACAACTAAATAAATAGTGGGACTGTCCCAGCAAATCCAGGACAGTTGGCAAGTATGTATTTTTCTCCTCCTGCTGAGTGACACTGGGGTTTTTTTTCTTTTCTTCTGCCACTGTTTCGCTACATTTCACTATGGTACCCTATATGCTCTGCTAGTAAACCCTTCAGACACCAGAATCATTGTCTCTTGTTTGGCACAGTTCATACAGTACAACTTACACCTCTATTTTGGTACAGCAGTACGCTGCTATTGCCTTTTCCTTTGCCCCTGTCATACAGACATCCAAGTATGATATGACTTCCTGGTAATTTCAAAGTATGATAGTGAGTGCAACAAAAAGAAAATAAACATAGTAGACTAGACATTACTCCAAAGCACCCAGTGTTACAGTCACTGTCAGTAAAAATAGTTGTGAGTTATGACAAGCCTGCAAATCCGACAAGTCTGCAGAGACAGGTCTCTTGTACACTTGGATGTAAGATATCTACCACATAATGATAGTCTAGCAGCAGTTGACCAAATAATGTATGTAATTATCAGAAGAGCCATTTTAATACAGTTTGAGAACTTTATTCATCTAGGCTTTTATGATTGATCCCATTAGAGTCTTTAGGTAGCAAGCCTTGGATATATTGCTTTACAAGCATATCATTGACTGGCACTGTGGCAGAGCTGATGTCCTTTTTATATTAAAGGAGAACTATGACATGAGTGATTTCCACTCACCTCATAGTTCTAAGCCGACCTGTGACAATGAGACTGTCACAGGTCGGCTCAGTAGATCGGGAGGTGAGAGAACACATACCGGGTTCCCTCACCTCTCGATCCTGTCACGGCTCTCTGCCATGACAGGGGGAGGGTCTGGATTCCCCTCTCCCCGCTCCGATCTGCCAGCGCTGACTGGCGGAACGGACGGGGGAGGGGGCGGGTACAGCTGGCTCTGCCTGTAGATAGGCAGAGCCAGCTGTCACTCACGCAGCTGGGCGGATCCCGTCATCTAAGTCGGGATCCGCTCCAGGTGCGGCGTCTCAGTATACCGCGAGCTGTAGCTCGCGGTATACTGAGCTTAGGGTAACGGGAGGACGCTAGTTTGTGTCCTCCCGTTACCCCAAGGAGAACTATGGGGAAAAACACTGACCCCATAGTTCTCCTTTAAGTTGAATCTAATGAATGTTTTGCCATCTCCATAACATCAAATCTACTAGCCCCTGCTGCTGCTGACCATACACTCATCAAAATATTTGTTCCCCATCCCTATTTTCCCCCATTCCTTCCCCCTGACTGGGCTATTGTATAATAACGGAACAGTAACTGCAGCTAACTGACTGCAGTCACTTTTCAGCCAAAAATTTACAGACAGGCTACGTTGACAAAGGTTGATTAAAAAAAAATCAATCAGCTTTTGCCGAATAGAGGGGTGCTGAGGGATCCACACATTGCTTGAATTTCAGTGGAGTTAGCAGGACTTGGCTGAAATTCAGTAGATGTAGTAATTGATGAGCTACACCATTTAAAAAAGTCTAGACACAATTTTATTCCACTGGGGTCAGGGGACAAGCGGGTAGACTAGCCATCATGTTTCGGGGGTCCAAAAATACATGGTTCATCAAGGCTAAGGTAAAATACAAGGGAAAAACGTGCATGCTAATAAAAATGTCAAATATATTAATTTCAGTCCCTGCTTTTAATGAGGTTGTGGTGCAGGTTCTCATCCCACAAGCACACACATACTAGGGTCAATTTAGACAGGGGCCAAACATCCCACCAGCAAGTCGAAAAGTGAACAGGATTAATCAATAAGAACCTCTGTCATGGTATATGGTATTATCAGAAGCTGAAGTAATACCCTCAAAATACAAGTTGTTTGATCTTTGGATGCTCTGTCCCTGGAACACTTCTTACATGATCCTTGAGCCAGTGGGTATCTCACATTAGTTAAATGGGCAAACTGGAGATTATGTGGAAGTTTGGAGGTAGATTCCATAAAACCTTATGATTTCAGGTAGAATTTCTCATCCGTAAAGATCAACAGAGTTTAACCTGCAAGGTGAATTACAGGTTAAATGGAAACCTCTGACAATATTTAATATTCTTAGCTTGAAAAATAATAAGATGAGTTTTTAACTCAATTTAAAAATCATGAAAGGAGCAAGCTGAGCAAAAAGCTGGCTACTGTACCTTTGAAATTATAGCATTGAGTGCTTTTGAATACCCTATCAAAGGGGATCCTTAGATAATTTATGTCATTTGCTAGACCCTTATGCTGTTTCCTATATACGGCTTTATTTGAATTTACTAGGCACTTAATTGGATTCCTTTAGTGGATAATCATTGAAAGCGTGCAGTGACCATAACGTAGTACTGGAAATAGTTATATGCAGGATTTAGTAGTCTTCCCATTGATACCTAATCTATTCCTCAGCGCTTGATGATGGTGAAGACATTGTCCATGCAGGATTTTAGGGCCACTGTCCATTGGCCAATAACCTAAATTTGTAACTGAAAATGGTCCATCAGCTGCTTAGATGTAAACCCAATTTGTTTAACCCAATATTACCAAAATTCTTCCTCTGATATTAACTAAATATCAGTACCACCTAGTGCAGAGTAGGCTGCATCATCCATTGTGGGAGGGATTACTCAATTTGTTATAAGTATTTTTTCTGTTTTTGAACTGAGCTGTATAACGATATTATTGTTCTGATGTATGCTGAAATCTAGTGAAGGTTTAGGAGCACTACGACTTGTTTATTTATGTTATTTGGTACATTCCTCTATTCTCCCCTCCTTTAGTGCTAGCTATTATATTCCTAGCTAGATTCTTCCTGTTTTATTTCATGTCTTTGTTTCAACAGAGATTATGTAGCTATGGTCCGCTAACAGGAAACACTCCTTAAAGGAGAACTATGAGGTCAGTGATTTTCACTCACCTCATAGTTCTAGCCGACCTGTGACAATGAGACTGTCACAGGTCGGCTCAGTAGATCGGGAGTTGAGCGAACACATACCGGCGTTCGCTCACCTCTCGATCCTGTCACGGCTCTCTACCGTGACAGGGGAGTGGCTGGATTCCCCCCTTCCCGCTCCGATCCGCCAGCGCTGACTGGCGGAACGGACGGGGAGGGGGCGGGTACAGGTGGCTCTGCCTCTAGATAGGCAGAGCCAGCTGTCAGTCACGCAGCTGGGCGGATCCCGGCACAATTGTCGGGATCCGCTTCA
>NW_017306458.1:1014065-1033695 GCF_000935625.1 Nanorana parkeri
AGTGATTTTCACTCACCTCATAGTTCTAGCCGACCTGTGACAATGAGACTGTCACAGGTCGGCTCAGTAGATCGGGAGGTGAGCGAACACATACCGCCGTCCGCTCACCTCTCGATCCTGTCACGGCTCTCTACCGTGACAGGGGAGTGGCTGGATTCCCCCCTTCCCGCTCCGATCCGCCAGCGCTGACTGGCGGAACGGACGGGGAGGGGGCGGGTACAGGTGGCTCTGCCTCTAGATAGGCAGAGCCAGCTGTCAGTCACGCAGCTGGGCGGATCCCGGCACAATTGTCGGGATCCGCTTCAGCTGTGGCGTCTCAGTATACTGCGAGCAGCTGCTCACGGTATACTGTGGCGTCTCAGTATACCACGAACTACAGCTCGCGGTATACTGAGCCTAGGGTGACGGAAAGAAGCTAGTTTGTGTCCTCCCGTTACCCTAATGAGAACTATGGGGAAAATACTTAACCCCATAGTTCTCCTTTAAGAAAGATGCAACAAAAGATGAAAAATTTTGAAAACAAGTATTTTAGTTTTAACAATTGACAGTTGTTTATGATACACAGTGCTGTAGCAAAGTGCATTGACTTCAGGACACACACCAACACATACATACATTAAAGAAAAGAAACACTGAATTAGTCTAGAGAAAGAAAAAACAGCTTCACAGACGTTTCCTTGATAATCACAAAGCTAATGAACCGTAGGATATTAAAAAGGGTTGGCAACATTTTCATTTATTTCAGCACAATTTCATTAAAAACAACTATTATATAGCAGAAATGACCCAAGAGAGAGTGCTTATGTTAATTTCAAGTGAGGTTTTTTTCGATTATAAAGCAAAATTATCTCCAGTATGTAATTTTGATATGTCACTGTATTTTATCTCTTATATTATTGAAGAGCTCTACATTGCAGTTTCTGTTATTTGTGTGCTACATGCTCAGCTGATGCAGAGAAACTTATTAAAAGCAAAACATAATTCTATTAATAATTCATTGCTAAATGATTTGAGGATGAAATGATCATTTAGGTAGATGAAATTGCCCCAAATATTTTTTATATGCAATCTATAAGTCTAGAGACAGACAATGGAAGGCTTTAACGTTTCTTTCACCTAACAGGACACCTAATTAAAGAAATCATTTAGCACACTTTGTATCACCTTCAAACAATACCATATTTGCTATAAAATTAGATAAGAAACTGACAAAAAAGTTTTAAGTACATATTGTAAGGGATTAGCATCAAACAGTGCGACACACAAGGCATGGCCTACTCAGCAATGTTAGTTTAGGACTTTTTAGTGCACTTGTATCATACAAAATGTGTAAAAAAAAAAAAATGTCTTTGCAAGGGTAAATTTAGCACAAGCATAATCATAGCAACTGAGCCATCAAGCCAGCTTTGTACATTGTTTCCATACACACTCAACCTTCCTGTTCTTTAAGCCATCCATGCTTTCCTGGCAAGTGAAAAACCCAACATGGATGGTGCCCAGGGAGCCCACCCTCACTCTCCATGGCCAGGCTGCAGAGGCCAAACAGACAGAATCCAGATTTTGTCAAACATCTTTCACTGGAATCTTTATTGTGTGGCGCACCCCCTAAGGAGCTGCAGAGAAAACGTGGGTCATTCATTATAGCCATGTCTAGGGGATCCATGTTCTGACTACCCTAATAACATTAACCGCTCTCTACTTGTTACTGAGAGAGCTGAAATCTAGGCCAGAGATATGATGCTGAACAGGGGCGGACTGACAACACATGGGGCCCCCGAGCAATACAATATTATGGGGCCCCTTTGTGCTCACCCATATACAAGCCCAATCCACAAGCCCCATCCACAGCCGAAGGCAGCTGAGCGGCTCAGCCGAGCTGAACCCATAGGCTTCAGCTTTGCTGAGTCGTATTCACAGCCGAAGCCGACCGATCTCCCTGCAGATGACAGCTGGGCCGCGCCAGACGTGATCTTACGGCTGGCTCCGCCCAATTGTAATAACAGATCAGCGTCCCCAAATGACCTGGGGGCGCTGATCTGTCATTAAGCAATAACAACTGGGCGGAGCAGGCCGTGACGTCACAGCCGGCTCCACCCAGTTGTTATTTATTGGCCGGGACCTGCTAGAAGACTCTGGCAGGTGCCGACCAATAAGAAACAGATTGTGCGTCCTTTTTTTTCCTTTAAAATATTTTACATTTTCCTATTTTTTTACATTTTGTAAACAATTTTTCAAAAAAAAAAATTCTTGTTCATTTAACTTTTTTTCTATTCTGCTTGCTGCCACAGAGGTACCGATCAGAATAGCCGAGCCGAATGCTGCTGGCGGCATTTGGCTATTTACGTACTGACGTTTGGCTCCTACGAGGATGGGGTGAACGGCAGTGAGTGAGATGTTGGATCGGCTGAGTCGAACTCCTGCACTTTGGCTCAGCCGAACATACAGAGCATGTTCAGCTGACCGAAAGCACCCGATGTACGGCTGAAATCAGCCCTACAAGGCTTAAGTGAATAGCCAAACAGCGTTCAGCTCACTTCACTTCGGCTCCATTATTCACTCAACTGCCTTTAGCAGCTATGTGAATAACCCCCACAGCGTTTGCATTTCCCGCACGGGACACAAACGCTATAGGTGAAACAACTGCACGGATTCCGCTCGTTTGCAGCTATTATATAGCCGCAAACGTGCAGAATGTGCTGGTTTATCACGCTTGTACTATTTTGGGGCCGTGCGGTTTGTTTTTTCTGTTCAGAGTGGCTACACTCTTATTCGGACAGCTGCTCCAGTGTGAATGGAGCTTTAATCCGCGCGACCCCCAAATACTGCAAGCGCGATAATTCGTCAGATTCCGCACGTTCGCGGCTATATAATGGCCGCAAATGAGCGGAATCTGTCTAGTTCACATATAGCATTTGCGTCCTATGTGGGCTCCCACATGAAAAACCGCACGGGAAGTGCGAACGCTAAATGGAGACTAAAAGGTTAAAAATCTTCCCATTTACAGCTCATAAAAAAAGTCATTAAATTCACTGACCAGCATCAGGGCTACCGATCCCCAGGTTCCAGTCACGATTTTTTTAGAACTCCTCTAGTTGGGGGCCCAGGGCCGGATCTCAGTGGGGCCCCCCCAGCATGAGGTTCTCGTGCCTCCGTCCCTCCATCCGACCTCCGCGCTAGGTCCGCCCCCATCCACGGTGACACGCCCCCACCTCTGAGCTCTTCTCGGCCGCGCCGCTGTAGGAGATGCTGCTCTGTTAAAGCCGCACTGGCAGTATATAGTGGGCCCGGGAGATGGGCGGCAGAGGCGGCTCTAGACTTTGTGAGGCCTTAGGCGAAACTCAAATGTGAGGCCCCCACTTACACCCATAATGAAAAAATTAGCTGTGATGATCAGTGATTAGAGCAAGGCGGATGTCCAGCGAAAGGGTCCAAGGCCTGTGCAATAATTTTGCCTACACAGGTCCCCCCCCCTGCCCGGCGCCCTCAGCCTTATGCTAATGCCAGTACCGGTCCCATGTAACCTGGGAGGTGGGCTGATTAGGGTTGCCACCTTGTCTTCCAGCGAAAACCGAACACTCTAGCACCGTGCATCATTTTTTTTGCAGAATATACAGGAGAGAGAACAAGGAAATACAGCCAGGAGAAAGGAGAGACAGTCAGGAAAGAGAGCGAGGGAATACAGCCAGGAAAGAGAGCGAAGAAAGACAACCAGGAGAGAGAGAGAGCGAGGGAGAGGAGAGACAGCCAGGTGAGAGAGAGAGAGGAAATACAGCCAGGAGAGACAGTGAGGAGAGATAGCCAGAAAGAGAGATAGCCAGGAGGGAGAGTGAGAAGAGACAGCCAGAAGGGAGAGTGAGGAGAGACAGCCAGGAGGGAGAGTTAGGAGAGACAGCCAGGAAGGAGAGCGAGTAGAGACACCCAGGAGAGTGAGAAGAGAGCCAGGAGAGAGCGAGGCGAGATAGCCAGGAGAGAGCGAGGAGAGACAGCCAGGAGAGAGCGAGGAGAGACAGCCAGGAGAGAGAGAGCGAGGAGAGAAAGCCAGGAGAGAGAGCGAGGAGAGACAGCCAGGAGAGAGAGCAAGGGGAGAAAGCCAGGAGAGAGAGCAAGGAGAGACAGCCAGGAGAGAGAGAGCAGAGATAGCAAGGAGAGAGAGCAAGAAGAGACAATCAGGAGAGAGAGCAAGAAGAGACATCCAGGAAAGAGAGCAAGAAGACAGTCAGGAGAGAGAGCAAGAAGAGACAGCCAAGAGAGAGTAAGAAGAGACAGCTAGGAGAGAGAGCCAGAAGAGAGGAGAGACAGCCAGAAGTATGAGCAAAGAGAGACAGCCAGGAGAGAGTGAGGAGAGAAAGAGCCAGGGGAGAGAGACAGCCAGGGGAGTGAGAGACAGCCGGGGAGAGCGAGATGAGAGACAGCCAGGAGAAAGAGCAAAGAGACAGCCAGGAGAAAGAGCAAAGAGAGCCATGAGAGAGCAAGGAGAGACAGCCAGGAAAGAGTGCTGAGATGATATGCAGGCACAGCAGACGGACTAGATTGCTAGGTGTTCAGCATGTATGGTGTGTGGGGTTGCAGGGCCTACATGTAGGCGCTGGGGCACAGGATGGCAATGAGCCGGCAGCATTTCTGGTTACTCGCAGCGAGTGGCGAAGCTAGACATTCCGTCACCCAGAGCAAAGACTCAGAGTTGCACCCCCCAGTAAATGTTCTCCATTCACACACACCTTGCCCCTGCCCCCACCCCACACTTCTGGGTTCTCTTCTCTTGTCATGGTGGCGCCCCTCCTGATCCACCACAGAGGTGAGGCTTCAAATCACCTCATTCTGCAGTTCTGCTTTATTAATTAAAGAACCGCTGCTAGGCTTGCTTCTATTTTCTCCCTGCTCTGCGAAACAAATTAGTCACAGTGGAGGAACTATACCTCTTGCACAGTGCAGTACAGAAAAAAACTGAACCAGTCACAACAGTCGCTCCAGCAAAGGAGCTTACACATGTCCCCCACAGTCATACAAGTCAGTACATGTACCGATAATTTTCCACAAGTACTCACCGTTACTAAGATACTTTTTTTTAGTGTCATGTGACAGTTTTTCTAAAATATTACAGACTAATGATTTTAGGACAGTGGTGGAGCGCCAGGGCCCGGTCACCGCTTCAACCCTGATAGTTATGCCACTGACTCCAAGCTGTAGAGGGACTACAAGTAATGCATTATACAGCAATGCAGAATACCACCAGCTATGGAGGACTACCAATCCCAGCGATACATTATACAGCAATGCAGAATACCACCAGCTATGGAGGACTACAAATCCCAGCGATACATTATACAGCAATGCAAAAAAGTATATGAATTTGCATCATACTCGGTGCTGCTGCTGCTGATATCTCGATAGGAGGGTCTCAGCAGGGGCAGATGGAGGATCGGAGCAGGCGCAGATGGAAGATTGCAGCAGGCGCAGATGGAAGATTGCAGCAGGTGCAGATGGAAGATTGCAGCAGGGGCAGATGGAAGACCGCAACAAAACAGATGGAAGATCACAGCAGGGGCAGATGGAAGATAGCAGTAGGTAGGAGGACTGATAGAAGTTCACATCAGGATAAGACACCTAACTCCCATAACAAAGTGACATATATTCTCATTATTTCCTTACACCCACCAAAGAGAGTCACCATGTCATATTCCAGATTCAATTCAGATTAATAGTGGGGAATAACTAAGCTTTGTTCTGAATTCCTAGAATTCCCCAGCAGCTAGAACGGGACACAGACGAAATGGGAATCTAAACATTATATCTTCCAATATAGTGTTCAGATTCTCGGTACGTCTGTGTCCCGTTCTAGCTGCTTGCCCCTATGCAGGGGTGTAACTAGGAACCAAAGGGCCCCATAGCAAAAAACTTTATGGGGCCCCCTCCCCAAAAAAATGTTCCTGCCCAAGAACGTTTATATTTGCTCAATACAGTTTCTAATAAATCTCATGTGTGAGAGAGGCAACATATAAAAGAAGAGTTATTTTATAGCATTTTGCTTTACTTTAACACTGCCGCCAATGAAGCTGGGGAAATTGGGGGGTAATAATTACCCTGAGTCATTATAGCCCCCTTTCCCCAGCATTAGTGGCAGCAGCAGTGTTAACGGTTATGCCCCCTCCTCGGATTCACTGAGAGTGTGTTCACGCGGTACTGTGTGATTAACACATA
The DNA here is from genome assembly GCF_000935625.1 of Nanorana parkeri. NCBI lineage: Eukaryota > Metazoa > Chordata > Amphibia > Anura > Dicroglossidae > Nanorana > Nanorana parkeri. The sequence continues at coordinate 1,020,264 of NW_017306458.1, forward strand.
GCTTTTGCACAACATACCTGTCATGTGTTATTGTGTGGCAGGTGCATTGCATCGCCATTCATTTAAATTGCACCCCAACACATCTCCTAGCCGCAATGTGCTCTACCGCGGCGCAACATGCCGTACCACAATGACATGAAGTAGTAGTGCATGCGTTGGTGTGCCATTAAAATATTAAAAACACACCACAGTGGTGTGAATGAGCCCTTTAGGTATGCATTTTGCACCTCCCTTAGATTCAGTAACGGTATGCAAAAAACAATTGTTTTCTCTGTGATCTGTTATCACCACAATGTGGGTGGGATGTGCAATGTGCTCTGACATGTTGCATTTTTTCGCAGTGCAGCATGCTGTGTTGCAAGTGGTCACTGGCGCTGCTGAGAAACACTAGTCACTGCTGATAGTGTGAATGAGCCCTAAGAGGTTTACCGAACTCAGCAGCAGTCACCATGGCACAAATGTCCAAAGCTTTGCCTAGAGTTCAGCTTTAAGTTGGTGGTCTCTTTAATATCATTTTTGAGGCCTGTCCCTGGTAGTAGATTCAAGTTTGATAAATAAAGTTTGATAATTCCTAGAAAGCAAATCACAGAGATGGTACCAGAAGACACTGCACGGTGTAATTCTCCAGTGGAGAATTGCTGTGTTCTCCCCCTGTGACTTCTAATGAGTGGCCTGTGTCCCCCATGAATAACCCAGCACAGGCACCCTCATATCCCCCTCCCCCCCCGAATATCTACTCATTTGGCTGTGCCTCTGTGTCTCGGGAAAACACAGAACAGGTTTCCCAGCTAGTAGTACATCTGTGGTGAGCAGTCCTCGGGAAGCTGCAGGGGTATGCTGCTGGGGCTGTGCTGCTACACCTAATAAGGCCAGGCTGGGCTGCGGATGGATTCCCAGCAGGGGAATGTGGAGTGAAGTCCCGGGGGGAGCGCTCTGACCCGTAGACCGACGCAGGTGCTTTTTTTTATCTCCCTCCACAGTGCCGACCTTGTCTACCCCTGCTTTAGATTAGGCGAGTTAGGTGACCGCGAGGCCCTCCATGAGCGCGAGGCCATAGGCGATCGCCTAACTCGCCTAATTAGAGAGCCGCCTCTGGTGGGCGGCACTGCAGTCGTCGCTTTAACAAACCCACGTCCTCTTCCATGTGGGCTGAAACGGGGAAAGGGGGTCGGTGACGGGCCCCCTCTTTGGCCGCGGGCCCTCGGGCAATGCCCGACTGCCTGTATTGTCAGTCCGCCCCTGCTGCTGAAGAACTTTTATTAGAAAACATGAATTGGGAGAGAGGGTTTAGGGCTTTGGACATCCATGAGAAAAATAGACAGAACAAAACTCCAGACTCACCAGTCCCTTTCAGTATTCCACAGTGTAGGATAAGTAGGAGCACACTGGGTATTTTAGCAACAGATGAAGAGGGATTGGCATGATCTGCAATAGGAGAGACACCAGAGTTGCTCCTGAGGTCCATTCCAATCAAAAAATCTCTAGCAGCCATCAACTTCCCTGTTTCTCTGACTCCTCAATCAGTATTAGGCCTCCTCCAGGCTTGAGGCCTAGCAAAGCTTTTCCCGCACTTGAGCATTCCCACCCCCAGGCCTAGGCTTGCTCTCATCCTCTCTTGGCTCCCCTCACTACACGCAGACTTAGACCGCATCCACTACAACCGTGGCAAACAGAAGAAACCAGAAATCTTAAAAGACATAGCCTAACTCTGGAGCAAATATGGTGTAAAACTAGGTCTCTACAAGACTTCACACTATATAAACCTGCCCTCCTAAAATATAATTCCTCCCTCCACGCTTCCAAACAGACTTATTTTGTCACTCTCATAAACACACTCTCATCCAGACCCCGTCAACTCTTTTCTACTTTTAACTCTCTACTATGTCCGCCACCTCCTCCACCCACTAACTCACTCACTGCCCAGGACATTGACATTCATTTCAAAAAGAAAATAGATGCCATTTGGGATGAAATTCCCACTGTCCAGTTACCTTTCCCTATTCATGTAAGAGACCCACCTTTACACTTGTTACTTTGTTCTTTTGACCCTGTCACCACAGAGGAGGTTACAAAGCTTATCTCTGACACCCACCTCGCCACTTGCCCCCTAGACCCTGTTCCCTCACCACTACTCTGGTCACTCTCTTGCTCTATCCTATACTCTCTTACTCACATTTTCATTCTTTCCCTCTCTACTGGCATCTTTCCCTCCCCTCTAAAACATGCACTGGTCGCCCCAATACCCAAAAAATCTTCACTGGACCCCACCAACCTCAAAAAACTAAGACCTATCTCCTTACTCCCCTTCACCGCCAAACTCCTTGAACGCCTAATCTACAACTGCCTGAGCTGGCACCTCACTGATTACAATCTCACAATCTTTACAGTCCGGCTTTTGCCCCCAACACTCCACTGAAACCGCCATCCTAAAACTCACTAACGACTTACTAACTACTAAAAGGAACAGCCACTGCTTCTTACTCTTCCTATTAGACCTTTCTGCTGCTTTTGACATAGTTGACAACCCATTGCTCCTCAAAAAAACTCCACTTGCTTGGCCTACAAGACTCTGCTCCCTCATGGTTTTCCTCCTACCTATCTAAGCGCCCCTTTAGTGTAACCTACAAATCTACATCTTCCTTTCCTCTTCCCCTTTCTGTTGGGGTCCCCCAAGGCTCTGTCCTTGGACCCCTTCTTTTCTCTATCTACACCTTCTCTCTTGGTCAGTTGATCACCTCGCATGGCTTCCAATGCGATCTCTATGCTGATGACACTCAAATATATCTCTCCACTCCACAACTCACCCCCTCATTCTCCTTGATTTAGTAACTGACCTATCAGTCTGGATGTCACAACACTTCTTAAAGCTCAATATTTCAAAAACTCATGGTATTCCCTCCCCCCGTGCACCCTCCCCCAACTTTTCGATCATGGTTGATAACACAACTATCCAACCCCTCCCCCCATGCCAAGGTGCTAGGTGTCATCCTTAAATCGGACCTCACCTTTCTGCCCCACATCCAATCACTATCCAAAATCCTGCCACCTTCACCTTCGTAAAATCTCCGAAATATGCCCCTTCCTCACCAATGAAACCACAAAGCTTCTGATCCACTCACTGGTTATCTCTCGTCTTGACTATTGTAACTCCCTCCTCGTTGGCCTACCTCTACACAGGTTATCCCCCCTTCATTCTATCATGAATGGTGCTGCTAGACTTATCCACCTAACCAACCGCTCAGTATCTGCAACACCTCTCTGTCAATCCCTCCACTGGCTTCCAATCGCCCAAAGGATAAAACTCTAAATATTAACAACCACTTACAAAGCCATCCACAACTCTGCCCCAGCTATATCTCCAACCTTGTCTCAAAGTATCACCCTAACCGTCCCCTCCGTTCCTTCCAAGACCTCCTGCTCGCTAGCTCCCTTGTCAACTCCTCCCATGCTCGCCTCCAGGATTTCTCTAGAGTCTCTCCCATTCTTTGGAACTCCTTACCCCAACCTGTCCCTCTCTGACTGTCTTTAGATGATCACTAACGACTCATCTCTTCAGGGAAGCCTATCAGACTTCAAACTAGCCCCTGAACTCTTTCTCAAACAATTCATCACTACGCAGCTACCGCCTCATGTATCACTTGCACAGGCAGGGTCCTCCTTATAATCTTGTCTTGAATTGTATTGTAATGTCTTCCCTATATTGTAAAGTGCTGTGCAAACTGTTAGTGCTATATAAATCCTGTATAATAATAATGAAAATATATTTGATGGCAGAGGCAGTCCTCTGTAGAAATGTAGAATATGGCAAAAATTGAAACAACCCCAATTACAAAAAATATACAGAAATTATTCAACCCAATCTTTATTTAAGCACAGATTAAACACTGAGGTAAGGCTGAATTTAGTAATTCTTCCTTAGACACACCTGAATGATTATGTTCATTTGTAAAATCTCTTGTATTGTGCGATTATTTTAGAAAGAAATAATGCTGCAATATGCTGTTGGAGAAAGAACACTTTTGCTTAATATTTAAAGCAACTTTAACTGCACAGACCAACTGTACATACCCACAAACAAGAGAAATGAGTGAGGATTAAATTTTTCTTGAACTAGAGTGAATCCTCTGAGTCCTCTCAACATTTTCTGCATACAGTTTCCTATAGTTTTTTTACTGACCACACATTAACCACAAATGTCTAGAAGTTTTCACAAAAGTGAAACAAATAATAAAACAACATACATAGCGCCAATACCTATGTATGTGGGTGAAACATATAATCTTTGGGGTGGAGAGGGGAAATAAAGAAAAGGCAGTTTAAGAAGTGAAGACATAATTGTGAAAAGCAGTGGTAGAGAAAGCATGTTAAGTGATGGAGAGTAGAAATTTGATTTGGAAGAGAGAGAGGAGGATGGGGTAAACAGGATTACCTGCAGTCTGTATGGAGCACTGTTGTTATTTTTGTGCATTCTCCAAGTGTATTTTGTAAGTGTGAAGTTGATGAGAACACTTAATATCAGATAGACAAAGTGCCTGTGCCTGGAGCTCATCATATACAGTATATTTTGGGACAAACAGTGCCAGATTGCCTGGTATTTGGTTTGGGATGAGGTGTGCCTACCACTAATGCTCTGGCATTTTTTGCAATTGAAGCCTCCAAAACCTTGTGTGGATACTCCAAGTTCAGTATCTACTATATCTGACACTTTGCAGTCTCATTCACACAGCGCGGCTTTTACCATTAATTTCATGGCTGAATTATAGTCTGCATTTATCTGGTTAACTTCAGGTGTTCTGGCATTCAAAGAGGGGGCCCGTCACCGACCCCCTTTCCCCGTATCAGCCCGCATGGAAGAGGACGTGGGTTTGTTAAAGCGACGACTGCAGTGCCGCCCACCTGAGGCGGCTCTCTAATTAGGCGATCGCCTAAGGCCTCGTGCTCATGGAGGGCCTCGCGGTCACCTAACTCGCCTAATCTAAAGCAGGGGTAGACAAGATAGGCGCTGTGGAGGGAGATAAAAAAAAGCACCTGCGTCGGTCTACTGGTCCGAGCGCTCCCCCCGGGACTTCACTCCACATTCCCCTGCTGGGAATGCATCCGCAGCCCAGCCTGGCCTTATTAGGTGTAGCAGCACAGCCCCAGCAGCAGCAAGAGCAGGAGGTGAGAGGACCGGGATAAAGACCTTGTGTTGCAGGTGCTGGTCTTCTCCTCCTCCTCCTTCCTCCTCCTTCCTCCTCCTTCCTCCCTGTCAATGTGAGCTGAATGGTGCCCGTGAAGAGGATCACTGTGGGCTCCAGAGGCCCGTACTTGTGTCTGGTTTTCGTCTGCCTGTGTAAATATACTCCATAGAGTGCTTGGACCATGCTGTTTGTGGAAAACGTGTGTTTAACAACTTTGCTACCTGAGTATTTTTTTTATTTGTAGCACACATGTTAAAATCTGAATTTTTAAGTAGAAAACTACTTCAAACCCCAAAACATTGTGGGGGGAAGTTATCAAAACTGGTGCAGACAGACTCTGGAGCAGTTACCCATGTCAACCAATCAGCATCTCTCTTCAGTGTGCTCAGGAAAGATTTTAAAATGAGACAGAGAAGCTGATTGGTTGCAGTACATTTTGTCTGCTCCAGTTGTGATAAATTCCCTTCTGTATGTTTTCTGAACACGGAGGCCCTGTAGAAAAAAAAATGGTAGTTGTTTTTTTTATTATCAAATCAATATTCATAAAAAATACAATAAAAGGAATTTTAGTGCACACGAGCACAATATAAAATCCCCTTGTTTTTCAACAACATAAAAGACTACATTGTGTCGAATAAAGAGATACCAATATGTGAAGCCCCAAAACTGCATGCACCTACGAAACAGAAAAAATTAGAGTATCCAAAATAATCAATAGGTGATGATGCTTTAAATGCCTTTACTGGTCATCAGTTTAAAGTTAACCATAAATGAGACATATAGAATTATTTCTATCACTCCGGTATGCGTGGTGATACCCAATATGTGTTGTACAACATATGTCATTGTTTACATACATGTGTACGCCCTATGCAGCATTTACATTCGTATGTGTGTGTGCAGGGTGAAAGGAACGCTTGTCAATTCTGTTTTGTTATTTTTCTCTGTTCCATTTGATTTAATTAAATTTTTTTTAATTGCACGTAACTTTGTTGCTATCACATGGGTGTAACAAGCCCTTTATGTGACAGCATTGGGCAGGGGACAGATTCACTTTAAGGTTATTGCAACTGATAAGTTTAAAGTGTATATGTAGCCAAAACCTTTACTGTTTTATTGTGGCTGGAGTAGAGAAGGGTTAAAAACCAGGCCAGGTTGTTTTTTTGCTGTCTGTATAACATTACCCTTAAGAGGAAATTCCCCTTAACTTAAGTGGGGTATACACGGTTCTACTTTTTTCGTTCAACCTGTGGCCTCAACTGAAAAAATAGAACAGATTTGTCCATCAACGCTCAGCAATCAATCCCTGTTTGCATTGTATTCTTGCAGCCGTCAGCGGTTGCTGTCAGAATTGTCAGCTGATTGACTGCTAGCTTGTACCCATGGTACAAATTTCAGGTTCATCAGAAAGTAGCTGAAATTCGAACCATGTGTACCCGACATTACTGTCACAGAGAAGCAACAGAAAGTGAGGAAACTTCTCAGGAAAGTAAAGGGAAATTCCTGTCTTGAACAGTTGTCCCCAGAACGGGTGTCCACGTTGGAAGATTTCATCTTACCTTTTTATCTGGGGAAAACTCTAAAATTGCAAGTTTTGCAACATATGTTCTGCTTTTTTTTTTTTTTGCTTCTGCTTTTGTGTGCATTTTAATGGGAGCAAAATGCTTTTTTTCCTGGCTATGTTTGGGCTTCCATTGGAAATGAATGACAGTGCAAGCACGTTGAGCATTTTGCTGTGTTTCTGCCAACACATGTCAAAGCACATGTTTTTGTGCGCTTTTTGCTCGCAATTACAGAATACGCATGTGTGAAAGTGGCCTTAGGATTTACATGCCCTTTAAAGTCTCACCCCTACTCTTTTCCACGCACTCTTTCATTTCCTCTTTCTCTCTCACACACACATACACAATTTCTCTCTTTCTCTTTCATATGGCCAATAAAATAGAATCCCTGTATCAGTGTATATATATATATAGTAACAAGGACACTCCACTGTAGACCGGAGGTGCAAGTAAAATGCAGTTTATTTAGGGCAAACACAAATATATAATTCCATCCACAGGGTAGACCTCCCCTGTGCACCGGACGGTTCCTAGCCGCAACATAAATGACAGTCTTTTAGCTTCGCTCGGTAGCTTTCCACAGCTTCAAGACACTCACGCTGCTCACCCCTCGTGAGCCCTCACTCTGCTCTCTTAGCAGTCTGTACCACAGGTCCTAGGGTCACCGACCTTCCTGACCTCTCCCCTTGTGGGCACTCACTCTGCTCTTTCAGCAGTGCATCCAACAGGTCCCTTGGGTCACCGACCTTCCTGACCATTCTCCCCTTGTGGGCACTCACTTTGCTCTTTCAGCAGTACGTCCAACAGGTCCCTTGGGTCACCGACCTTCCTGACCTCTCCCAGCCACCCCTGGCCTGCACCCGAGTTTGTCTGTGTCCGTGTGCTCCCTACAATATCAGCCTTGTACTAATGCTCACTATGCACACAATGCAGCTTTACACCTGCCAGGCATCTTTCCATCTGCATTATTTATTCACAGTGAATTAGTGTTTGAAGGCTGTAATGGAGCGCAGGGTGCTTTGTACTTTGATGGACTCTAGTGCTCGCAGCCAATATATATTAGTAACTTCTAACAGTCTCTTTTATTCTGTGTGTGGTCTCTTGGAACGGATATGATAAAAGAGGGTCATGCCTCTATTACACTATTTCATCCATATCAGTTATGATTAAGACTGACCCATTAAGCCATTAAGATATGTTAGTTGAAAACCTACAAACGTTAAATAATGTTACACATCAATAAGTAGGTGGTTAGAGCTTCTGTCTGAATCTGGTGACACCCTCTGAATTAGATACTTGTAAATAATAAGCAGATTTCTTCAGCAGAGGCTGCATGCTAAGAAATGGTTAAAGCAAACTGAGCAACAAGTTCAATCAGCAAAAATGGAATTGCGGTTTTGCCACTAGAACATCAACAAATGGAATATGACACCTCACTTTCCGTTACCTAGCTAAACTAACTAATAATAGTCCAAAATGTGTCCATGGGAAACTTCACAAGTCTGCATTAGGACCCCAAACAACTACCCAGTAATCCTTTGTATGTAGCTGTATAGTTTTTCCTTGACTATGCAATACATTCTAATACATGATATCCTGATGTAATGAGCAAATATTTGAAGATATGGCATTTCTGTGTTGTAGCTGTGTGATGTAACTTCAAACATCTGTGAAGACAGTCACTGTAGCTCAAGGAACTTATTTACAGAGACTATGCGGCACTTACAGGGCAGTAGTCAAATCTCCTCTGTCTTCTTAGACAAACAGAATAACCAGATGGAATCTGCTCCAACTTCTCTGTGCTGTCCTCTAGGCACTAACCAAACAGTATGTCTCCCCTAAGTCTCTAATAGGTACTCTCAACCAGAAATGTCCTTCTTCCCAGACTGTGTTGCTGAACATCCTTCCCTCTCACACTCCACTGGCTGGAATGTGTCTTTCTTTTTAGTAGCAACCCCACAGAAGTAAATTGTGGTGGTCATTTTGGGATAGTCTAAAGTTAATTGAACTATATTGCTGGCAATCTGCTTAGGAAAGATTCTCCTTAAGTGACAGAAAACAATCTGTATGAAATTATAAATAATTGCTAATGTACACCATAGGCAGCATACCAGTTTCTCTGAGGTGGCTACAACATTTACGCCATTAAATCTAAATTTTTTGGTGGGACACTGAAAAATGGCCTGGCCAGGTAGGGGATCTAAACACCTGGTCTTCAAGCAGTTAAACACTATAACAAGATATAAATCAATAGCCCGTTAAAAGATAGCAAAAACGTCCCGATGAAGTCTTATGACGAAACATGTAGATGAGCGGGTGTATGTTGAGATCACTAAACCCCAGTCTTTACATAGAAGGAGCACATTGGTGCAATGTTTTTATGCGATTTGTTTCTTGACTCTTGTGAGTATTTTTAACCTTTTAGTAAAGTTTTTTATTGGACATACTGCACTATGAATGTCCCTATTTATTCCCTTTGAGCTATTTTTGGTCGCTTTCTGGACCTCCTCTATGAGGAGACCTGAAGTGGAGAAGTCGTGGGGCTTTTATATCTGTATAGAGCCGGAGAAGGTGGTGCTGCTGAACGTCTCTCACATTGATTGTTGAGAGGCAAACCAACAATTAGATATACCCCAAGCATGTTTACAAAGGCTATCTGGTGAGTGCGGACCTTTTTTGTTAATACACGCTGAGCACTGAGACGTACGGAACAATATAATCTTCACATATGGACATATTGACTTTCTGACTATTCCTTTTTACTTTATTTTTTAAGCACATTTACTATGATACTTTATAGTTTGTTGTTTCTATTCACATGCAACTTGTGTATATCACGGATTTATACCTTTTTTGAGATTTTATTTTCTTGCAGATATTTTTCACTTTATTACATGCCACTTTTGAAGGTAGTGGTTTCTGAGAAAATCACGACATAGACAAAACCTGTCAGAATAATCTAATGTCTACCCAGCATATGCATAGTTCTGGCACCAGAATATGTGCCTGGTAATGTGGGGCAAGGGAAAATTAAACTGCTTTTCTCCTTATTTCGCAGGTAAGTAAGTACCCCACTGAACATCAGTGCACTAACTTTTTGTCAGTTTGTCTCTAACACCATTGCAAGCTATTTGCACAGGGGGCCAAGGGATGCATTACTTTCCTATTGACACCTATGTAAGGGGCTTTTTTCAAATTTTTTTTTAAATCAATGTAAATGGCTCTCTAACTGACTAGGGTAAAAGGTATTATATTGCCAACGATACCAATGTAAAAAGCATTATCACGAACACCAATGTAAAAGATATTATATTGCCAATGATACCAATGTAAAAAACGTTATCACAAATACCAATGTAAGAGACAGTATGTATGGCTACTAACGCCAACATAAGGGTCATCCTGTATTTAAAAGAGGTTGCCAGTGCTTTGTTTGCATTGCAATACTATTTTGTTAACAGCCAACATTCACTATACCTGTTTAATGGGCTTTTATATTGGTTTGGGCACATGAAGTTTATGATGTCACATTATAAAATATTTTTTTCTGAGCTTGTTTTCCACGATCCTTTTATCTCAGTGACTTTTTGTTAAATTGCCCTGCCTAAACCCAAATGATATCTAAATACCATTTATCAAATGTGTCATTGATGGATGACCCTGAGCTAAAGAGATGGATGGGCCATGCCCTCATAGCCGAGATGTGAAGCTGCTTAAATCTGTGTACTCACTCCCTGTCATGCTCTATTTTTCAGAGCTCTCCTATGTAGAGAGCACACTACAGGACTATGTTTTCTCTTCAACTGGCACAGACGTCTTTTCTTGATTATAAGCTTCTTGGGAGTGAGTCATCTGCAGTTGCAGTAAACAAGTGACCTTTTACTTTCAGTCAGCAATTTCTTTGAATTCACTTTATGTTCATAAAAAAAAAACCTTATGTACATTATAAACTTAAAATATATACAGTCAGTTACAGAATTCATATTTTAAACTGTATTGTGCAACTATTGCTAAAATGTAATGACCATGAGGTCTGGTGGCTAACAAAGACCTGCTTAATTAACAGAAAATGTTCCAAGCTTTACACACACACATATAGAGGCACTGTGCTCAAAGGACATATAAACTTGGCTTTCTCTAAAATATAGCAAAACCCAGGAGGGGTTTTGCTTTAAGAAAGACAGCCAGGAGGGAGAGCGAACAAAGAGACAGCCAGGAGACAGAGAGAGCAAGCAAAGAGAGACAGCCAGGAGAGAGAGCGCGAGCAAAGAGAGACAGCCAGGAGGGAGAGCAAGCAAAGAGAGACAGCCAGGAGGGAGAGCGAGCAAAGAAAGACAGCCAGAAGGGAGAGCGAGTGAGCAAAGAGAGACAGCCAGGAGGGAGAGCGAGCAAAGAAAGACAGCCAGGAGAGAGCGCGAGCAAAGAGAGACAGCCAAGAGAGCGAGAGACAGCCAGGAGAGAGAGAGAAGGGCATAGTAACGCACCCCCCTTAGGCCCCACAGAACCCATAGATCCTGCACAGCCCACAGAGACTGTCTATGGTAAGCTCTGCAGGGTCTCTACTGCAAATAGTATATGGGGGTCTAATCAGAATCTGGAAGTCATTCATTCACAGAGCATGTGTAAAGGTAAACTATGACACCACACTTTACTAGTAGGTTGTAAGGGACAATTTGCATCCCTATGGAAGGATCCAGGACTCTGGCACATTCTTAATCCCAAATGGCATTGCCCTGCACCTGAACAAACCTAAAGGGGTGTTGAAGGCTGTTTTTTTGTAAGCCTCAGGTGCTAGGGAAATTTGCCAGTACCCTCTGATAAGGGCCACGATTGTTAGATAGCTTGCGGCCACCAGCTTGTCTAACAACTCATCAGCCCTGGACATAGGGTAGGCATTAGAAGTGGTGATGGCATTTAGCTTTCTGCAGTTCACACAAAACCTGGTTGTCTGATTCTTATTGGAACCAAAACTACTAGTGACTCCTAGACATGTCTTCCCTCATTGTCACAATGCGCATCAATGTCTACTGACATTTACAGGAGACTGAAATAAATGCCATTAAGTTGATTTTGGGGGACAAATCTTGGAGAAAACACACATGATCTATTAAAATGTCTGGAGTTTGCAATGAATAAAAACTATTTCTGATACGGGGATAGATATTAATTGGAGACTAAAGTGATGGCAATGGGGGCAAAATATGCCCCGAGTGTACCTAACAGTTTTATAGAGAATTGGGAGAAGGAATATACCGTATCTCTAATGTTCAAATATGAAGCTTTGGAAGCCTTTTACTGATAATGAGTTTATTATATAGGAGGGGACACTGGAAACTAATACAGATTGTTAAAGGGGGCTTGATAATATTTATGGTATTACCTTTTTAGGTGATTGGAGCAACCAGGGCCTAAACCTCTTTGATTTGGTGAAATTAAATTTGTACCAAACCTTTTTTCCAAAATACCAACTGCAACAACTACATTCCTCCCTCTAGCAGCCACCAGAATGGATAACATGTAAAACAGCAGTTGACAAGAATTAGAAAGAATTGTGATAGACTAGAAGATCTTAGAGAACAAGCTGGTATTATCAATGATAGGTTTGAACAGAAAGGCTGTAACAGGGAAAAACAAAACAGGTATTTAATTATGGATATACCTTTATTTACAGAGTTTTCTGTGCATGATGAGAAGATCAAGAAAATATGTTAGTAAATATTTGCCTATCCTTCTGAAAGACAAAACCCTAGGACCCCTTTTGTCCAAGACTCCAGATATTGTATACAGAAGGGTCCCTTCTCTCAGATTAAGACTAGTTTATTATATAATGAAGGAAACCAACTTTCTTTAATGGTTAGAGCTTTTATTACTTGAAGATGCTTACCTTGCAGAATGAATGGAAGCAATCCTAGAAAGAGGGATACTTTTATATGTAATAAACCAGGGAAAGAATGTAAAGTTGATAAAATCGCTTCTTGTGACATTACCCATGTGACTGTAATATCTAAATTGCCTTGGCTTCCTGAAATAAGCTAACTTGCTATTCTCTGCTTCCAATGATGATAACGATACAATGATTTAAAAGAAGCAATGGTCTTATTTATTTATACACAAATCTAACCAAACATAATAAAAGATACAAACAGATACAATAAGACGATCAAGAGAATACTTTACACAGCAAGTCCGTCCTCTGGTTCCTATATCCTGGCTGGGCTCAAAGAGAGAGCAATATTGCCGCGCACGGACTTTTATAACCATTCATACACATACATCGACACCCCCTTTACCCAGAATTCCGCATGTCCCTTAAATGTCTTTCGGCCAATCGGCATGGTCCTTCACATTTGTCCACATGCACTGTAGTCCTCCAGCAAGGGGCACCATCGTACTGCAGATCATTCCTTGGCCTAGGTCAACACCTTGTCCTTTGATCTTTAGACAATGGCCAGTCACATTCATATGCAAAATCCGGATATCTTGAACATGTCTTCCCAATGTGCCTACACCCCTATCAACACCACAGGGTGCAACGCTTGATGTCTTGTCCAGATGACGAAATGTCACCTTTCTCATCTCCCCTGCCATGCCCCAGGCATGAACAACACACAGTTGGTCTCTTTGATGAGCAATGCAATCAAGATTTGAAGATATCTGTTTGGCAGCTTTCGTACATGAAAATGTTGTACA
>NW_017306458.1:1035066-1055348 GCF_000935625.1 Nanorana parkeri
CTGTAATGTCTAAATTGCCTTGGCTTCCTGAAATAAGCTAACTTGCTATTCTCTGCTTCCAATGATGATAACGATACAATGATTTAAAAGAAGCAATGGTCTTATTTATTTATACACAAATCTAACCAAACATAATAAAAGATACAAACAGATACAATAAGACGATCAAGAGAATACTTTACACAGCAAGTCCGTCCTCTGGTTCCTATATCCTGGCTGGGCTCAAAGAGAGAGCAATATTGCCGCGCACGGACTTTTATAACCATTCATACACATACATCGACACCCCCTTTACCCAGAATTCCGCATGTCCCTTAAATGTCTTTCGGCCAATCGGCATGGTCCTTCACATTTGTCCACATGCACTGTAGTCCTCCAGCAAGGGGCACCATCGTACTGCAGATCATTCCTTGGCCTAGGTCAACACCTTGTCCTTTGATCTTTAGACAATGGCCAGTCACATTCATATGCAAAATCCGGATATCTTGAACATGTCTTCCCAATGTGCCTACACCCCTATCAACACCACAGGGTGCAACGCTTGATGTCTTGTCCAGATGAAGAAATGTCACCTTTCTCATCTCCCCTGCCATGCCCCAGGCATGAACAACACACAGTTGGTTTCTTTGATGAGCAATGCAATCAAGATTTGAAGATATCTGTTCGGCAGCTTTCGTACATGAAAATGTTGTACACTCCAACAGTGACCTATGTGTTGGAGTGTATCAAGCCTGCCGAGAGGTCCCACCCATCATCTCAATTTCCTGATCAATAGTTTTGGAACTTCACAGCCAGAAAAACACTGGGACCCAGTAAAAGATGGTGCAGACAGTCTAAAAGGCCAACATGAATATAGACAGGCAGTATATAAAGGAAACAAAACAGTAACTCACAGTAAGGTACAAGCCAGAGTCTGTAACCAGAAAGCAGAATATCACAGTACTGGGGGAACAGCAGATCAACATCAGAATCCAGACCAAGTCCGCAAGAAAACAGAAGGCAATTATACCAATGGATAATGAGTGCACAAGTGAGGGGCCAGCAGAAGTTCAGCATCCAGTAATCCAAAAAACAGAAAAAAGCACACCCAGGTAGCAGAACCCATACATAGGCAAACACAGGACCAGGAAGCAGCTATATGTAGAGGTTGTCACACCTGCTATAGAGAGCAACGGAGTGGATCGCAACTGCGGAGGGTATGTACTAGGGAAGTATGTGACGACGGCTTCTCAGGCTTGACTCTCAGGTGTCACTCTCAGTCTTAGCGGAGAGTTTGAGAGTCTAGCATCACAGCCGTATTTTAATTGAGGTATTGAGGAAAGGCTATTACTTCATAGACACACTTCACCATTAGAATTGAAAAGGTTATACTGGTTTGCGTTTGGGGAGTGGTAGGTCACATATACTGATTTATGCAGGATTTCCCCAGAGCACAGATTATAGTAATGCAAGGCAGTCTATATCACATACAATGTGGCAGAGCTGATTGTCAAATAAATGGCTCCAACTGGAGCAGTACTTGCGATTCAGTTTTGTGGAGCAGCTCTGGTGTATCTCCTCAGGCTGAGGCACTGGCGGAACTACCAGGGTCGCAGCGGTCGCAATTCGACCGGGCCCTGGCGTTCGGCCATTTGGGGGAGCCCAGCGAGGAAGAAGAGGGCCCCCCCTCCAGAGAGTTACCGCTATTGGGGGGGGGGGGGGCCCTTCATGGATTTTTGCATCGGGGCCCTGGGGTCACTAGTTACGCCACTGGGCTGAGGTGGTCAGGCTCAGGGGGTCCTGGAGTAGTTTGCAGGCTCTGGTTCAGGAGGCAGCAGGCATTCCGACTCCAATTGTGGAACGCCATGCTGCCTCAGCTGGGGCTTTAAATAGGCCGAGGACGTGGGAGGAGCCGTTGGCCGGGAACGAGCGGTTTCCGCGTTCCACCGTGGAAGGCAGCCCGCTCGCTTCACAATCAGGAACGCAGAGCGGCCGTCCCTGCAGACAGAGAGACCGGAGTGGTCTGGACCCGACGGGACTCGTTACAGTGGGTTGATTAGGCAACTGCCTGCAGCTGACAGGCAGGTGGAGTCAAAGACCCAGACAATGCAGGTAGTCTTGTACAGAGCCAGACCCCTCCTGTTGCTCCAGGGGAAGGTAAATGACCAAGAGACTGAAGGTCCCAGGATCAGTTCCAGGCATGGGTCTGACAGAGTGTCCTTGTGGCATTTAGTATGTGGGTTGTAGCTCAAAGAATGTATCTATTAGGACTGGGGAGCATATTAATAATATACAAAAAGGTTTAACAAACAGTGTCTCTAGACATTTTAAGGAGGTTCATTTTAAAGATTCCATTGGTTTTAGATTTTATGCTTTTTTTTTTTTTGTTCAATACATTTTTATTAAAGAATTCCAACATGTAGACGATCAACCAAAGTCAATGGTAAAGTATAAGAGTATGGTTCACGGTATCATTCAAAAACATAATAAAAGAAGATCAGGAAACAGTAAACCAAGGTAATCCGCCAAATCCTCAAGAATGAGAACCGGATACAGATAAAGGCATTAACGAAAGAGTACAATAGCGGTACCATTAGTACATCTTGATGCCCTACAACACTAGAGCATAGAAAGTGAAGCTCAATCATCACCAAGAAAACCAAGGGATAGAAATGAAAAAGAAAGTAGAAGGAGAGAAGGATAAGAGAATAAAGATAGGAAGAAGGAGGGAAATAAGGGAAGAAAGAAAAGGAGCATGAAGTACCGGAGAATAGACAGGAAAAGCTGTTAGAAGGTAAAAAAATCCCTGCAAAAAAGGATGGTTAGTAGGATGTAATCCACGGGTCCCAAGTTTCCCCAAATTTCGCAATCGCATCATTCTAAATTGCTGAAATTAGAAAAAGAACATAACCTGCGAGACTCTGTATGTCAGGATCCAGAGCGCCTCCAGGTGGCGCTGGAGCTAGCCCTGCAGTTCCAGTGCTCACCTGCGGGTGTCTCCCAGCACTTAGCCATCACCTGGTGCTTCCTGGGAGGGTATTTAAACCCTCCCAGCAGTCAGGAAGATGGCTCAGTATTGTTTCCTGTTTGTCCTGAACCCAGAACCCTGTTTGAACCTTGTTACCTGTGAGTCCTGAATCCTGTTTTGAACCATGTTACCTGTGAGTCCTGAATCCTGTTTTTGTACCTTGTTACCTGTGAGTCCTGAATCCTGTTTTTGTACCTTGTTACCTGTGAGTCCTGAACCCTGTTTGAAGTCCTGTTTCATGTGTCTTTTGTTTGCTGTCCTGAGCCTTGTTGTTGGTTGTTGCTATTAGTCTAAAGTGTATATTAAACAGCCTATACATATCTAACATCCTTGCCTGGTCCGTGTATCATACATTCTGCCTTGTCCTGTGTGGTCACACGTGTTTGGTCTGCCTGTGTGGGTACCTGCGCAGGTGTGGAGCCACCTGTGCCGGTATCCCTGACACTGTACTTCATCTCCTCGAAGGGAACAGTAGGAGTCTGCCACGCACAGGCAATAACGCATTTGGCCTCCGTGAGGATATAAGTGACCAACAGAAATTGATGGCATGTACAAGCCTCTGGTTCCTTTCCTAGTAAGGCCTCCACTTGGTTTTTCGGAAATGATTTCCCCGTAACCATATAGAGTAACTGATATAGGGATTGACTGGATTTTTAAAAGTTAGAGAGTATCTAATGTAAAGCAAGATATTTGGATATTTTCACAATACTTTTATTGGACACTCTACATCAGAATGCTCTTAACATAACATTAGATTTGAATTGTTTTCTTTCTGATTATTGATTTTAGGATTTGGTCTATATATGGTTCTTAACCTAGTTCTGATATTGTATTTGCATTCTGTTTTTTATTACTTGGGCGTGTAATGGTGATTCAGGGGTAGAATTCTTCCCTACCACATGGAAGACCTGGGTTTGATTGCTGGCTAATGCATCAAAAGGTTTAACCTATTGTTTTATTTTGTATAAAAATGGGTTTATATTTATGTGATGATTGCTATTACATTATTTGTGCATCAGATATTAAAGGAATTTCAACATATTGCATACTGATGTGCATCGGCTACCCGGGGAATTTGAAACCAATCAGAGATATTTTGAGTTAATTTGTAATAAGTTTTTGAGAAATGTCTTTGAATGCTTAAGGCTGTGTATAAGGCTGGTTTTAAACAAGATTCTAAAATGTTGGCAGTAAAAAGGCATAACGAAGCTTATTGAATGTTTTATGGTTAGCTGATGCGTGGGGCAACACATTCTGTCAGAGGTTGGAGCAAGTGGTGTGCTCCCCCTGTATACTATTATGTGATTTATCTTGAGTGTTGGGCGAAGTAATACGCTTGTTAGTGTTTCTACTTTATGCTTTTATGCATCTGTAATAAACTGTGTTACATTATGATCCCCTTTCTCTCTGCCTAATATATTTATTGAGGGAACTTATACCAAAGCTGTTGGAGGAAGTAGAAAAGTACTGGGTTTAAAAAACAATGCTTTTAAGACCAGTTTATTTAGTTAACTGGTAAATTCCAATTGGTGAGTCAGTTTCCATTGGGATATCTGTCCAAATCAGTGTTTGTTTCTGGAAAAAAATGTGTTGGTACTCACAGCACCTTTTTGCACACAAAAAGCACATGGTGGCCATCTTTGTTGTGGGCAGGGACCACACTGCAACAACCAAGATGGCTGCGGACAGTAAACTTCAATGCCAGTGGACATTTTGGTTGTGGTAGTGGGGAGCATGAGCAAGATAGCTGCTGGCAATTAGGTTTATTGTTGATGGCAATCTTTTTGGTGGTAAACGGCTCCAGAACACAAATGTCATCACCCTGCGCGGGGTGATGACACTTGTCTTCTGGTGCCACGTCCATACACTTGCCATACGGACACTTGCACATTGTCCGTATGGCAAGTGTATGGACACGGCAACAGACAAGCATCATCACCCTGCGCGGGGGTGATAACGCTTGTCGCAAGGGCGCCTTTTTAAAAAAATGTTGTGATTCTCTATCGCAAAAAAATTAAAGGGCTGGTGGTACTGCGTACCGTTACATACTGCCATAAACAAAAGCCCTGGTCCAAACACAGATCTATTGAAGATTTGTGTTTGGACACTCACCTTTATTATTGCATTCATCAGTCTGAGGCGTACATTGAATAAGTAACAAAGTATATTTTTAAAAGTTGCATCTGAAGTGCAACATTTTGCTTGAACAATATTCTGTGGGCTGGAATTATTCAACAGCTTGGATTTTGGTGTGTATATGTAGACAGTAGGTATGGTTGTCTGGGGAAACATTTCCCAGAGTTTTAAATCTAGCGTGCCGGCTGGATATTGCTTTGGGGGAGAGGAAGGATTATTATATATGCAATCGCATCATTGTTGTTTGTGAGTGTTTTTAATAAAGGATTTACTGTACTGGATTACGCTATGGGTGTCTTTTAATATTTCATGAGTGGTCTGGTGGTTCTAAGAAGAGAAATATGGGTCCAAGAGGATTAGAAATTTGGGGAGAAGTCACTTTATTAATTTGAGCTTGATATGACCATTTGATGGTCCAACAAATCTGGTGAGTGTGGTCTATGTTGGTTGGCTTGCACGGAGACAGTGAAAAGGATCATCTGAAGATATCTTATTTTTATTTCATACAAAGGAACTGTTGGATGATATTAATCACTGAATGTATTTATGGACTTCATCATTATATAATTTTGTATACTGACTATTCCACATTGACAGTGTTTGACTGTATATATAAATATATATTCATAACCGGCGCCTCTCTCTCCCCTCACTGCTCGTCCTTAGTTCTATCACAGCGGCTCCGCTCCCCGCCCCCCCTCCCCGCGGCTGAAGTGAAGTGCTCTTTCACTTCTCGTCGGATCCCCCGGTGCTTCTGCCCGGGAGAGCAAGGGAGATCCAGAGGAGAAGTTGCAGCCCCCCTGTGCGTGGACGAGCAGCAGAGGATCGGTACATGTCACTAGTAAGTACCAATCCTCTGTGTAGGACAAACACTGGAGCAAACACTGGAGCAATCGGCTGATCACTCCAGTGTTTGTAAATAACTGGGGACACATAGTACTATGTGTCCCCAGTTATAAATGAATGAACAGGATGTGATTTACAATGGGGAGAAGCACTCTGTAAAGAGGCTCCTCCCCGTTCAGAAACTGCTTGATAGTAAATAGGGTTGCACAGATACCAAGTACAGTACTCGGTACAAGTACGAGTACATGTACCGATACTTTTTAGCTCCAAGACTACACTAGAGAAAAATTAAAAAATTAGGAGGCGGCTGTCATTTGTAAGGAGCACACGGAGCTCCTGGGATTTGTACATCTATGCTTTAATGTACGGTTTTGTTTTTATAAATATAGATAAAGGGATGTACAGATACCAGTTTTGCGAGTACGACTACTGATACATTTTTGAAAAAAGAAATAATGAAAATAAAATAAAAAATAGTAAAAAAAACATTTTTTTAAATGTTGTGTTTTTCTTGCCTCAGGTGCAAAAGGAGCTGGCTACGGCTATGCTCCTGGGGTGCTCGTGCGACTGCCGGCTGAATGTGTCAGACGCTGCAGATGGAAAGGTGCAGGACACCCCATGTGCAACGTCGGCCACATGAGCACCACGGGAGGACAGGACGCCGGGACCTGTAGGGTGCACTGGAATGTAAGCGGGCCGACTAATTTTTTCATTGGTAGATCTCAATGAGCTCGTCATTTGAAAAGTAGATCTCCAGACGAAAAATAGTGGGCGCCCCTGATTTATAAGATTTCTGTATCGCAGAGCATTGTATTCAATGGCTTTGGGCCCTGTCTGTACATTGGCGTGCTTTTGACACGACAGTAAGATCACTGATTGATAACCTCTCACCGTATCCACGAATCACGGTCTCTGGCAATGACTCCCTCGTAGGCCAGCGAAAGGGTTGTTTTTCCCTCTCAGGCTGGCATCCTGTGGGCTTTCAGACTGCGTTCTGATACAACAGGAGCCAGTCTCCTCCTCAGAGATCATGGATTTGCCACAGATGTGCTCTGGACATCAGCTCCTCAAAGCAGGGATGGCCATCGTTACCCGTTACCAGTAGCAACCTCAGTGGCAGTCATGATGGCGTCTGCGGCTCGGGTATGCAGGCGGGTCACGGCACATCCACCTACTAGTCCATGTGCCATGAGACTGCCCCACATTCAGGCGTCCTCAGAAAAGATGAAATTACAGTCCTTCCCCCTGTTCTCTGAGCCGCCTGGGAATTGTAGTCCTATACTGCACTGACAAACACATATCTCCATCCTCTCAAGATTTCAACTCCCAAAAGTCTCTATAACTCCAATACACAAATCAGGTGCAGGCGGTACTGTTCAATAAAGTCTTTCTCCACTGTAGTTGACAGGGCAGGCTCACCCAGGTAGAGACAGCCCATTAGGATTTTCACAGTTCTTGTGAAAAGCTGTCTGTCATTGTGAGGATATCAGTTCTAGCTCAAACCTGCAGTGTTTCTGTAGCCAGTCCTTATTTAAAGAGAACAGTAATTTAGCAGCCACTTTAAGGTTTAAATGTTTACCAGGGAACTACCGACCAGCCAGCCTAACATGAATAGTGTAAGAGTCCAGGGCTTACTATGCATGCGCCAATGGCACGTTGCCGCAAGAGGAAATCCGCTCCAACTGTGCATGCGCCAAAGACGCATCAGTGCGCCAACCCGCGCATGCACAGAAGACCTGATGGAAAAAGGCAGGAAAATGCCCAGGAGGCGCACAGGAAGTGACCTCAACCTGATGGAAAAAGACAGGAAAATGCCCAGGAGGCGCACAGGAAGTGACCTCAAACTTCAATCATCACTTCCCTATATAAGCCCAGACACTGCCAAATTGCTGGATTATCTTCAGTCCCCCCTTGTTCCTGTGATCTGTCTGAACTTGTTGTGACCTGGAAAGCTATTTGACTACTCTTGATTGCTGCCTGCCATTGACCTCAGATTTGTACCTTGACCATTCTACTTCTTTGCCCCTTTTGTACTCAGCTGCCAGATTGGAGCCGACCCCGGCTTGGATCTCGACCATTCTTCAGATTAACCCTTGTGTACTTCGTTGCCAGAGTGGACTTGACCTCGGCTCGGATCTCGGGCTAAGGCTTGCACGGTGCTCCGCACCCCTGGCAACTGTGCCACTCAGTGTCCACCAAGTCTCTGTCTCCATCTCCAGAGACTTCAAGGACCCGAGGTGCAAGGGAGGCCTCCCCACTACTTCGGTCTCACCTCAGGTACGTGGCTCTCGTGACAAATAGTATGCATATTCAAGAATTTGCCTGTGGTAATGGTATCATAAGTAACAACCGGCATGGATTTATGAAAGACCATTCTTGTCAGTCCAACCAATTAACATTCTATAAGGGAATGAGTAGCAATTTAGATGGAGGAAAGCCAGTGTATCTGGATTTTGCTAAGGCATTCGACACAGTACCCAATAAATGCTTACTATACAAACTAAACTACATGGCAAATGAGGTTTAATGTTGAAAAATGTAGTGTCATGCATTTGGGTGTTAAAAATATGCATGCACGCTACTCATTAGGCGGAGCTCCTCTGGGGAAATCAGAGGTGAAAAAAGATTTAGGTGTCCTAGTTGACTGCAGTAATAGCATGCAATGCCAGGCCACAGCAAGTAAGGCAGCAGATAACTATTATGCGTAAAAAAGACATTTACTCCAGAGACAAAACCATAATTTTACCACTCTAAAACGCACTGGTTCAGAATCATTTTGAGTATGCGGTTCAATTTTGGTCACCAATCAGAAAGGATGTCCTTGAGCTGGAGAGAATCCAGAGAACGACAACTGAACTAATAAAGGGCCTGGAGGATCTAAGCTATGAGGAACATTTACAAAAATTACACCTGTTCACTGCGGAAAAGGGACGATTAATAGGGGATAAATGAACAGGGTCACAGGGCAGCGGTTTGGGTACAGCAAAGGTTAAGTCCTCAGGATAACAGGGCAGCAGTTTGGGCACCGCAAGGGATAAATCCTTAGGGTCACAGGGCCGCGGTTTAGGCACAGCAAGGGTTAACTCCTTAGGGTCACCGGGCAACGGTTTAGGCACAAAAAGGCTTAAATCCTTAGGATCACAGGCCAGCATAGGGAGATAAGGAAGAACATGGGGAAGAAAAATATTGAAAGCCAGTATTTGCCCTATGATAATAGGGCATGATGATAAAAGATGATAATAAAAGGATTGTATGAAAAATTAATGTAATGTAATTAATGTTGAAAGTGTTTCTATTACTTAAATATGTAAAAAAAATATGTAAAAAAAATATGTAAAAAAAAAGGGCAACGGCTTTACTAGATGAGCTTTTGTGCAATTACAATTTACAGTATTTGTTTTTTTTTAAATGGCTAATTTTAATGTGACAGATGAAATACAAGTTTTACATGTACGCTTTAAACTAATGAGTAGAGCTTGAGATTTTTTTTCTTTGTAAAGAAAGAGTAGTACATGGCAACCAGGCTGTAAAATTGTCATCAGCTGAAAGAAAACAAAAACTTCACTCTAATGTTAACTCATGCTCGTGTAAAAAAACAAATATTGTTATAAATTCTTTATCATAATTACTGTTTTGCTCTTATGAGGACATCAAATAATTACGGGGTTTATTTGTAGTCTAGTGGAGAAGGTAGCCTAGGGGTATAGGCACTTGTTTTTCCTTTGAAATATTTATATATTGATTTATATGTTTTTCACTTCTGTTCTCTTTTTTTCTTCTTATAACTGAATGCATAAGTGTTGGTTTTGTTTCTATTTCTATACCAAAAGCTACTTTCACATCTAGGCAATTATATACAAAAAGATGGATGGTTATGCCTGTGAAATATCAGTTTTTCATCTTTCAATTCACACCAATATAATGTATACACATTTATATCCTTATTTTGCCATCATTTCTACACATTTAAATTGAATTTTACATAGTAACCTGTTTTCCAATCCTTTATTTTTATTAGTTCATGAAGTTCCCCTGGTACCTCATTAGGAGAAGTTTCTAATTTAATGTCTATAATGACCATTACGCCTTTCCTACTAATGGAAAAATGTAAAAGAACACTAGATCCTGTACTGCATTCAGACATTACTCTTATCAAAATATCTTAAGTGAAAGGCTGAATTCATTTCCACAGACTGAAATTTGCAATCTCTTAGTTTCTCATTCTCTTCCTCATAATGGCAGTCACTTTTATGGATCAATTTACACTTTTTGCTTATCTTATTTTGAACTGGTGCTTGGTGCAGTTTTTTTTTTTAAAGGGAAACGTGACCATTCTTTACCAATGGGTTTACTATTTGGTTTACTACCAAAAAACCCCCCAAAAATGGATCCACCGACGTAACCCAGCGTCGATAGTCGTCCAGCGTTGTCCAAGACGACGACTTGATAAAATAAAAAATAAACAAATAAATAGAAATGATAGAAAAAAAACCTGACGCCCCCTGACCCATCCGCTCGCGATGAACTCCAGCCGCACAATGTCATTCTGGCAGATGTCGGCAAAATATAAACAATTGGGCGGAGCTGGCGGTGACATTTGTCTGGCTCCTGGCATGACTTAGCTGTGTGAGCCATGATTGGGCAAAGTTATCATTACTTTGCCCAATCATGGCTCTCTCAGTGCACTCTGCTGTGATTGGGTAAAGTCTTGCACCTGACCCAAGGGTGTGGAAATTTTAAAAAAACTACTTGTCCAAGGACTAAAGCAGGGGCCCGATCTACTTGTCCCCTATGGAAATCTACTTGTCCTGATAGAAAAAAAGTAATTGGTCAGTGCCATCAGGTGACTGCGCTGACCAACGAGTCCTTGTATTTTGCGAGCGAAATTCAGAATACATGGCACAGGTACAGATAGTACACCCATACTGGCGGACGGGACGGACTGTTCGCTGAAAGGTAAGTATAGCAGGGAAGGAGAGGGGACCAGATTTGTGCGGGTTATTCCATTTTCCCAAATTACTTGGGAAAGTGAATTTACCCTTTGGGGTGGGTCCAGACTTGGGCGATCGTGAGCAGTTGCCACGCGGCCCCATTGATTACAATGGGGTTACATCCGCGTGGTAATCGATGAAAACAGGTAAATGTTCGCGACACGCACCGTGTCGTGATTTCATCCGCCATTATGTGCGATTGCACGGGCGGTATTGTGGCGGGAAACTGAGCAATCTGCCTGGCGCAACTGAGGTGCCATTAGACAATAATGGCACTGCCAGCGCGATCGGCGGTGGTGTGCGATTCTGAGAACACCCAGCCATACACACGGTTTTGTGCACGATTGCTGAGCGGTAACGGATCGCCCACTCCACACACACACACACACACACAATGCCCCATGCATGTGTTTATTCGCATGCAGATGATAGGGGTTGGTTTTCATTTTTTAGATTTTATTTTACTTTTTTTTTTGCTTTGTAATATTTTTTATTTTTATTATCATTTATTTTTATTATTTTTTACTTTATCGCCTTTTTATTTTTTCAATTTTTATTATTTTTTCCATATTTATGTATTTACATTTTTAATTGTTATATATTTTATTTACTTTTTTTCACTTGATTTTATTGCTATCACACAAGGGGTAACAAGCCCCTTGTGTGATAGCTTTTGGAGGTGACATGTTCTCTTTATTGACCCTGTCACCTCCAACACAGGAGTTCTAGCACAGAAGTGTGCTTGTTCTCCTGTGACAGGAAGGCTGCATTCCTGTGTCCCTGCTCGCACGGAGCAGAGAAGCATTCCCTGCTCTCTAACCTAATTTGCCGTGGTCGCGGATCCCCCACAACTGGGGGGGACCCCGAAGACCACAGCAGAAAGGAAGCCCACGTGCAGAGAGAGAGGCAGCCGGGAGCGGTACACGGCCGGCCGCCGGAGATAGAGAGAGGGGAGGGGGAGATAGAGAGAGGGGAGGAGGGGAGGGGGAGCAAGGGAGGGAGGGGGAGCGGGGGAGGGGGAGCGTGATTCAGGCAGGTTACAAGTGATTTTGGGCGGCTGTACAGCCATTCAAAATCACTTGTACAAAACGGCTCCCACACTACATTTAGCCGTGGTGCTTGCCCGCAGCCGGGCTGAATGTAGAAAAAAACTACTCGCCTGGCGCCCAAAACTGCCTGTCCCGGGCGTCGGGCGATAGGAAAGCCATACCCCTGCTGACCTGTGGTCAGGGGCATTGCTTTACCCAATCAGGGCTTCAAACAGCCTGCCGAACTCCCTGATAGTTTGTGTATTCAAAAGGACAGCCGAGTTTCATCATGTGCAAAACAAGATATTGTCACGGTCCGTGGAGGTAGGAGGAGGTGAAGGAAGGCTCTGGGGCTTATGGAGCGGCCATGGGCATCCCCACAGCCTCAGTGGGGTCCGGTCCTGCAATATGGGGCAGTGCATGGTCCCGGTGTTCGAACACCGGGGCCCCGCACTGCCGACGGGCTTCTCAGTGAGGGGGCGGGTCCTGTGACTCACCTCCCCTCCCGGCCGCATCCATAGTAACCGGCGGCGGGAGGGGAGGTGAGTTACAGGAGGCGTGTGTGTGTCACAAGTTTGAGACTACATTAGAATGTGTGACCAGTGACACACATTTTAACGTAATCTCACCAAGTTTTTCGCCGGTGGAATAGGTGAATAATTCCAACGCTTTTTCCACTGTTCCAGGGCAGATCGGCATCCCAAATCGCATGTGCAGGAGAACCGATCTGCCCTGAAACAGGTGATCGGTCCTGAAATGTCACTTCTATCCGACTTTGTGAGTGCGGTGGAATGTGAGATCGCAGTCGGAGAGAAGTGACATTTCAGGACCAATCAGCTGTTTCAGGGCAGATTGGTTCTCCTGCACATGCGATTTGCAATGCCGATCTGCCCTGGAACAGCTGGGAAAGCGCTGGAATGCTTCACCTATTGGCGGTCACTCCACCGACGAAAAACTGGGCGGGATTACGTTAAAACGTGTGACCACGTCATCGGCCACACATTCTAACGTAGTCACAACCTTTGATAGAACACCGCCATCAGGGGGGTATAGCCGGTACCCTTGTGATGGGTCTGGGGGGTCTCTTACATGGGTATCAACTGTACCGGGGCGGCATCCCGACGACCAGACCCTGCAGAGCCCACCATAGAGAGTCTCAGGTGTGCTATGCAGGATCTATGGTGTGCTCTGCAGGGTCTCAGGTAAGTCCAGCACGCTACTGCAACATTAGAGACCGCTGGGGGGGGCAGTGTGATCCGCTCCCGCGCCCCCCCTGTCTTGGGAGGGGGCCCAAGATAAAATCTTGCACCAGGGCCCTTTGGCTATTAGGTCCGCCACTGCCTGGGATGCAGATCACAGAGAACACAGGGAGTAGGTGCCTGTCTGTTACCGGAGACACACTAGAGGCGCAGAATCTAAGATGGGCCGGGTCTTCTACAGAGCCTCCAATGGTGAGGATGATTGTGCTGCCGGACGCCTTCCAGGTTGCGGCCCTCTAGCACACCCGTACAGACACAGAGACTAGTTACAGCACTGAGGTTCAGGATTCAAAGGCAAGCAAGGGTGAAGCAAGTATATGTCAGAGCACATTGAAAACCAGACAATCATGAGCTGCTAGTTACATCCTGTATAATCCTATCACTGGCATCTTGGAATATGCCCATGCCACCAGGGAAGTAAAAATCCATCGATGGTAACAACTTTTTATTCAGTATATTCAGGTAGGCAGCTGACCTAATTTTTTGGGCACATAACGTTGCTGAATCTAGACTAATCATCCAATGGAAGGCTCTGACCTATTTGCTTAGTTAAATCCTGGTGCTGACTTTCTTTGGACAAGCAGTGTATATTATATACTGTGTATAAAGAAGCTGCCAATACTGAGGAAATGTCTGGTTATCATGCATATTTGCTTCCTTCAATACATTGAACCATTGACTCAGAACAAGTATTTAGATAAGGACTTCTAACTATTCTTCAACTTTCCTAATCTGTATACCTGTTCTGGGTTAGTTATTCAGAATGTATTAAATCTAGTGGGTTTGTATAACAGTCAGTCAGCTAGCATTTTCATAAGGTTTACTTTAGGTTGATAAGGTGATGGGCTTCCATGTATTAGAATTGGAAATGTTTTCAATTTCTAAAGAGAAAATAAATCGGGTCATTAATTCATCCTAGTGACATACAACTAAACTGCAATATCAGCCTTTCATTTTTTATTTGCATGGTACTACAAATTACGAGCTAAAAAAATGAACTTTTTTTATTCCATGCTCAATTCTAGCACTTTGCTTGGGTATTTAGGTTCAGTTTATGATATGTTATTGGCTGGCTAAAGTGACACTAAATAACTTAAAAATACAATCAAGTACCTTAACTATTAACAATAATGTATCTTATTTGTGTATCACTGAGATGTAGATCCTCAAATCATCTCTGAATTGGTGCTGACACTGTCCTTCCTTCTGGAGGGTGGCTACTTTTGTTCCCCATGGTCCCTGTGTGTGTTGTAAAGTAGCCACCACTCCAAGCTTCCTCCCGTGATAGACTACAAGACTACAATCTCACGTTTAGTTTACTAGTTTGAATTGAGATTATAGTCCATCAGAGGAGCGAGCTTGGAGTGGTGGCTACTTTACAACACACACAGGGACCATGGGGAACAAAAGTAGCCACCCTCCAGAAGGAAAGGCAGTGCCAGCACCAATTCAGAGATGATTTGAGGATCTACACCTGAGTGATACACAAATAAAATACATTTCGTTTAATAATGAAGGTAATTGAATGCATTTTTAAGATTTAACTCACTTTAAGGGTCATAGCAAAACGTTCAACAAAGTTAAATCAATTTGTAAATAAATAAATCCAGAAAGTAAAGAAAGTATTTTTGAAACTCTGAACTGAAGGTCTTTGATAAAACATTCAGCAAAGACTGACTCTCGTCTTTATTGCACATTGCACAGAAACTAGCCACTTCTGATCTTCAATTAAGATAATTGTAATCACAAATCAAATGGTCTTAAAAGATAATATTGGATACTGACATTTCTTCTGTCTTTTTATTAAATCACATTCCTCTATAGTAAGCAAGGGAGAATAGAGTCAAATGGAATATGTAAATGTCATTTAACTGTGAAACGATGACAAATGTAGATTTTGAAAACACAATAAAACTAATTTATTGCTTCTTGTGAGAGTTTTCTGGTTATTATCAACAGGGACTCAAGTATCCATTCAAATGGTTAGATTCTCATTGACTTGTCTCCTCTGTGCAACAAATGTGCTCCTTGAAAAGTAAGTAAATCCTTGTGTATCATTCTGCCTGGGCAGCACATTGTGAAGTCTGATATGGTGAGAAAAAACTCCTTGAGGGAAATTAATCAAAACTGGAGCGGAGAAAATCTGGAGCAGCTGTACCAATGGCACGGCAACCAATCAGCTTCTATCTTTCATTTTCAAAGATTAACTAAACAAACTGAACAAAGAAGCTGATTGGTTACTATGCACAACTACTGCAGATCCTGTCTGCATCAGTTTTGATACATTCCCCCATTGTCTTTGACAGCCAGGAAAAGGAAGTGCCTATTGTAATTTTATAGAGGTATAATTGAACAATAGGGATGAGGGTCGCTTTCACCACCTAGTTGGTTTTGCTGTGAACTTTGCATGTTCGACATTTGCCCAAAAGGTGAACTTATGGGCAAGTTCACCCAGGTAGCATAATGCTTTAAAAAATATTGACACAGCGCTAAGCGTGAATAAATAAACTAAGACTAAATACCCAGTGTTATAAATGAGAGTTTACAACAAATCCTCATGAATTAGTAAATGTGTAATATGATAAATAGTGAATATTAGAACCATAATCAGTTAAATCTCCGTGATATTCTTTCAGTGAAAAGACATCGATTTTTTTTAAAGGACAATTAATATAGTATTAAATACAGTGTAACAAAATATTCAGTGTGCAATAAAAATTAAAGAATTAAAAAAATTATACTTTCTAATTTAGTCCCAATATATATTGTGACAAATGCCAGTGAAGAGAAAGGTTGTTTAAGTGAAGAATAATTCAAGTAGTGAAGAAAGAGGTTCTTCTTAATCCCAATCTTTAAATCAGCAGTCTCCCCAAGCAGTAATTACTCACCAGATGTAGTGAGTAAGTGTAGCCCCTCTGAAAAAGTGTCAGCCTGATCTCTCGATCCACCCGTTCGGTGTCTTCAAAACTCCTCCGGCAGTGGAACGGATACTAACAGGCGCTCTTCCCCTGCAGTATCGCAATGATCTCGGCTCTCCGTTACAAGCAGATAGCGGCTTCTCTCATTCATGAGCAGCTGGTGTCTCTCTCACAATCCCGATCAGTGTTTTAGGCTGGATTCACACCTAGGCGTATCGAATATGCGCGTTTGTAGGAACGCGCTGTAAAACGCCCAGGAGTGAACCAGGCCTAAAAAGGGTTTTGTAAAAGAAAAAACAGCCCTCATGGTGCAGTAAAATCAACAAGGTATTTTATTAAAAAATAGCAAAATTGAAAACTTTGGCCGGCCAGACAAAAAGGATAAAAGCTTTTTCGTGAACAACTCATGTTACATCCTATACATCCTAAACACTATAAAGATCTGCCCCTTGATGCGTTTCATCACCTGACTTCTTCGGAAGGTAAGCATTATGCTTTGTCTGACATGTGAACGCTGGTCAAGTGAAAAAGTATGGTCACTTTTGGGGCTTCAAAAAATGTGCCAGCCCCCTCCCTATAAAAGTCACCTCTCCCATCTTTCTTTTGTCAGTGTGTGCTGGAGTTCATGAGGGACAGCTGACAACTTTGTGACAATTTTGAGACCATTTTTACTTTCTGTACCATGCTAGTAATGTTCTAACACAGAATTATACAGGGATTCTAGGTGAAAACTGAATGTAATCAAGCAGGTTAAAAAAAACAACAACAACATACCAGGCCATTTAGGTCAGTTATTGATTTAAAGGGCAGCCCCATGCAAAAAAAAATGCGGGGTCCCCCCAAAATGTATATAGGCCCCTTTTGGTCTGGTATGAATCTTAAGCGGGAAACCCATTCAAAATGCAAAGTTGTAAGGTCCCCTCTATATTCATTACCAGACCCTTTAATGAGCATGCATCCTAGCAGGCCAGGAAATTGGGGGGACGTGCGCACTCCCCATCTCCTGAACCATACCAGGCCACATGCCTGCAAGTTTGCCAGGGTAAAGCACCTTGTCCCTGTCAGGATTCATGGCACTTGCATACGGTCAAGATACCAAAAAGTGCAGGTTTAAAAAATAAAAGTTTATTGAAAACCTCAATAAACATAAATGGCAAAAAACAATGGAGAAAGTCCAGGACGTCGTCACTGTCAAGCCAGAGGTCAGATGCTAAAGCAGGTAGTTAGCCGAACCAGGTCAGTAAACACTTAGAGCAGGATGAACGTAAACAATAGCTGGAGTCAGGAACAAGGAGATCAGGCAGCCAGAGTCTTACATGGAGAACAGGAACAACTGCAGAGCACTTGTTAGATCAGAACACAGGCAAGGGCAGAGACTGAATAGACAAGCTGATGAATAAATAGTGAACTGGTTTGCATCATAACACTGAGACAGGAATTTTCTAGGAGTTTGTAACTAGTTGCAGAATGATAATGTTTACGGATTTGGTCATAAGAGGCCACCCAAGAGGAACAAACAGTGTCAGACACACTGCAAACAGCCATGCTGCAAGCAATTAGACAAGGAAGGGTAAGAAACCCTGGCAGGCCCCAAGTTGATGAAGACAAGGGCCTCTTCCCCTCAACTCAGGTAATTGTAGGGGTCTGTGGGGGGGCTATCAGAATCTGGAAGCTTCCTTTAAGAATGAAGATGCCGCCCCTTCCCTACGTGAATAAATAAGTGGTACATAGTGTCCCTACTCATTCACAAAAAAAGTGAAAATGTTAAATAATTATACCCAGACATTTGACAAGTCCTTTATTTAAAAAAAACCCGACACAAACAATTTCTACATCCACTGTCAATCACATCGTCCAGCAATGCAGATCCTCATCAATTACAATGAATTATACGCACAGACTATTAAAAGAAAAAACCCGCTGACCAATGGAAATGCTCACACCCAAAGACTATCACCAAATGACAGCTCTGGGCTCCACTGTGGAATGTAAAGAAAAAGACCTGTCCATTTTGGAGACCAGGTGCTTTGCCAGGGTCTGCTATTGATGAAAGGAATCCCCAGCTGCTTTGTTTACAAACAGGATGAAGCGGCTGCCATGTGCCAGAAATGTAAACAGCATTTTTTTTCTTTGTAAGCTTGGTTCACACGTGTGCTTCTGCACGATTATACATTTTTCAAAGCAGTTTTGTAGCATGTTTATGCATGTTTTTGATGTGCTATTGATGCATTTTTCTTTTGGCCAATGACGAGCAACATCTGCTGTGATATTATTAGGTGTGTAGTATTCCTTTGAGGGGACTTTAAGCACAAATATGCACCAAAATCATGTAAAAATGCATGTACATATGGTTTTCATGTGCTTCCATTTAGGTCTATATGGAAGACCGCATTGTATAGCACCAGAAGAAGCACCAGAAGAAGCACCAACACTTTTCCTAAACTGGCACATTAATGTTGCAATAATGTGAACAGGCACCATTAAGAATAATGTGATTTCCATTGTCCTGCAGTGCAATAGCAGGAGTGGGACAAATCGCATTAGTGTGAACAGGGCCTTATTGTTAGTGCTGCTGTAGCACATTGTATACATTTTACAGGTGTGTCTTTTCACAGGCAGGTTCAGGGCATCCTCCAAGCATGTTATTTAACCCCTTCATGATTGAGCTTTTTTTCAGTTTCTCTTTGTTAATGACTGATGCACTTTTCACATTTTTGCTGTGTGATTCTTCTGTGGCAATAATACACTTTCTTACTAAGTGCATCCACACATATATATTGTTTTTTAGAGGACATATAGGGCTATATATTTATATCACATAGGTGTGCCTAACGCCTAGGATGAATAAAATATAAAAAAGTAGAAAAACATAAAGAAAACACATGTTCCCCAGTTTGGATTATTATTATTTTTTAGAAAAATAGCACAGCTAAAAAAAAATGCATTAAAATACATTCATTTATTTGTCCTTTATTTGGAAACACCTCACATCCCTAGGATTTCAGAAAACTTTCTGTACGCAGCCTAAAGCTGGCCATACACCTTACAATTATCTGCAGATTTTCTGTGGTCAGATGGAAAAGGTGCAACAGATTCCTCCATCTACACTTAACTGTGTGGATTGAGTAATCTCCACCTGGGACAATCTGTTGCACTTTTTCCATCTGACCACAGAAAATCTGCAGATAATTGTAAGGTGTATGGGCACCTTAAAACTAACAGCCCTTTAGGCATTACTAAAATCACTGCTCCCAGCCAAATGGAATTTTTAAAAATATTTTTTGTTTTACTTTAGTATATGTCTCCCAGGATAATTCTTAGTCCCCTCGTGCACTTTGTTTGACAATCCCTTGCCTGTTAGCCTAGAAAGTGGAGAAAAATGATTTTCAACATTTGCCTTCCAATGACTCCAATGGGGTTCACATTAAAGTTCGTAACTGGTGAACTTTTCAGCATATTAGCTGAATGCACCTGTGAAAATCAAGTTCACTCATCACTATTCAACAGCATGATCAAACTGGCATAATTGAATCCAAAAAAAGATTGTAGCAGCATTTTTGTCAACAGATGCCGCTGTGAAGTTCTGATCCTATAGAATCGTTTAAAGCTGAACTCCGGTGTCATGAGATTTAGGATTCTCATCTTTCCTAGGACCTTACAGGAGTAATGTCACCTTCACATGAGCAGAAGCCAGTCATTTTAGTTTTCATTTTTCTCCTTAGTTAACGCAAGACCCGCTTTAAATAAGAACTCTGGGCAAACTTTTTCTTAACCCTTGCAGTGGGGCTACCCCTGCACTGCAAGGGTTGCAGCGCCCCCTCTAAAATTACAACGGCCGGCCGGGAAGCAGCTCGCCGGGATTTTTCAAGCCCTGCCTCTGATCCTCGCACACGGCAGGGACATACAGCTGTCAAGCCTTCACAGAGTTAACTGCTGTTCAGTATAAAAAACCGGCATATTACTTTTAGTGTGCCGTTTTTTTACACTGAACCGCAGTTAACTCTGTGACAGCTTGACAGCTGTATGTCCCGGCCGTGTAGTGTACTCCTGTCACTGGTACAGTACCGCAGGTGGGAACGGCTCTATCGGGGGGGGGG
>NW_017306458.1:1055416-1072553 GCF_000935625.1 Nanorana parkeri
CGGGCGGGGACGGGGGGGGGGCGCCCCTTCCGGGGGGGGGGGGGGGCAATTGCCCCGTTGCCCCCCCCCCTGGATCTGCCACTGCCCTCTAGCCTGTCTCCTCTACTGCAGTGATGGTATGTTTCTCAGCGTCCTTATGCACTATACACATTGTATAGATTTTGGAACATGAGGACTTACAGGGCTTGGACCCCTGAAGCGGAGGGGTAGAGAGGCTCTATAGACCGGTCTAACAACAAGCTGGCTCCGAGGATCAGGTGAGTATAACCTTCAGCTTCAAAAAAGAGCTGCTTTCAGTAGGAACTTGTTTATGATAGATACATGCAGTAGCTGTGTGTGTGTGATTATCTACAGCCAGGGCCGCCAATAGAGTGGTACAGCCAGCAATCCCTTACTGAACCTGGGCCCCTATTAGGACAGCAAGAGCTGCCAACACAGCTTCCCCCAACAAGAACTCCCTGTCATGCCTGCACAACTTGCCAACAACAAGTGATCTGGGTGGCTATGTTAGGTAGGCTGTATGGGGCACCATGATGCCTAATGTTAGCAGAGTATAATTGTAAATGTATTGTCTGCACTGTATGAGCAGTGTGTACTCTATATATACTCTATATGTAGTACATATAGAGTATATACTGCTCATACATTGCAGAGAATACATTTACAAATAAACTTTGCAGCATAATAGTGTCCCCCCCCCCTTGCCCTCACTCACTGTGCCGGAGAGAGCAGCGACGAGTCAGTGCTGGACCAGGGGAGGAGCTCCAGGTGGGGTCCTAATTTAGCTGGCTCAGAGGTGCCTGCCAGCTAAATTAGAATCCCACCTGTAGCTCCTCTCGCCGGACCAGCGCTGACTCGCCGCTGCTGGGTTTTTGTTTTTTTCTCACTTACCTTGCCGAGCGTCGCGTCACTGCTGCTCCGGTGGGCGGCGCTCCAAGCAGGATCATCTGGCAGTCTCCGGCAACCTAAATTAGGACGGAGACTGCCAGATGACCCCGCTTGGAGCTCCGACCAACCGGAAAAACAGCGCAAGCTACGGCGCTAGGCATCGGGGCATTTTGACAAGTACAAGTACTTGTCAAAATGCATTGTATCGGGCCCGATTTCGATGCTAGCATCGGTATCGGGACATCCCTAGATATTACCGTTTTGATATACATGTTAATCCAGTGTTTTGTCCCCATCTTGCGATGGAGGAAAAAACCATGTTAGGGGTATGGGGAGTCGAATGTAAGCAGACATGTGTCCGTCATAATCAGGTCCACCAAAACAGAACTCTGTTCCATGTTGTTTTCCGGACCTGGACAGAGTTGGGGGTAATCGGATGTACATGGGCACAAGTCCATTTAGATTCGGCTGACCATAGACTAACATTGCTCTTCCGAACAGATCCACCAAAAAAAAAACAACTGACAAGCGTACCTGATAGCACCACCCATCTAAAAGGGGCCTTACATGTATTTATTTCCTATGATCTGCAGCTCCATCTAGTGGCCATAATGTATTATTTTCCCCATTCCCTGAATATACGTATAAAATAACCAGAACATAAACTACCCTAAGAACATTTATTTTTGCCCCATTCTCACAACTGCTGGTTAACTCACACTGAATATACATGTAGTTTTGCTGAATGAATAAGCTATGCAAATTTTTATAGACTCCGTTATGTTGGTGCTTTCAGACAAATTCAATTAACACCCACAAACCATAGTCAGAAATTGCTGACTCCTTTCAGAATCCTGATCTGATTTAACAGGCATGCATCCTGTGAGAAGTGTTCTCTAAGCACATAGTGACAGCTTTAGCCCTCATGAGTGGAGGATTAGTGGTTAGCGAGCCCTGCTAATGTATTTAATCTTATTGTATAGTTTTCTTAATAAAAGGTACTTCTGCCATAGGCACTAAAGAGTGATCGAGCTTGCATGAACAGTCCAGTCACATCTCTATTTGCAGCAACTCTCAACAGGAATGTTAGTTTTGGGAGGAGGGAAATGTTCACAGACATCCCAGAGCATCAGTTGTATAGGGAAAAAAAAGATCAGATAAAGTTTGTCAACCTGTCTGGCTGCTCTCCTGGTGGGAAACCAAATCAGGATGGTCCAATACGAAAGGATCTCCAGAATCCAGCAAATGTATATTGGTATAAACAGGGCCAAATTTCCCAGAAGGCCAACCAAGGCCCAGGCCTTGGGTCAGCAGGGAGTAGAGGGGCAGCAGGGGTGTGGAATTCCTATCTCCTCATGCCTGAGACATGCAGTTCTGGGCACAGGGTGGGTAGTTGTTTTCTACATTTAACCCTGCTTTGGGGAAGCAGAGCTAAATGTGCAACGGGGAAGCCGCCGCTTGTTTTGCACAAGTAATCTCGGTGATGTCACGAAGATCACTTGTATGCAGCCTGCAGGTCTGCTATTCTTTGGGGTTCACAGGTAGGGGGGCGCATTGAGGAACCTGGCTTTGGGGTATAAAACTATTATACTTCAGTCACCCCAGAAGCATTTTGACACATTTCACACAGACATGCAGCCATGCTTACTCATAAAACCTTCTGATATGACCATTGTATAATGTTTTATAGTAGTGAATATTCACTGGATCCCGAGATTCTTTGGTGTTGGACGCCTTGATTTTGTATCCTGACATTGTTGCAGTCTGGCAGGCTGTGGTCCAGAGAGAGGAACTACATCTGCATTCTTGACACCAGATTATGTTGTTTTATTTTTCCTGCTATCTGGCAGCTATGGGCATGGGTGTCCATACAATTTTCACCATCCCACTCAGCTCCTGACAACCATTGACGCCAGTGATCTGGGCTGGATACCGGCCACAGTGTCACAAGTTTCTAAGAGTTCTTATCAAACTGGGATGCTTTGGCCCCCACGTGACCCAATGAAATGCCGCCTGAGGCAACCACCTTAAGCTGCCTCATTATAAGGACAACCCTGGCTATGGGTGTCTGTGCATAAGTCCTATAAACTGATATATTTACATACCTTAAAGCTGAACTCCTGGTAAATAGCTAAATACACCATTAAAGTACCATTATCTCAGCTGTTTTCCCTACCATAGGAATTTTATTTCGGTCTACCCAGTCCAGTGAGAATTATACAGCCCTGTCAGACAGAAGAGCCAGGTTGGTGATCTGACTTTTCTCTGCTGCAGGTAAGAAATACAAGTAAGTCATCTTACCTTCATCTGCCCACATTGGACAATGACGAGTCAGCCTGACTGATGAGGTTATTCTGCTCACTCTCCTCCCTCCTGCTGTCAGTCTGTTCCTTACCCCTAGTCACCCAGATCCTTTGTAACCCAGAAGTATTCCCCAGTACAGCGGGGAAACAGCCTGCTCTCCTCTCTGACACACACTGTCACAGGAGGCTGGGCTGTCCTCTCGCACCGCTCACTCAGCCTCCTGTGACAGCGCTGTCTCCGCCCCCACACCGCTCTGCCGTACTGTGATAGGCGGCCGAGCGGTGTGGGAGGAGAGACACCGGCCGCTCACAGCGCTCGGCCGGCTATCACTTTCTCTCCTCCCCGCTGGGACACAGAGCATCGCCCAGCGGGGAGGAGAGAAACCTGGGATGTGCCGATGTATCAGCAGGAAAATGGCACTTTCGGCCATTTTCGGCCGATATGTTTCGGAGTGGATTTAAGTTAAAGTGGAATTTTGGGTAAATAAACAGATGATATAGCTATATGTTTATTGCCTTACTTGCCAAAAGATTTGTAATATTGTACATCCAGGCTTGTGATTTATTTCTAGACATGTGCAGCGGCTAAAAATTTGTTTTGTTTCGTTTAGTTTTGGATTTCGTTTATTTCATTTTTGGAATTCGGATCATATATATGTGTTTCGTTTCAGGAATTGGATTCGTATTCGGATCTGATACGGAATTCGGATTCGGTTTCGGAATTCGGATTCGGAATTTGGACGAATTCTCGAAAAATCCTTCTCTTAATTTGTTTTTATCCGTTTAAATATTAACAGTGCACGCACAGGATTTGGACAAAATTTGTTCCAAATCCGAAATTTCGGATTCGGATTCTTTCGGATGATTTCAGATACGTTATATTTCGGAAATTCAGATGCTCTGAATGTACGAATTTCCGAAATTTCGTCCGAATTTCGATTACCGGTCCGTGGATCAAATGGTACCGG
Organism: Nanorana parkeri; assembly: GCF_000935625.1. Taxonomy (NCBI): domain Eukaryota; kingdom Metazoa; phylum Chordata; class Amphibia; order Anura; family Dicroglossidae; genus Nanorana; species Nanorana parkeri. The sequence goes on from NW_017306458.1 coordinate 1,059,576, forward strand.
GCCGGTCTGTGGATCAAATGGTACCGGGCCGCCCAAGGAACATTAAATTATTTCCATTTTATTTACTGTGGTGTATTTCTCTCGGGTTTGTCCGACTTTCCAGGACGAGAGGTTAACCGGGAGATGAGAGACGTCACCTATACCGCGCATGCGTAAAATATCGTGATATCGGGGCGGTTTTAGGTGACGTCTGGAGCTGAGCGGCTGCAAGCGGCAGTGGCGTCGTAGCTTTGGTAAAGAGAAGGTGTGTATCGCTCTTATCTCTGTTCACCGGTACTTTCTCATGTTTAACAGTGCTTGGTGTACGTGTATATTGTGTTTACTCAAATTTAACCCACAAATTAGCAAAAATTAGTACGAAACAGACGTCGTTAGAAAGTTTCCTTGGGAAAAAGAAATGGCCCAGTGAAGAGACAGAAGAAGGGCCTTCAACATCAAAGCCATGAGTCCTACTTGAAATATGGATTTATCGGGACAGGTGATTCCAATCTAAAATATAAACAATCAACGTCCCTCCCTCAGCGGGCCGCGGTAAAATTATCAAACGTTGACCGGTCCGCGGCGATAAAAAGGTTGGGGAGCACTGATCTAAGTTATACATCTAACCCACCTAACCTCTAGGCTCCCTGGCTTCCCTTTTTACCCCGCCATGTAGGCCCTGTAATTATTTCCTTTTTCCTTTGCTCTGAGCCTACCTATATTACAAATCCTCTGCCAGATGAAACTGCACACAGAAATGCATTTATCTGTTTGCCTGATGTCCAGCTTTAACTCTGTAACTAAGTATTATATTTTTTAATGTTTAGCACCCTTCTTATCATTTTGCTTCACCCAAACGTACAGTTTATGTTTTGTATCCATATGCATTCATAACTGTTACTAATAATTAAATGTATGTCTATTTTTCTTTAGCTCTGGGCCTACCTATTTTACAAATCCCTTGGAAGATTAAACCGTACACATAAATGTATTTCACCTGTGTATTTAGCTGTTTGCCTGGAGTTCAGCTTTAACTCTAAGTATTATATTATTTAATGTTCAGCACCCTTCTTATCATTTTGCTTTACCCAAACATACAGCTTGTTTTGTATTCATCTGCATTTATAACTGTTACTAATATTTAAATGTGTATCTGTTTTCTCCTTGTGGGGATATCATATTTAAGAGGAAAGAGAAAAAAAAACACAAAGCGGATTATTGTTTTAAAGAAGATTAAGTGCTAAGTGAAATAATCAGGGCTGTAAAATCCATTACAGAGCGGAAGGCTTTTCACAGTCTGTCAGAATGTGTCCTGCAGCATAGCAATCAGGAATTGTGTGTACTATTTTTCTGCATGATACACTAGTGCTCATCTTATCTCCCGAATCATTTGTCGCCTTTCACTTCTTGACAAACAACCTTAATAATCACATGCTAAAGGTTTTTGCCTGGAGCAGCAGGATAGCTTCTTCTGATCGGCAGGATGGAAAGTATTTTTCATCCACCAGTCTGCCATATAGTGGAGGAAATTGAAAACATGTTGCTTATCCAGGTAGCACATCCTTAGAGATACGGATGAACTTGCAATTACACCGTAACCTCTAACAAAAGCCAACAGCAGCATATCTATCTATCTATCTATCTAATATTATATCACATAAAATAATAATAATAATAATAACCAAAAATTAATCAATGCCTATTAGAGTATTTGGCTCAAAGAAAGAACATGTGAGATCCAAAGCTGTTGTCTTTTTTATGAAATCATGAATTGGATTATAAAAGAAGATTGAGTTCTGTAACACCTGTGATGAGAGAGAGGAGAGAGAGAGAGGGAGAGAGAGAGAGAAAGAGAGAGAGAGAGAGGGAGAGAGGGGGGAGAGATAGATTACATATTTATCTTAGAATGTTTCATTCAAATGTAAGCATGCATCTGTTTGACCCTTTCACTGCCAAAGCCTTTTTTTGCATACGTTATAATCCACATTTTCCACACGTTATAATCCACAAAATTGCTTAAAGCCCCCGAACATCATATATTTTCTGAAAAGAGAACTGGTAGATTGTACATTTTTACATTGCATGATATTAGTTCAACTCTTTATCAAACCCCAAAATTGTTTTTAAAATGCACTTAATTTGAGTGCCCAAAAACACAATATAACACTCATATAACACTCATTGTTTTTGTAAAATCTAAAAGATGATGTTACAATGAGTAAATAGATATCAAACATGCCCAGGTTAAAAATTGCGTGCATCCATGAAACGGCTACAAAATACGATGCCTCAAATTGTCCATAGGTAATGCTGTAAATCTGTAAAGCCCGTACAGATCATCAGTTTAGAGATATCCATGAATATTGGCCCTAGAATTATTGCTGTGGTGGCAGGTACTCTTTAACCACTTAAAGACCAGGGTGTTAAACCCCCTTCCTGGCCAGGCCATTTTTCAGTATTCAGCGCTGCGGTACTTTGACTGACGTTTATTCAGTCATGCAACGCTGTACTGAAACAAATTTTATACCTTTCTTGGTGGTATTTAATCAAAAAAAGTACCCTAAATTTTGAAAAAAAACCCTGTTTCCCTATGAAATGTTATGAAACATTTATTATCACCCCAATTTTTTGGTAAAATATAAAAGACAGGGTCACGTTGGGTAAATAGACACCAAACATGTCATGCCTTAAAATTGTGCGCGCCCGCAAAATCGCAGAAAACGACCACACCCAAAATTGCCCATAGGCGAAGCTTTAAAAGCTTTTACCGCTCATCAGTTTAGTGTTTTCAGTATTTAATGGCCCTAAAATTATTGCTCTCACTGACGTTCATGGCAATATGTAACATGTGTGGCACAATAGGCGGAATGTTTGCATATGTATGTGGGGGACTTCAAAAAAATATCCGTGTTATTTCATAATTTTTTTGTGACTATTGTTTTTATGCTTCGCGCGTTTCCGAAGGCTACTTGGCTGTAGCCCAATGGAAATGCGCAACAAAACGGCCCAAAGTAGTACCTGTACCTTTTCAGGCGTGGGCCGTTTTGTAGCGTGTTAGGGACGGGCGGAAATACGCCAAGGTGGGAACGAGACCATTGAATACAATGGGATTTATATTTTTGAGCGTTTTGTAGAGCGTTCGTCGAGCGTAGAACGCGCTCGACGAGGGCTTAAACTCCCCAGTTGTTTATGTTTTTGTCTGTATCTCACTAAGGAGATTTCCCTTCACTTCTTGTTTGGTGCAGCATCAGGAAATGAGAGTAATTCCCTGTCTTAGACAGTTGTCACCAGAACATTTTTTCCCATTAGATGATTGGATGATAATTTCCCCTCATCTCTTGCTCTGGTGACATCTCCAACATTTTGTCTAGGTGACAATGGTCAACAGGACAAATTAAAAGGGACTCTTGCCATCAGGGACACAGACAACAGTAAAATCTTGGCAGAGGGTCTAACCTCCCTCTTTCTGAAACTAAAAAAGGTTTTGCCTTTGTAAACAGTTTAACATGCAGAACGATTCACATCAGTCGCTGAGCCTGAGCAGCAGGTTTGCAACATAAAGGCTCTGAGAAATTCTATAATTACTTACAAAAATTATTGGTCTCTAAATTTGCACAGCACAAAGAAGCCACAATGAAAATAATTACTCATATTGCTTCTATATCAACAAAAATAAATACATTTTATTATTCAGAAGATCAGTAGCTAAAAGCACTTACATGTGTGCACAGGGTCCTATACCCAGTATAAAGCAATCACATAACATAACAAAATTCTCGAAACTTATAGAGGCATATACATTTCTTTCTAAGGACACAGAGACACTAAATATAAATTTAAATACTTTCTATAATACAAACAATTGGGTGTCAGTAAAGCTGCCCATACACCTTACGAATATCAGCTGATTTTCGTATGTGATCGCGTCTTCGTCTGATATTCATAAGGTTGATGGGCAGTGTACAAGCGCAAATACTGTACAATCGATCGACTTTTGACTAACCAGCAGGTTAGAAAACTTTGGTCATTTGTACGATATTTGAAAGGTTGGTTGCGTTTCCGTATGTCAAAATTCGTACGATTTACACTGCACATGCGCAGACGAAAATTTCGGCGGTCGATTACCGCAATTCGTCCAGGTGCTTACTTTTAATTACTGCTGATCCAACCTTGCGATAATCGGGGCAGGATGGGAGCGCCGTACGACGGTTCGTACATCGAACGACCCTAACTATGAACCTCTTCTCCTCCATCAACCTTGAATCTGATTCCTGTCTAGCGATTCAGACTATTCAACCTCTTATTCTGTAAGAACTGTGCTTAGCCGAAAGATTCTGGCCACTGGTCTCCACTCTCTACAGGTATTCTAACAGTCAGTGATATATAATTGACTCCACATATGCTTAATTCAGAGTACATGTGCTCATGGTAATCCTGCATGGAGTTAATCCAACATTGGACTGCTCATGATGATTCAAAATGTGAAATACCCTCAGCGTCTACCATATGCCTCTGCCATTAGCTGCCTCACATGATTAGGCATCATGGCATTTAAGATAAATGGCTGGTTAAAAACCCCTCAGACACTATTACTTTCTTCTCTAATGTGCACAAGACTCACACTAGAACTGACTATTTTTTTCATTAACACTCCTACCCTGAGAAATGCTCTGCCCTCCTCCATCCTTCCTATCACCTGGTCAGACTACTCCCCAGTATTCTTGACCACCTATGTCATTCCACCCGTCTCCAAAACTGCCCTTGGCAGCCTGATGACTTTCTTTTAAAAAACACTTCCACTAAGTTCTTCACTCACCTACAAAAGTACCAACAATATGGGCTCATTTGATCAGATTACAACAATTTTTTTTGGGGGGGGGGACATTAAGCAGTTATGAGGGGCCTTTGCATAGTGTCCAAGATATAAACAAGAGGCCTGTCTTTTAAAACTGCAACTTAAATCAAAACTGTCTGAAATTGTGCCCAGGTTGTCACAGACTCCTTTGCTATCCCTACTGAGGTCTACTTAAAGAGTTAGCAGTGAGTAAATCTGTGGGAGCACTTATTAGACTCCACAGTTTGTACTATGATAATGGAAATAAAGCAGATACCCTTTTAACACAAACTCTTAAAGGAGAAGTATGTGGAGAGTAAAGCATACTCCCCCCAATACTAGCCAATGTGGGACACTGTAGCTGTCCTGCGCTTGCTTTAAGACCAAAAGCTGACTGAGCATGTGACTGCTTATCATTCAGGTCTCTCTCTCTGCTCCCAGTGGAGAGCATTGACTGTCAGTAGACATGTAGATTTCATTTTGTTCCAAATGGAAATTCAGGAAAAATTCATTAAACTCCGAAATTCGTATGCATCCGAATTCGAACGCATCCGAATTTGAGTGAATCTGAATTTTTGTTCAGAATTTTGTCTGAATTTCCTTCAAAATGAAACTAAATCTGTCCAGGATGACCAGTATGGACTAAAATAACCAGTACAGACTAAGATGACAAGTACAGAACTAAAATGATAAAAAAAACTTTATTAAGCTATTTTTTCATTAAAGAACCCCATCCAAATAGATCTGAAATGTAAAAACAAAAAAATCAGTTTGATCTGGAATGAAAACATAATTTGACTGACTCCGAAAAACAAATATTGAACCAAATCGAATTTCGAATCCGAATTTTTTTTTGCAGGGTTTCATGTCTAACTGTCAGTCACTGCCTCCCACAGGGATTCCCCCCTGCCCTCTCTCCAGTGTTGGCTGGAGCTACAAGCTGAGGAATGGTGGGCGCTTCTGGCTCTGACTCTCAACCATGCGCAGAGCGGCAGAGACAGCTGTCAGTTAGGCAGCTGGGTGGATCCTGACAATATTGTTGATATCCTTCTTGGCTGTGAGCTGTGAACTGATAGCAGGCCCATGATCAGCTGACTTTGGGTCGCAGGAGTGAACACAGAAGAACACAAAACCACAAAAGAACAAAGAAGTAAAGTTAAAAAAAAAAAGATTTGGCTTTAATTCCCTCAGCTCCACATGCAGTCTGCGGTTCACACGGCCCTTTAACTTGTGATCCCAAAAGATAACTGACTGCTTTAAAGACTTCTATTTGCACCTGTATAAGGTCATGCATGACAACCTGGGCCCTGTTGATCTTCCATATTTCTACAACAAGACATTCCTCCCCACCCTCACACCCAGCACCTGACCTCCCTTGTTGATAGTTTTCTTTTGGGCAGTCCCATTGCCACAACCATCTGAATTCCCATGTAATAGTGATCCCCAAACCTAAAAGACCTAGGGAAATACACCAACTGCCAACCCATTGCCTTAGTAAACTCTGGCCTGAAGATACTTACTAGATTTCTAGCTAACACACTCAACACTTTATATATAAAGATCAAATTGGAATTATACCATTCTGATATGTTGGCGATGATACAAGGTACACCATCAATTGTATCAATGTAGTTAACAAAACAAATAGCAAAGCTCTTCCCCTGGCGAAGAGCATGCTTCGATAGACTCAGCTTGCCACCCTCCACCACATAGGTATCAGGAACCCTTTTCTACAGGCCATCTCAGCCCTTTACTCCACCTTATCAGCAGTGGTGAAAATTATCCAGGCCACCTATTGCAGGTTCCTGATATACAATGGCAGTCATCACTGATGCCCCTGTCACTCCGTATCTTTGCATTGTGCATAGAACCTCTGCAGGCTCAACAGCCCACCTTATAAACCATCCAAATATAAAGAGCATCCAAGTAAAAAACAAATCCTTGACCCTTTTCACTGTTTGCTGGTGATATTCCACTTTCCTCCAAACAACCCATTACAACTCTCCCAAGCCTTTGTGAAGAACTCTTACAATATACTCAGCTTTCAAGCTACAAGACCAAAACTCCCAAGACTGAAGCTCTTCCGTTGAAGATCAATACTTCAAAGACTAAAGCTCTTCCCTAGACTATACAACAGTTGAAAATGCCATTATCATTACATCTGGCAGTCTGACTTTTGAAATACCTTGAAGATACCTTGACAAATCTTTAACTACAGCTAAATCCGTAATCCAATAAGGAGGTCATGATGCCACTATTTGGGGCTAAGTGAGCAAAAGATCCACCTGTACATTATATAAGGAAAACACACACACACATATATATATATATCTACATATATATATCTAGATATATATATCTATATATAAAAATTGTTTCCTTGGTACAATAACCCAGAATGTCTTCATTTACCAATCCACCACTACCACATGCTGGAGAAGCTATTCAGTAGGTTTTCTGTTCTGCATATATTGGACATGGTGGGCATAAGGACCGTTTGGGCGCGCCACTATGGAGATAGTCTACAGGATTTATGGTTTCCAATTACCCCACAACCTCATTCACTACATCCTAGGACTACAATTCCCAAATGCCAACATCTATGAACAAACTTATCTCACACACTTTGGAAGCTGCTAGATGTGTGGAAGCTGCTAAATCATTACTGACCACTTCTTAATTATGTGTGTTTTAGTGAACTTTGTCTCATCTACAGCAGTAAATCTGTTGCAGACCTTTGCAAAACTTTCTTAGTTGACTGCCCAAGATTGCAAGCCCACGGGTCACAAATTCATAAGGAAAAACATTGACTATACTATGCATCTAATTTTGTCGCTAATTTATTTGATAAATGAGTGTATTAAGAGACATTAGTTAGCTGTTAAGCTCATTTTCAGGCAGGGCTCCAGTGTTCATTGAATGTGGTCAAATATATGCCAACTTTAGAGCAATTAATAATATCATCATTAGGGCTACTGCAGCCTTCAGATATTCTTTAATAAGAAAAGACAGAGACATTTTAATGAAAATAAATAGATACAAAGAACTCTGCCACTGACCTTACATTACATGCAGGTCATTTTGAGAAGAAAATAATCTTAATGTTCTTAAAATTGCTCTTGTAACTTCATGATATCAGTTAGCTTAAATCATAACCTCCTAGCATGTCCTATTTGAGCATTCAGTATTGGTCTGTATTCCTGCACAAAAAATGAATGATCGATTATGAGATGACATTCTTAAGTCACAGTGTCACTTGACCATTTGTTCACAGCTTGACATTAAAACTTTTACTTGTTGAGGCAAACAAGAGGCTAATAGTTATAATTTAAGGCTGTCATCCAAGACTGTCAAAATAACATGAAGTAGGAAATCCTTGGTCAACTAATGGAAGGTTTGAAAAATGGGATTTTGGGTAGTACATTTTTAACAAGCCATTTATAATGGGGTACCTATGCCTTTCTTTTACAAAATATAGAGTTAAAGAGGAAGTGCAGAAATCTAAAAACCTAACCCTTGCAGTGGAGCTACCCCCACACTGCAAGGGTAAACTGCTCCTTTTGGTCTAGGGGCTCATATAAAAAAAATATACTCACCTGATCCTGAATCCCAACATACAATAAAATTGAGGCCGGCGCTACTGGCATATAACATCCTATTCAGTCAGTCTTCATATAAGCAGGAAGGCAGCTACCCATATCCGGCAGGGAAATCTTTAAATACATGAAAAAAAACACAAGGGACAGCGCCCTCTTCTCATGAAGCAAGTTTATTCTAATAAATATATAAAAGGATTACAAATTCTCACAAAAAAAAGAGCACAGGTATATAACACATGATATCCACTTTGGAAGTGCTCTGGACACAATAGTAAAGCAGCACATATATTCAAAAACCAGCCAGCTACTACTGTAATCTTGTTGAACTATCGTGTTTCCGGGGTGTACCCCCTTCATCAGAGTTCAACCCTTATCCTCGATCCCATCTGGCTGTTAGACCGATCCCTACAGCCTCTTCTCCCCAGGCTCCGGCAGTCTAAGCCCTGCTGACATCATCACGTCTAATGCAGCCTATTTATGTGGATTAGCCGGGAGGACGCTGAGGGACATACCACAGCCAAAGTGGAGTGGTAGAGAGGTGAGCGGTCACTGCCGCAGGACCAAGGATCAGGTGAGTAGTGCTATGATCAGTGGCGCTACCTGGATAGGGATATTAAGAAGTAAAATTTGCCCATTTAAATTTCTATGGTCCATCAGCTCTGGTGAGTGAGGTGAAAGAAGTCACTGGAAGCATTTTATTCAAGATTATATTGCACAATATTGTGAATTTCAGCACTTTGGAGACTTGAGCACTTTACTGAACATTTTTTATGCATTTGTTGGGAGCACTTTATTGATATCACTATTCTCACTTTTATTGGACGCACATTGTGAGCAATTCATGAATGTATATATTTATGGTTATTTATTTTATTTTATATCTGTATTGAGCACAGTGCACTTTGTTACTGCTGATATTATCATGGCCCACAACAAGTAGATGTGAGGTGCTGCATTCAATTATTCAGAAGATCCATCAGAACATGATAAAGCCCAATGGCTCTGTTGTGGCAATAAAAACAGGATGTCTCTCCAAAAAGGGAACCCAGAATTGAGGATAAATGTATATGATAAATGTATATGAGAGCACCACACCAGACAGTACCAAAGTCAAAAAACTTTTAATAATAGAATGGGTTCTCAAACGACAACACAGAACAGTCAACAACATTTGGACTTAAACATAATGGGTATTAATATGGACTCAAAGCTTGCACAAACACTAGGGATTCATTAGTGTAGGGTATAGCCAGAATCAGTGAATGAGCAAAACTTATTATGGCCCTGTCAGAGATCAAGCTCACTTCCGACTTTGTGGCAGAAGCTTTGGTCAATCTGGTCATTTTCAACAGTCATGCTACTGTTGCTAACCGCTAGAAAGGTTTTGTAGCTGCATCTTTAGGTGACGGATTCCACATCCAAATTGGGACTTTTCTCCATTCCCTATGATGGCAAGAAACATTTTGGAGGTACTTTTAATTAAGCAATTAAGAGAGTTACAGGAGGAAAGACAGTGTTAATCCCTCAGGATATGGATGAGAAGCAACAATCCTTTCTGGACACTGACCTTCAAATATCTGGAAGCATAGAAGAAAATATACAAGAGATTCTTGGAGAGGAACACAAAGTTCATTCCTCAAGACCAGCAAAGCAAAATCATGCTCCAATTCCCGGTAAGCAGACTGATTCTTCTGATGTAAGGCCCGCTCAGTCTTTCCCAGTAGGAACAAGGTTTAAAGACGTTGGGAAGGTTTGAGTGGACAGCGTGAAAGACCATTGATTGTCAACATCTATCTCAAGAGGCTATCCTCTGGAGTTCAAAACCTTGTCCCTAAAAGACCTGTTTGTTATAACCATATTTCTGACTTCTCCAAGCAGGAAGTATCTTGTGAGCTGCATAGATTCTCTACTTGTTTCCAAGGCAATAATTCCAGTGCCTCCAAATGAAGAAAAGTTCTGCTTTTATTCTACGCTCTTTCTATTAATGAAGGCTTTGTGAGGTTACAGACCAGTCGTAGACTTCAAGAACCTCATTCTCTTCCTAAAGTAAAGCCCTTCAAGATAGAATCCACTGAGATAAACAAGTATCTGCCCAGGAGACTGGCTCTTGTCAAGATACCTTCAAGATGCCTACCTGCATGCATTGATCTCCCTTCCACACCAGAGATACCTCCGCTTTTCCAAGATCATTACTTTCAGTTCTGATGCCTGCTGTTTAGAATTGCTAATGCACCAAGGACCCTTATAAAGGTACTTCTGACACTGTCAATTAAAGACAAAACAGAAGCGCTTCAACCTTTTAAGTAGTTTTAGTATAGAATGTAATATTCGTGAACTGAGGTGAAGAGTGGTGGTGCTGGCAGATGAAGAGGAACTGCTTGGAGACCGGGGGAGAGAGGCTGGACGGGTACCGCCAACAATTGGGAACGGCGTAGGGCTGCTGCAGCTCACCGCGTGTTGGACACTGATTGTTGCTGTCAGATGCTAGAAGGTCTCAGCTGGTCTTGGTGGCTGCATAGGAGAAAAGCTGCTCTGCTGCAGTGTACGGCACTGTCAGTGAGCGGTATATGAGAATGACAGCAATCGTCAGTGGGAAACTGTGGGAAGCTGAAAGGCTAAGGGGTCGTCTTGGTAAGTGAGATGGACTGTCAAAGGGCTATGCGTTTCAAGGCAAATGCCTCTTTATCGAGCCAGAGGAAAAGTCTAAGGTCTTAGACTTTTCCTCTGGCTCAATAAAGAGGCATTTGCCTCGAAACACGTAGCCCTTTGACAGTTTTGTCTTTCTGTTTTGTCTTTCATTGATTCTGTATGCGGGGTTCCTCTCCCTGTTTTGAGAAGCCAGCACACCTAATGCCACAAATTTGTATTTAAACATTGACCCAATTTTTCAGTAGTGCGCTTACCACACGTTTTGGTTTTCTGTACTTCTGACACTGGCAGCAGTTATTGAAAAAACAGGAGTACAAATATATCACTGCCTGGAAGATCTCATGATAGTGGGGAACTTAGCCATGCTCAATCAATGCCAAAAGCTTGAGTTCGATTTGCTGATAAATGTAAAGTGACACTAAACTCAGGATTTAAATCTTAAATTTTCCAAACACCTCAACTATTAACAAAAATGTACCTTAGTGTGTGTATCCTTCAGCTGTAGTTTCTCAAATCATCTGTGAATTCATGCTGACACTGTCTTTACTTCTGGAGGGTGGCTACTCTTGTTCCCCATGGTCCCTGTGTGTGTTGTAAAGTAGCCACCACTCCAAGCTCACTCCCATGATGGACTACAATCTCACGTTTAGTTTACCAATTTGCATTAAGATTGTAGTCCATCATGGGAGTGAGCTTGGAGTGGTGGCTACTTTACAACACACGCAGGTACCATGGGGAACAAGAGTAGCCACCCTCCAGAAGGAAAGAGCGTGTCCAGAAGGTAGGGCAGTGCCACTATGAGTTCAGAGATGATTTCAGGATCTACAGGTACATGAATGCATTTTTAAGATGTAACTCCTGAGTTTAATTTCAGTTTTATACATAAATTGCAAAAGAGGAACATGAAGCTAAATCATTCTAATGTAGGCAGATGAGAGGTAGAACCATTGGTAATTCAGTTCCCGAAGGCTCTTTGAAAGATAAACCACCCAATGGTCTTAAAGGTCCTTTTCAGCCAGCGAGTGAAGTCCGGTTATGTATCTCACCTTGAAGACTGCATTCCAGGTTACAGCAAACTCTGGTAGTAGAGTCTCTGGGTGTAAAGCACTGAGCATTGTATTTTTTGTATTATCCACTGGGATAAAGAAGTATTAAGACCCTCCTTGGACTTTATTCCTAGTGTAAGTTCAGTCTAGACATTGAGTGGTTTTTGCCAGAGCCACAAAAAACACCAAGGACACATCTAGATGGAAGCTGTTTTCTTCTGATGGAAGTTCTCAAGTACAGTAAGTTATCCTTCAGCAGCACCCTGTCTTATTTTTCTTAATTGCTAAACAGTTCCTAATCATAATAAGGAAAATTATGTTAAGTATATTATAGAAATTGATATCTATATTAGGGATATACCGATACTAGTATCGGTGCATCCCTAGAATAAATATAGTACTCGCCCAAATGCTCCGATACTTACCCCGATACCGGAACTTCCAGTCAGAGGGAGATTTCCTCTGACCGGCAGTGCTATGAGGGAAAATGGAGCCGGCTTCCCGGCCAATCAATCAGGAAGTCAGGCGGAGGGTAATGACTTGCCGCACGTCTTCCTGATTGGCCCGGGAAGCCAGCTCCATGCCGTTTGGCCGGCTCAATGCTGAGTGGCCGGCCAATCAGCATCGAGCCGGGCCAAACAGCATGGAGTCAGAGTCCCAGCCAATCAAGAAGCAGGGCAGTGGGTAATGACACTTCACCTGGCTTCCTTATTGGCCAGGAAGCCGGCTCTATGCTAACGGAAGTACCGGTCTCGGTACTTGGTTTTGGCGAGTACTGAAAGATAAATATCGGTACTAATACTCGATACCGAAAATCTGGTATCAGTGCATCCCTAATCCTATTTTTTATATATATATATATATATATTGT
>NW_017306458.1:1072873-1079071 GCF_000935625.1 Nanorana parkeri
ATACATATATATATATATATACACACAGTATATATTTTGTATTATTTTTTTTTCCTACTCACGATTATAATAAGGAAAGAGAGAAAATATATGCAAAGTCCCTATACTTTACTTTTACATGTTACAGTAATGTTAGCATCATGTAGAGGTGGGAGCTCCTTTCTCATCGTGCTAAGCTTAAGATCAGATCAATTTTGCTGGGGTTCAAGCACATGTATGCCTCCCCAGCCTTTCCTGATTTATGTGTACCCTCAGCTTTTAAGTACAGGAAAAATATTTAAAAATGTGTTATAAATCCTATACTAGATGTACATGTTGTATGAATTGTATTTTATTGTTGCCAGACCCATGTTACTAGTGGCACTTAGATTCTCCTGAAAAATAAGAGTATATTGGTGTCATTCCAAGTCTTAAGATTCAGGCAAAATATCTTTAATAAAAAAAGAACATTTATGTACAGCAACTATAAAAAACAGGTTAAACCTTCCAGCTTTCTGAAGATAGCATTATTAGCCTAAGGCCAAAGCTACCTTTTTTTATAAGCTAGCTAAGGCAAGAAAAACTGCATCAATTTAGAGATAAGTCAGGTATAATGAAAAATCTCCTTTTAGGGACAGAAAAGATATTTCACATGTCCTCTGGTAGCTGATGAAATTGCATGTTTAACAGTTTTGCGCATTAAGCTCAAGAGATTCCAAGAAAAGGCTAACTTACCTTGCTGTGCAGATGTGCACAGAAATCTACAGTAAATGCAGAGTGGAGAAAAAAACTATTTTAAAAAGATTCATAGTAATGGAAAGCTATTTTCAGAACACCGTTGCTTAAAAATACGTGTATATATTAAAAAACTTTTTTTATACCATGTAACAACTACACATGAAAACAAATCTTTTTGATCATATGTTAATGTGCTTAGTGGAAGCTAAGCTAATTAACATATTACTTTTAAGTGATTGCCATCCTCTTAAACTTAGACTTAGTTAAAGTTATTATTAAGAATGGATAAACTGTTTAAAGCAACTAATATTTAAAATTTGAATGGGACTAAATCATGTATGTAGATTTTCATATATTTAATAATATCTTAGACATTTGATCTATTTGATTTGATTTGATAGACATTTGATTTTTAGATTGTAAGCCCTCAGGGGTAGGGCCCTCCTTACCATCTTGTCTTGAATTGTATTGTGATTGTAATGTCTTCCTTATATTGTAAAGTGCTGCACAAACTGTTGGTGCTATATAAATCCTGTATAATAATAATAATAATTTGTTATTGATCTTCCATACCAGGTGATGCTATGTAGTGGAGACCTTACAATTCTAAAGTTATACCCACCATTATGCATTAACAGAGCATCAGAGACCAGTCCTTTGAAACATATCACCCCTACCACTCACTGTATAGATTAGATTTGTGAGAGGTGCTTGTAGGAGCCACAGGATTTAGTCTCAGAAGATTCAAGCTATTCCTTATGCATGTCTTATTAGCATATTTTTGTCTTCAGGTTGTAGATCTTAGCTCACACCTGTTAGGGCTGCCAGTCTATGTTCATAGAAGGTATGTCCTTGACAATTTAAAAAATCTGGGCTGCTAGACTGGTCCCCGCAGTTTAAGGACCGCTGACATCCTCATGACTAATGCAAGTTCCATATACCTCCATTGAGCATGAGGACGCCAAGCAAGATTCCACTAGCTGGAGCGTAGGGGAGTGAGGTAAGTGCTGACAGATAGGCAATGGCCATCAACTAAGTAAAACTGCTTTACTCTGGTCCCCTAGGAATAAACACACAGTTAACCCTTGCAGTGCAGGGGTAGCCCTACTGCAAGGGGATGTTTTTGGCCTGCCCAGAGATAGGCTGTAACGAATCCTTCAAACAGTCATATACTTTGAAAATAATTGAACAAAAACTTAAGAAGAATATTTACATATAAAAAGTATAACCTTTCTCATTGTAATGGTGTTTTAACTCTTGGGACTTGAGAGAAAAAGGCTGAGTTGCCCATAAACCTCTTGTAAGCATGAGGACTGGAGCCCATGCAGCAGCTAAATCACCCTCCTTTATTTTGTTGCACAGAGACCCTTCTATTTTTTTAATCACTCTGGTCTCCCACAAACACTCCTGACCTTCCCTTTATGAACTACTAACAGGGGTTGGTAAAAAGCTGCATACACTATATATAGAACATCCACACATGCCAGAAAGCTTTACTTTCATTGATCTAAGGAACAGGCAACATTTCAATGAGATGCAGATATTTTCAAAATGTTTAATATCATGTCTCCACCATGGGGGTTTTATAATGTTCTGTTGTTATTTATTTAACTTGTCTTGGGTACTGTACCCCGGATCTCATGATTCTTCAGGAATCATTGGGAAGAAGTCAGCTACCATCTTGAACACATGTTGAGTATGGAGGAAACATCTCATTCTACAGCAGGTGCATCGCTGGTGAGCACAGGGATTCTACTTTACAAAGCATCTACCACACCCTTTAGCAACGTGGCATGGCTGCACAATATTTTCATGGCCGCCCCCTTTGCAGCCAGAGCATCCCAGGTTGCTAAGAGCTGGGTGGGGAGATGTGTAAGGGCCATACACATCTCCCTGCCCAGCACTTAGCAACCTGGGTCGCTATGGCTGGTGGCCCACCCAGCTTCTGGCAAACAGTGACGTCACTGGTTGCCAGGAGCTGGGCAGGACGCTGGCCAGAGCATCAGCATTCTGCATGCCTGGCCAGCGGCATAACTCTCCACCAGCACCCCACCATGAGTGCATGCACCACTAGCACCCACAGCCCGTCCTCAAGCGGCAAAAAGGATTGGGACACCCCTGGATAACATATGTCAGAGCTCAAAAGGACATGCCGTCAAAGATTAACATGTTAAATTTAAACTATCCACACCTTCCTAATGACTCTGAATTTGGGACTAGTTTCAGCACCAAGCCTGTAAATGAACTTCCCACACCCTCACCAAGTCACATTGGGGCATAGTGAGGAGCATTTAAGGGGCAGAATAATTTGGTGAGATGCTCCAGATCCACCCAGTACACTGAAAATGTTGACAAATCTAGAATGGAATTTAAAACCAATATTACAGTTAATGTGGATTTTCTGACATCTCTGGTACAGTTGAATTATAATATTCTGTACATTAACAGCAGCCAGATATTTTAATTATTGATTAGTTGATTTTTAAAGCTTAAGTCCTAGCATATTAAAAAACACAAATACAGTTATGTAATGTATTCAAAATATTAAAGTGTAATGTATTTTTAAAGGGTTTCTAAACCCTCCGTTTTTTTTGCATATATCTACTGCTGGCAAGCAGTAGATATATGCAAAAAGTTTTTTGTTTTATCTTAAAAACCTGCTTTAACAGTGGTTTAAACTTACCCCGTCTCCGCCGCGTGCTCCCGTCCCGAAAATCCGAAACTGCTCGGGCGGCCGCAAAGACTCTTGGGGCGGGCGCTTGCGCAGTTCAGCTTTTCGGCCGGGAGACGCAAGGTAAGTCTATGGACGCATGCACCTGCATGCAGACACCGTGGGATCGTAAGTGCCAGCAAGGACAGAGGAGTCAGCACTGGATCAGACACCCACCGCAGCGCTGTAGAGAAGGCTGAAAAGGACAGGAAAGAGGAGGAAGATCGGATTAAGAGACATCATTCAAGGTAAGTGCTGATATTAATATTGGGGGGAGGGGAAAATGTTTTGACTTTAATGTCACTTTAAATGGAGCTAGAATAAATACCTGAATATGACTTGATTTCAGCCTCCTATATACCCTTTACTACAGCATTGCTAGAAGACTAAGTGAAGGAGGAACACTACTCGGGACCAAAAAGGTGAACTGAATTCATAAGTGCTGACAAGGACTAAAAGGGGAGGGGGAGCAAATAGATTGCCTTATCGGTCTTTTGTTGCTTCTTCACGGTCCATTTACAGGCTGGGGTCAGGGAAGTGACCAAGCTGTGTTGCATAAATTGAGAGAAGATGACCTCATCAGTCTTGTGTTTTTCCTTCACTGCCCATTCACAGGCTGGGGTCAGGGAGGTAAACAAGATGTTTTGCATAAGTGCAAGCGAAGAAAGTCAGGTCACCATCCTGGCTGAACTCTCTCTCAGGCCTGTGTAATTCTCAGTTCAGCCAGCTATCAGTTTTTATTTGGGAAGGGGGCGCTCAGAGGTGAACTAAACCACCTACAGTCTCAATATATTTTTTATATATATTGGTGGTCAGTTATAATGTCCCTTTTACAATGGTCATCAGGGAAGCAAGGTCCCCTTTAGCATTTTGAGTCTCTCCTCACATCTGAGCCCTACGATCATTTATTTTACAAATGGAGAAAACTGGGGAGTTTGCCAACATATTTTCAATTTGAATGGCCACATAAGAACTTGATTCTACTTGCTAGAAATCTGAAATGTCAAGTTTGGTTGCAGTTCTTTAATCTATTACCTATTATCAAATGAAGAAATTCCTTCCTTACTTGGTTAAGCACCAACAGCTTTAGATCTAACCCTCAGCTGGCAAACTTCTAGACACGATAGCTATATAACTGTAATTGCAGTCAAAGATAATTTTAATACAATAATGTGGAAATGTAGCACTTTCCAAAGAACTTTTGTCCTAATTCTACTGTGCACTGTCCAGCTCTAATGAATACACATTAGGTTGCTGTAAAGAAGGGCTTAGACTTAGAAGGAAACAATAATCAGCCATGTTTCAATTTTTCTGCTTCTGTAGTGGCATCAAGTAAGCATGCAAATGTGTACTGCTGCGACATGTCCAGTTAGGGTGACTGACCCATGAGGTGCGGGCACCTTGGCCACCTTATCTCATTGTCTCCAAATCAGTTATGTTCATATATAATTGGCATACCACCATTCCAAGAATCCCATTGGCTAACGGGAGCCTTATTAACATACTTTCCAACTTTCTGAGATGGGAAGGAACACTTTTTAGCACAAAGTATGTAGGCAGAGCACATGCCCCTGCCGCAACCCCAATCATGCGGAACAGGAAGAATGAATTCAAAACAAAGATAAATTGCTAAAACACACAAGATAGGCCTGGAGCCAGGAAAGAAAAAGAATGAGCGGAAGGCCTACATGACAATGATTTAAAGGGGGACCAGGTTAAGTAAAGGTTAAAGAAAGTTAGAAACAGTAAGGTAGAGGAGGGTCACTTAATGGATTGGGTGGAAGATGCCAGTGAGTAAGGGCTTTGGAAGGTGGTCAGTGAGGAGTCGCAAGCAGATCCAGTCAGAGATCTGCAGACGTGAGGTAAGTTCCCTTCCCAAACTGCCCTGTAATCATATCGGTTGGCTTGGATTCTGGTATGTCACAGCAGTTGGCTGGCAGTTTGGATCCTTTAAGGGGTTTGACAGGTGAGAGTGGCTGATAAATGAATGGGGGACCCATCTTCAGTGTGGGTGTCCTCCATGTGGTGATGTCCAGGGGTCAATTCAAATTGTCCCCGAGGCAGTGTATTGTGGCTGGGGACATCAGGTATAAAATTTGGCCGCCGATAACAAGATTTATGTTACGGTTTGTGCCTTCAAAGACCTGAAACCTTTCTTATGGTATGGTTATTGTTATCTATAATTACGGTATTTATACTGGTTTCCTATTAAAAAGCTGCTGTGGCCATTTGAACTCCACTACTGTGTGTGGTCGTATTTTTGGGAGGTTTATGCATAGGGTAATGGGGACCTCTGGAGTACCTTAGTCATGTGCTTTATGCACCACTATTTATTCTTTACAGTTGGGTTTTGAAATAAATGCAATATTTTAACGATGGATGAAAGGTTTAAAGTATTATACAACTTTTAATAATTTGATGTATATCTAATGTAATATGTTATAATATCAGACCCTGTTTTTTCCCTTAAAATATCGTCTGTAGGACCTTACTTTTTATGACAAACCAAGCAGCCAGGATTTATCAAATCTAAAACATTCACTAATTGTGTTTGATAATTCTTCTGACTAGAGTATTCTCCTTATTTCCTGCAGCCATAATAATTCTTCAGTAATCAATAGGTGTTAATTCTTTGGTGTGAACATATAATGGCATTTTAACAGACTGTGAAATGCATTAGCCTTTCAAAAATTGGTTCAGTCAGATTTCCTGTGCCCAGAAGAGGTTAAATGCCTGGCAAATGTATCCTATTGATTTAATTTGAAGCACTT
>NW_017306458.1:1079096-1095842 GCF_000935625.1 Nanorana parkeri
CATGCAGCATAAAGCATTCATTTTATTAAAGCAATACTGATGCATAGATTTCTGCTTCCTAGCTTTTCCCTGCACCTCTCATTAATACCAGATATTGATGGAATGTTGTCATTAACACACAATTTAGTGTTCCTTCTCATTGCTGCCTGTGATAAATTACTGTTACGTAGATTATATATGCAGAAGCTGAATGATGGAATAAAAACATAATAACTATAGATTAAGGGATAAGCACAGTAAAATGGAGAATGCATTCTGCTTTTGGGGTGGCATTGCATTGTATCCCAAGTATGGGATGAACAGTTCAGCAAAGTAGAGCAGGAATCCTTGCAATGTAATACAGTGGTCCAAGTATTGTAGCCAAAGATGCTGTACAAACTAAGGGGCCTATTTATAAACAATCTGCAGAGCCTTGGCCCTGCGAATCTCTGTGAATGTTTATTCTGTGCGAATGGATGCACAACCTGAATGTTCTTATTATATTTTCATTTTCAATAGAATTCATTTTTTTGTATGTAATTTTGTAATGTCGCATTATGGGCACCAGATGGAGCCGAGGAGCTTAGGAAATAAATATTTATTTGTGGCATAATGCAGTATTATAGGATGACATTCGAAAATACTTTCAACAATACTTTCAGATGTACAGATCTATAAGTGTCATATGGATTCCAGCTTGTTTCAGAAATGCTCTTTAGTGTTTGGAGGTTGACTCCTCTGGTGGTTCTACTCCTCTTTATATTAGGGATTACTTTAGGGGTTGTTTATCATTGTAAACATACCTTTTGCATTGGTGGTCATTGGCAGGTGCCCCCTTTTTTAGGAGTGTGGTATGCAAATGCCTCTTTTTTTTATATTGGTGGTCAATTATAATGTCCCTTTTACAATGGTCATCAGGCAAGCAAGGTCCTGTTTATATTAGCAGTAAAAACACACAGTGCTAAATTAAATAATTTAACCAGAGTGAAATCATACATAATACAATAGTACATAAATGTAACCACATAAATGTGGAAAATAACAAAAACCCATTCACAGTGTAATTAGTGCAGTCCACTGAAAAGTATAAAAAGAAATTCTCAGTTCATGATAATGGTGATGATATTCTTCCACCAATGATTATTTCCGTGCACTATCACTACTGTTATTACATATATAGCCATAGGAATCATTCATCATATAAGGGCAGTGCCTCTCCATGCCCCCTATTCAGGGATAACTTACCAGAAAGCCATGACCTAAGTGATATTCAAATTCCAGCCACTCCAAACCATATGTATTAGGAGAAAGGAAACAAGGAAAGATCCATGGCGTAAAACCGAACACCTTAAAAGAAAATAAAAACCAGTAAAGCACTACACTTTTCTGGTGCTATAACAGCACCGAACTATTCCACTCAGTTCTCCTCTCTCCTGTTGCCTCTGAGAGTAGGAGCATACCTCCATACCTGATGACATCACTGACTTTGTCCAGAGCATTTCATCACTTCTGGACTTCCTCAGGAGAACTGCCAGTGGCATCACTCTAGCCCCCTTATATATACAATGCCGTAAAAGCATCTATGGTCACCCAGACAAAAAAAAAAAAAGAAGCACATAACGTTGCTGAACCTAGACCTATTGTCCTATGGATGGCTCTGACCTATTTGCTTAGCTAAATCCAAGTGGTGCCTTTTTTTGGACAGGCAGTGTACATGTGTATATACTGTATTGCTAGCTGGTATACATTGTTTGAAAGTATGGTACATGTTAAAAATCACTAATGCCCACAGTGCAGTGGGTATCATGTGGTAAAACATTAGTAGGGCTCTAGCTGCAGCTCAGTCTCACAGGTCAGGGCAAGGTGGCACCTGCTACTTTTGATATTGCAGAGAAAAGAAGGCTCCTGTAAGAGTCCAGTGCCATCTGCACATGCGCCAATGGCGCGTCGCCTCACCAACCGGAACAAATCCGCGCCAACTGCGCATGCGGCAAGGGCGCGTCTTGGCGCCAACCCGCACATGCGCAGACGGCACGATTCAGCAAGGCGGGAAGGCGCACAGGAAGTGACCTAAACCTCAATCATCACTTCCCCTATATAAGCCCAGCCTGGACACGGCCAAATTGCTGGATTATCTTCAGTCTCTCCTTGTTCCTGTGCTCTTGGACTTGGTGTGACCCGGAACCCTAGTGACTACTCTTGCCTGCTTCCTGCCCTTGGCCTTGGATTCGTATACTGACCATTCTTCTGCCTTGCCCTATTGTACTTTGCTGCCTCATTGGAACCGACCCCGACTTGGAACTTGACCATTCTTCTGCTTTGGCCTTTTGTACTTCATTGCCTGATTGGATTTGACCCCGGCTTGGATCTTGGATTTTAGGCTTGCACGGTGCTCAACACCACCGGCACTCGTGCCACTCGGTGTCCGCCAGAGGCCTCAAGACCCGAGGTGCAAGGGAGGCCTCCTCACTACAGTCTCACCTCAGGTACGTGACAGCTCCTTTCTGATACTTATCATGGAGAAATAAAGTGAAATATTATATAGATGGTGGATGTGCTAAATGCTTCCACTGTTTGATTTATTACATGACTTGAGCACACAGGTCATGCACTGCTATTTCAGATACTCTTCAACAGACGGGTGATCTGGTATTTTCTTTTTTGCATTTTCAATTCTAGTTATCTTGATTTACCGATCAGGTCTATGATAGCCCATGGCCCAAAGCAGATACACAAGTGTTCCTGATCACAGCTTCCATGTTTGCTCCAGGCAGAGAGCTCTGAACATATTAAGTTATGTTAATTTTGCAGCTCCACACAAACACAAATAGTGTGGATGTACAGTGATCTGCAAGATGATGAGACATGCACAGTGCTTTCTGTTTGTGCAAAACATCACATAGACAGTAGCTATTGTATGATTAGGGTACTTCTTCATAATGCTGTCAATGAGAAATTAGTGAATTGGATTGAGAGGAGGAGCGGTGTTTGGCTCCTATAGTCATTGCAGCTGCAAGAGATCTGGAACAAGTTGTACCTGTTTGCCGTATGCCAGTCCAAAAGTACTATAAGATTACAACCTCTCAGCTTTGTCCACGATTGATCTAGGAAGCAATAAACAGACCTATTCAAGACAGCTCCGTTCCCTATGACACACAGCTCCACGTGACGTACTCTATGTTTTCTGGGAGAATTCTGTTTTATTCTCAGCTTAATGTACAAGTGACTTTAAACTGAAACCATCTTCTCAGCAAAGACTATCTTGCTTTCAAATTGCTTCAAGGTATTGATACACTGACTAGTAGTATTTTAAAAAGGAAAGACTTTCCTCAGCACTGAAAATATTTTTTACGGTAATGGTCAATGTTCTAGAGTCCCTCTATTCAAAGGAGATCCCAGTTACCAGGCTGAACTTTTCTTTGCAAACTCATTGGAACAATTTCAATTAGATCTATCCACAGCCATTGTCTCTCTTCAGAGGCTGCATCATAAACTGGGAGAAGTCAAATCTGGTACTGTCCTGGTAATCTTTTTCCTGGGTGACCTGGCAGAAAATATTTCTACCATAAGAAATAAATATAAAAATAAATATAAAAATAAGAAGAAAAAAAATGATTGTTGTAGAAGAGACTCCCCAGAAAAAAAGTGTCCATCCAGGTAGCCATGCTGGTTGTAGGCTTCATGCCATCTTCCATTCTGGAGGTGCAATAGGCCTGGTTCTACCTTTTTGGTGACAATGAACCTCTCTTATTTGTTCCCTTTTGGCTCGTTAAATATATCAAGCATTTTGTTATATCTGTTTAATAAGTGCAAAAAATACATGTTGATCCTGCCAGAGACTGTGAGCCCAACAATTTCTCTGCATTTAGCTTGAACAGCTGTCATTGGTCTAGGGGCTTAAAGTATATGCAAATGCAAAAGTTTTTTGTAGTATTGGGTATCATGTTTGTTCTGCTCACTATTGTCATTGAGACAAAAAGTCACTAGAGTAGGTGGTAAAGTAAATCATCCAATGGGGGAAAGGTTCTGGTGACAATTGGATAAGATGGAAAATACCCCTAGGTTTGGCATGATTTCCTCTTTATTTCCCATTGCATCTCCAGGACAAGAAGTGAATGACAATCTCCCCAGTAGCACACCGACAAAAATATAACCAGAAATTAGTTTTATCTCTTCCCTACTCTATCCAAAACTAAAAAATGATTGCTATACACACACTTTAAGTCCTTGCCTCCATAAGATGGTTATTTTAGCAACAAGAAAGACAGCTTGATTCTACCCCAAAATAAATGCTTTCTTTAATAGCGGTGCCTTTAATTTACTAGTTTTACCCACCGTTTGTTTCCATAACTTCAACAATTGAATTATTGAAACCTTACCTATTGCTTCTGGTAGGTAAATTTAAAATAAGTCCACCTGCACATGTTTCCTAGTGACCTAGTCTTCCTGTTCCCCATCTTTCCCTTGTTATCTCTGTAGTGCTCAATGGGCTGTGACTCCTTTAACCAGCCTGGCAGACTATTGCTCCCTAGACACTGCACTAGCTCTCACCCTGCTTGATGAACAGCTAGAGGGAGAGCAGAGTCAGGAGAGGATCTTCATTGGCTACTGCAAATTGGACATGCCCGCTCCTAGCAGCCAGTGCCAGGAGGATTTGGATAGGCTGCCCAGCAGCCTGAGTAAATACAGCTTACTCATGGGACTGCAAAGACTTGTGGGAACTAAAGTCCAGAGACAAGAGAAATTCTAACAGTCAAATGAGCATGAAACTTCCCTGAGTGCCTGAAGGAAATTTATGTTGGGTGCCTTGGAGTTTTCAGAGGTCCACATGGAGAGAGAGAGGGACCGGTGTGTTGTCTGTCTGCTTAGCACCTGTGCAATCAGAGATCCCTGCTGCTCCCAAAGACCCTGAGACTGCTACCAGAGATCCAAAGAATGCTTCCAGAGACCCACTGAGTGCTACCAGAGATCAGCTCCCTGCCCATTCTAAAGGTCTTCTAGGGAGTTGCTGAATGTTGGCTTTAAAGGGAGAACCCTTTTGCTGGCCCACATGGGATCGCCTGAGAATCAGGGGTCATCCACTGTGGTTAGAGAATTCCAAGCTATTAACCCTTTATTACCTGTCCCTTGGGAAATCCCACTCTCTTTGTGGGAAAAGGAGAGAGATGAAAAAAAAATAATTTGTGTACTCAGAACACCAAGTTTTCTTTAAAATTTGTGCTGGAGGCGCAGCTGTGGAGGGAGGTAATTCTGCTTCTTCATGGTCCAGCTGTCTATGCAGAGCTAGGCTATCAAACTGATAGCTCAATTTTGCAGATTACACAGGGAGAGTGTGATCATATTAAAAAGAGCTCCTCTGAATCGCAAAGTGTATGGAAGACGTGCGACCGTTTCTACTGTACGATTCTCGGTGAGTTAGTGGCCTGCTTGTTCGACAACCGCCGAACGGGCCGGTGTGCGCACGCGCACACTGCCCGTTTGCAGTGATCGGAAGCCCGCCCCTCACTGCGGTCATCGGAAGCCCGCTCCTCAGGGGGGCGGGCATTCGATGATCGCAAGTACGATCTGCCTGTCCAAGATGGGCAGATCGTACGAGCTTTCAATGAGCTTACGACCATCGCAATACAAAGGTCTTGCGATGGTCGTAAGGTGTATGGGCACCTCTAGTGTAAGAGCTCTACCTCAAGCAGATAGTGCTGTTTTGGCAGCGTTTTTAGGGTTGTGGTAATACATTTTGCAGTTGTATATATTTTTTCTATTATGCTTTCTCCTTTTTGTGCCTATTAATAAGGGGTTGCTGTGTTTCAACTGAGCTCAGCCACTATTTCCTCCTTTTCATATACCACTTATGAAAGGTGATGAATGACCTATACTCACCTCTTCAACATTCTAAACCCTATATGTTGTATTATGGATGCTACAAAACCACAGCAAACTGATCATTACATTTATTTAGCTTTGTCTTTCCTGTCAGTATGGAGGGTAAAACATGATCCAGATTATCATGCATAGTCTTCTACTCCTTGATTAGAAAGTTCTTTTTTAAGCATAAGAATATTTAGAATATTCCTGAGCTACAGGCTGTCACCAGCCTGCCTTAGTCCAAGTAGTACATTTACACCCTCCTGCCCTTCACACCCTCCTCCAGCAATGTTGCTTGTCTTAAACATTTTGTCTAGCCAAGATATAAAAACTACATGTCAGTTAAAAACCCCATGTCTGATACTAATTGTAATGTTCAGAACACTATTTAACAGGATAATTATAAGGAATAATTATAAACTAAGTATAATTATAAGGAAAAAAACAAGAAGCAAATCAGAAGTATTCAAATATGTTTAATTGAAGAAACCCTATAAATACACAAGACTGCTGTTACAAGTTTAAATAATTACAATACATACAGGTGAACATTATCTGAAATAAATTACCTAGGCCAAAGGCTGGGCATATGGGGCTAATATGGCTACAATGTATATACTATGAGGGCTTGTTCACACCATGTCCGGACCAAATCTGGAGCAGGTCTGCAAACGCAGTATATTTTTGATGTGTTTTTGACCTATTCTGGTGCAGCTTTTTTAGCTTAAAAGGGGCTCTCAGCTGCAGTCCAGAACAAAAAAAATAGTGCATGCAGGATTTTTTTCCCCCGCACCGAAACAGACTGCACTGGTGAGAACAGAGCTTAGAAATACCATAGGAATACATTGGGATGCATTTCAGGTGCAGACAAAAACTGTTCTCATCTGGAT
This sequence comes from Nanorana parkeri, assembly GCF_000935625.1. Taxonomy (NCBI): domain Eukaryota; kingdom Metazoa; phylum Chordata; class Amphibia; order Anura; family Dicroglossidae; genus Nanorana; species Nanorana parkeri. The sequence continues at coordinate 1,085,828 of NW_017306458.1, forward strand.
CTGGTCCGGACATGGTGTGAACAAGCCCTTAGCGCAACTCCTTATCAAACCCCAACATTTAGTGAAAAATGCACTTAAATGCCCTAAAACACAATAAAATACCCACTTTTTTAATAAAATATAAAAGATGAGGTTGCAACAAGTAAATAGATATCCAACATGCCCAGGTTATAAATTATGTGCGTCTGTGAAACTGCTAAAAAAATTAGGTACCTCAAAAAGTCCATAGACAATGCTTTAAAAGCCCCTACAGGTCATCAATTTAGAGATGCGCATAAATATTGGCCCTAGAATTATCGCTCTCACTCTGGCGTGCGCGGTGATACCCAACTTGTGTAGCGCAATCGTTGTTTTCATACGTAGGCGCACCCGACGTGTGTTTACGTGAAGACACACGTGCTCGCGAGGGCGGGGGACTTTAAAAAAAACATTTTTGTTTTATTTTTACATTTATTTAATTTAATATTAATTTTAAAAACTGTAATTCATTTTTTTAACTTTAATTGCTATCACATAGGCTGGCTTAATTTGATAGCATATTGGCAGTGACAGGTACTCCTTAAGGTGATACTGGGAGTCCAAAAGACCCCTAGTATCACCTTTCCACTCTAAATAAGCAATTGAAGTGCAGATCACACTTCAATAGCTTATTGCTCGGCTTCAGGAGCCCTGCTTGCTAGCAGTAAATATATGCAAAAACAAATGAGGGTTTGATAAACCTTTAAGCATATACCGGCATGCAGCTACAAAGTAAAGTCATCAATGGCAAAACAAGCTTCTGATCAACTGAACCATTCATAGTGCATGCCCTGGGAAAAGTCCCTTGTTCCAGGGAGTCTTCCACTTTGAGAAACATCAGCAGTGAAAAGTCCACCATACAGTCAATAGCTTTATAGCTCAAGCTCAGCTCTATAAGCCGTCACAGTAGTTTTACAGCTCAATAAGCTGACACACACACACACACACACACACACACATACACATACTCTGGACAACCCAGATGTATTCATTTTACAGAGAAGGTCTAGCTGAGTCCAATCATCAGACCTGTCAGGGGGGAAAACCTGTAAAAATTACAGTTGGGATTTGATGTATAAATACTGCAGCCGTAACAGCTACTGCTGTCAACAAAATGGACCGTGTGACCAGGGGCGTCCCGAGGCTGGGTGACACCCGGAGCGATAACCGAGTGTCACCCCGCCGAGACGTCACCACGTGCGTGCGCGATGACGCCATTCTGATACCTTCCGGCGGCCATCTGGTGATGGATGCCGGCAGAGAGAGGAGGGGCCTTGTTAGCTGGGGAATAGGTCTGCTACATGCGATTGCTCCATGGGGTGAGCAATCTTGAGAGGCACAGAGGCCAGTTCAGTGACTTTTGTTGAAACAGTGGTGTGTTTATTGGTGCTTTACACAGGCTATATACAGTGCTCAAATGAAATTAAAAAAAACCTAGCCTAGCCATGTCCCAGCACTAACTACACAGAAACACACTCCAATCAACCTGCACCAACCTACTGTTTTTTCAGGCACTACAAAGTACAACAGTGACCAACTGTTAGCTCCAGCAAATTCAGATGGGGGATTTATCAAAACTGGAGCAGACAAAATCTGGAGCAGTTGCCTATGGCGACTAATCAGCTTCTCTTTTCAGTTTGTTCAGTTAAGCTTTTTTTTTTAAACCAGATTTTATTTGATTTTTTCTTTTCAATATAAAACAAAAAGAATAGAAAACAAGGATAATATCTGCGGGTTACAGAAAATGTGCATATCCCAATACAGTTAAACATCATTTTTTGTAAGGTGTGACAAAGTAGGTGTGCCAAACTAGCAGAATTGTCCTCTCTCTACACATCCTATTGCATATCAGTGGCAGATAATGTACACTTATGGAAGTGTCTAAAGGCAAAGTCTAGACCGCAGATCCGGCTGGAAAGATATATTCTAGTCCTGAGCTATTCTCAGACTCCCCAGTGCATTCACACAGCAAGATGTGCTTTGTGGATGAAACATTGGTCCGCAGATGATGCATCAAAACAAGGTCTTTGTTCCATCCCTTTCTTTTTTTTTTTTAAACCAGATTTTATTTTATTTTTTATTTTCAATATAAAACAAAAAGAATAGAATACAAAGATAATATCTGTGGGTTACAGAAAAGGTGCATATCCCAATACAGTTAAGCATCATTTTTTGTAAGGTGTGACAAAGTATATGTGTCAAACTAGCAGAATTGTCTTCTCTCTACACATCCTATTGCACATCAGTGGCAGATAATGTACACGTATGGAAATGTCTAAAGGCAAAGTCTAGACCGCAGATCCGGCTGGAAAGATATATTCTAATCCTGAGCTATTCTCAGACTCCCCAGTGCATTCGACACATCTGCCTCCAGGTACCATTTGGTATATCTGAAGGGTTGAACTAGGTCTGTGACCTCCGTGGCAGTGAGAGTGTTGACAATAAAATGTTTCCATCTCTTGAAAAAGGACGATGTCTGAGCATCCTTGTGCATTTCGGCATCCAGTCTTTCCTTGGCCAGTAATGCTGCCAGGTCATTGATAAGTTCCTGTATCTTAGGGACTGATGGGGCATTCCAGTGTCTCATGAGACATCTCCTAGCCACCAGGAGACAAATGTGCACCCAGTCCATGCCTTTATAGTTGGTATGACTTCGTTGTTCATCGGAACGGTCAAGATATCCAAGTAGTTGGAAGGAGTAGTCAAGGTCAGGTTGCCATGAAACAATGGTGTTAACATACGAAAGAACCTGTTTCCAGAAGTTCGAAACCTCTGGACATGCCCAGAAGCAGTGATGCAGGGTCAGGCGTTGCAGTCCACATTTAGGACAAACAGAGGTTGGCTGGCGTGTTGCAGTGGACGGCATTGCCGTGATGAAGTAAGGCACGTAGGCCCGATGTAAGATTTTGAATTGGGTCTCCCTCCACGTTTCATTGGTTGTTAGTGATCTCGTTTTGGTGTAACTCGTAAGTATTTTGGGTATTAAATCCGGGTCGTCAAAGTCCTTTGACCATCCACTCATAGTTGACCTTGAGAGGGGCGGAAGGAATAGAGCTTGTAGTTTCGTGTACACTGTGGATATGGAATAAGATTTGCTCGATATGAGAACATCCAGGAATGAGGAAGAGAAAAGGGACCTCGGCATCCCGAAAACACTGTGCCACGTGGTCTTCAGCTGCAGGAAGTGTAGAAAGTCCTGGGGGATACGATATTGTTGTATCAGCTCCTTGAAGGAGTAAGGAACAAAGGTTTGAGGATGAAATAACTGTTTCCAGTAATGGAGACCCTTCTCCTTCCATTTGTGGAATGCAGAGTATTCCAAGCCTTGAGCGAATGATGGGTGACCCAGTATGGGGCACTGGGAGGACATACATAAGAAGAGTTTCAGAGATTTCCTTACTTCTCGCCATACAGTAATCGTGTCCCTAATCAAAGAGATGTGTCGAATGGTTGGGGGTAAGGAGGAGAGTCTGCAGTGGAGGACAGCTTTCAGATCCCATGGGGTAATTAGCTCCGCCTCCAATTGGGTATTGGAGTAAACTGAGCTATCGGAAAGCCAATCCAAAGCATGCCGGAGTAAGCAAGCCATATTATACAATTTTATATTTGGGAGATTAGTTCCCCCCTCACCCTTTGGGAGCCACAGTTTCTTGAAAGAAATTCTCGGCCGTTTATTTTGCCAGATGAAAGTTGACATCGCCCTATTCAGGCAAGCTTTCTCGGCGTCAAGAGTGATGATGGCGGAGTCCAATGATGGATTGGATCTAGCATGTTCCAGTGCCACCAATACTTTCCGCAAGTTTGTCATGCCCGAGCGACCCTTGACAAACCCTACCTGCGATGGCTGAATCAGGGTCGGCAGAATATCCGCTAACCTATTAGCTACTATTTTGGAGAGGATTTTGGCATCTATATTTAGGAGCGAGATTGGTCTATACGAGCTAGGATTTGTAGGATCCCTCCCTTCCTTAGGTAGCAATTTGATATAAGCCTCTTTTCCCGTTGCCGGGTATGGGGAGCCCCCCCATACCGCGGAAAACATGGAGTGTAGAGGTTCCACAATATCCTACTGTAGGATTTTGAAAAACTCCGTGGTATAGCCATCTGGCCCCGGAGCTTTACCCGTACCTAGACTTTTAATAACTGAGGTTATTTCCTCCTGAGATATGTCTGCATTTAGAGATTGCAGTTGATCGGGGGATAAGCAGGGTAATTTTACCGACGCCAGGAAGCAATTAGCCGCCCCGCTATCAAATGTGTCTGCAGAATACAGGGATCTATAAAAGTCCTCTAGTGTTTTGTTAATTTTTATCGGATCCTGTGTTAAGGTGCCAGTAGGCTGTTGGAGGCTAGAAATGTGAGTAGGACGGAAGCGTCCTTTCGCTAATCTGGCTAAAGGTTTCCCCGCTTTACTTTATTTCCATATTTGTGTAGCTGTAGTGCATAGTGGGAGGAACTGGACATTTCCTGCCTGTGTGCCCACAGGTCAAATTGGCTCTTGGCATTCGTCCATGCGGTACGATTTTGTGCAGATGTCTTGGACAATAGTACCCGCCTCGCTTCTCGCAACGCTATGCTCGCTGATTTATATCCTTGCAGCGTACGCTTTTTATAAGCTGCTACATAGGCCATTATTTTCCCTCTCATGTAAGCCTTCGCCGTTTCCCAGAACAAGGTTGGCTGAGATTCATGTTGGCTATTAGCGGACGAGTATTCCCTCCAGGAGGAGGCCAGAAAGTAGCGAAAATCATCCTGCGAGCTCAGATAAGAGGGAAAACACCACATGTGTGCATTGGATACCCGCAGGGCAGCGTTAACTAAGAGCGAGATGGGTGCATGATCCGAAATCACTATATCATGTATTTCTGATTCAGCTACACGGGGCAGCAGGTCAGCGGAGCAAAATAAATAATCCAGGCGACATGCTGTCGTGTACCAGGGAGAGGTGGGTGAACTCATTCTCAAGAGGGTGGGCCATTCGCCAAACATCCTGAGGATTGAGGGCAGTAAGCATAGTGGCCAGCTTAGACTGCCTGGTAAGTTCAGGCTGTCTGGTTTTGGGCATAGTTCCTGTGATCCAGCTCCTGTCTTCCACCATTGACACTGTAGTGTTGAAATCCCCCCCTATCAGATGCAGAGGAGTAGTGGTTTTTGAAAGCCACTTTGTCAGATGGTGAAAGCCAGTCCTGGATGGCGAGTTCTGGAAGTAGACGTTTGTTATGGATATGCAAACGGCAAGGGTCACAGTGAGGAGTCTACCCTCCTCATCCTTTTCAATACCGGAAATCGAATACTGAAGGTTTTTATGGAAAAGGATCACCACTCCCGCCTACTACCTCTCCCACCCAGTATTTGCGTAAACGAATGAAATCTCCTTCTTGTAAATGCGTTTCTTGCAATAATGCTACATCCGCTTTTAGGCGCTTCAGATGTCGGAGCACCATATTACGCTTCTGGGGGGAGCGCAACCCTTTAACGTTCCATGAGATGACTCTCATAAAAGGTCGTCGGGAAGATTAGGGCTAGATGTTAGATATTGCCATGTCCATGGAAAAATAAAAAATAAACCGGAATAAGCATACAGATCATCTGTTAGTCCAGGGACCCCTGTGCACATACGTGGCCTAACCGTTAGGCTTGTGCGGGAGGACGGTAGAGTAGAAACATTGGATATGGAGACACAGCAGCACACAACCGCTACCTTTAGTAATTGGTGTATTGTATATAGGGGATATGCGAACAATCTTGTAATAGATATAACAATGGTCAACAAAAACTTATCTATAACATAAAACATAATAAACAATTTCACTGACTTCTCTATTTCCCAATGTATGCACTGTGGGGAATGCGCTCGAACTGCACGTCCCCGACACCGCACACCAAAAAGAGAAATATAACATTAGGCCCCGAGGCCGATCCCCGGGGGCTGTTAAGAATACCAAGGCCCACAAATAGCGCCCTCGGGCATCAGCCACCTGCATGGAGAACCAATAGTCTCAGCATTGGACATAACCCTAAACAATGGTACAGTAGAGTGGCAAGGCACAACATGGGTGATACTTATCGTGAAGCACGCCATTCTGTCCTGTGGCTGGGTCAGCGTTTACGGTATTTTCGTGGCGTGCCTCCTTGTTTCTTGAGGGATTTTGGAGGCTTGTAAGGTGACCGCGGTGGTGGAGGCGGTTTGGAGGGAGACCCTGTGTCATTTGAAAGACGATTCATGGCGAGCAAAGCCTCCGATGGGCCCTGGAAAGACTGGCGCTGTCCCAATTTTGAAGTGATGTAGAGTGTAGCTGGATAGGCTAGCGTGAATCTGATCTGCCGTCTCACCAGGGTGGAGCATATTTCGTTGAATGCCTTTCATTTCTTGGCTACGTCCGCCGAGTAGTCCGCAAATAGTAGCAAGCGGTGTCCGTCTACCTCCAGCAATTTGTTCCCCCGAAATTTTTGCAGCACCTCCACTCTGTCCGCGAGATATCGCACAATCACGGGACACGGGGTGGCGCCATCCTCCCTGGGGGGGCCTAGGCGGTGCGCTCGTTCCACTATACATGGCACTTGTATCCCCAGTGCTTTTGGTAGGTCTGTTGCACAGAGCTTACCCAGTACCGCTGGCTTATACGTTTCTGGCAGGCGCACAATCCGGAGGTTGTTTCTTCTGGAGCGGTTCTCCAGATCATCGATTTTGGCTTGCATGGATTGTTGCGCCTGGTCGTGGTGCGAAAGCTTCGCTTGTGCTTCTAGGAGATCATCCTCCAGGGAGGAGATGCGTTGCTCCGCCTCAGAAAGAGACCTGGCCTGGGCAGATAAATCCTTCCTGAGCTGTGAAATCCCCTGCTGGATGGCCGCTTCCACCGCTGCCCTTATGGTTGGCTTCAACAACTTAGCCACCGCTGCAGCAATGCGGGCATGAGAGGGATCCTCATCCTGATCATCCAGTGAGGAGCTGGGTGAGGGGCTGCGACGGCTCTGCCTGTCAGCAGCGTCCGCCATCTTGGCTGCACCAGCAGCTTTGGATGTGTCCTGAGAACGGGACCGTGATCGTGAGTGCGGCAGTTTCGGGGCCCTGCCACACAATTCCCGTGATTAGCGGGGGGATCGGGGGGGCCGTCGGAGCCGGTTTTATATTGATTCGGCCGTGTCGAGGGGGAGTTAAGCTTTTAAAACGAAAGGTGGAAGCTGATTGGTTGCCATGCACAGCTGCTCCAGATTTTGTCTGCTCCAGTTGTGATAAATTCCCCTCTAGACTGTCTGGGCACCAGGCTTCAGGCCACTATCTGTTTGCCTCACCTGCACTAAATTGCCACTGAGGCAAGGTGTAAAACCTGGGGTTGACTAGCAGTCCCAGAAGGCATAGGACAGAAATCTGGGTAATACACATACCCCAGACAGGACCTCTCCTGGCTCTCTACATGACCACCTTCTACAGCCTTCATAGTGAAATTCTGTAACTGCCTTCCTTTATCCCAGTGGCATAATTACCACCATAGTGGCCCACACAGCTGCTGTGGGGTCCAGGGCAGATGGGGGTCCGGTGAGGAACAGGAGTGGTGAGATGTTGGTTCTCTTCTGGCAGCCCATTTGCAGTAGTTCTGCAGTCATGCATCTTCTTCACAGGTAATGGCACAGACAGGCTCAGTACAGGCACTAGTAGAGGAAATATGTTGTATCTGTTACAGTCTATTGTGTGTATGTTTTATGTTTGTGTTTCATATGCGTGTGTGTATCATATGTGTGTTTCGTGTGTGTGCATTTCATATATCTGTGTGTTAGTTCATAGTGTTTGTGTGCTTCGTGTATATGTGTGTGTTAGTATGTGTTTGTGTGCAGTTTTTGTTTTTTTCAGCACAGCGGGCCACAACACCGTACAACCGCATCGCACCAGGCTGTGCAGAACTCATTTGTGAAATTTTGAATAAAGTTCTATGAAAAAAAAAGGTAAACAGCGCGATGCACCGGGATTGGCACATCAGCACTGTGACAGGTAACGGACACCAGCGGATGTGCATTGTAGCGCTGCCACTAGTATGAATCCAGCCTCAGCTTCGTGACCACACCAAAACAGAAGCAAATCTTTGCTGGCGTTATCAGTTTGCATCCTTTGCCTCTGAATGGGAGCTACAGGATGCCATGCTGATGCACAGTGTGCCGGTAGTCCCCTAGTCAGCCTGACTGATGTGCCCCCAGTCCAGCTTGATTGACATCATCTACTAGAAGAAGACTGCCTGTCACACTGGTATGGAGCAGCGGAAATACTGCCTGCATCCAGACCAGAAAACCATGTCCTCCGCACTCAGAAATAGTGATGAGAATGGAGCCTGTGTGGTTTTGTAACTGCTGAATAAAACAGAATTTTATGGTAAATAGCAGCTTATATTTACATTTTTAGTAGTGTTTGACTCATTTTAGGCTTATGATAGCATGCTATCATCATATCATGAGTTTACAAAGGCTTTGATTTCCTACATTTGTCCTAATACTCAGTTTTCACTTGTAATAAACATTGTAATAGTAGACTCTAAAAATGGCATTGTTTATCACCTGTCACGTATGTATAGTAATAACCAGAGCGGCAAACCCTGGGCAAGGTCTGGACAAGTGGTATATGTCTGTGACAGCTGACACTTGTAAACAATGTGATTTTGTGGTCAGGGTGGATGATGGTAATAAAGAGTGATAGCAGCCCCGCCCCCCCTTCCCATGCAGGTTGTTCTTTTTTTTGCATATTATGTTTTTGTATAACCATTCCCAGTGCAAGTACAAAATGACAACCACTGTGTTATCACAGTTTGATATATTCTGTTGCTTCTGATGACACAACCCCCTACTATCAGGCTGCTGAAAAACGTATGAGACACAAGAAAGCCTTACAGGATAGACCATGGTGAAGCCTGCTGAATGCTGCAACACAGGACGGATATAAATAGCATAGATAAATATGAAATCGCACAGATCTCCAAATATTCAATATGCATACATTCAAACGTTGAACTTTGTATCATGTTTGAAAAAGAAATAGACATACTTTCAAGGCTTATCTCATGATCTGGTTGCATCTTATTCTCCTTTTTCTCATTTCCTGCTTTTCTGGGCAATGGGTTTGGCATAATCACGTAGATGTGCTCCTACAAATTAATAATTTATATACGGATGTGTTCCCTAAAGCTTGCTTAATCCTTCACTTCATTTTTCACCAGTAGGGTGTTATCAGCGGATGTCTATGTTGTTTCATCTGCCAGACTCTGTGGGGATTCAGTGTACTGTCAGGCAGGGCCGTCTTTAATGTGGGGCAAAGAGGGCGCTTGCCCCGGGTCCATTCATGGCTGTGGGGCCCAAAGCAACTGCCCCTTGAGCCCGCTGCCAGCAGAAGAGCTGAAAAATAGGGGCTCGACGCTGAGGTGGGGAGCCTTTGCAGAGGACAGTACTTCAGCGTCGGGCCCCTATTATTCCTAGCTCGCAGTCAGGTAATGTTGTGAGACTCTCAGTGTGACAGTGACAGGGTTGAGCGCTCATACGTTTCCTCGATCGTCTGTATGGTCCATTCACTCGGTCTTCTGGAGCTCTGCCCACCAGCCAATGAGAAGAGACCTCACCCCTCCCATCCACCACACGAGGATCTCTGGCTGGGAGTTTGGAGTTTATCTTCAGCAGCAGATGGAGACTATGTCAGCCCCGGCTGGTCCTGCCAGCTCCCGCCCCCGAGACACGGCCAGCACAGTACTGGTGAGTGGCGGCCTGGAGAGCCCTGAGGAGAGCGCTGTGGAGAGCGCTGGTTTAACCAGGGCCCTGTGGGGTCTCAGTAGGGCTCTGTGGGGGTCTCACCAGCCCTGGTTAAACCCCACAGAGCCCTGTTGGGACCCTACAAAGTCCTGATGAGACCCTATAGAGCTCTGAAGGGCTCTTTGTGATTTCACCAGGGCTCTTTGGGCTCTCACCAGGGCCCTGTGGGGTCTAACCAAGCTGGTTAGACCAAGCTGGTTAGACCCTACAGAGC